>NW_024423897.1:17894463-18103047 GCF_017311325.1 Ursus maritimus
TATGGTGACTAACATAATATAATAAAAAATTATTATAAAAAATAAAAAATAATAAAAGGTAAAAAAATAAAATAAATGAAAGTTCAAATTATAAGAATATGGTCTTTCTGGAAGTTAGCTGTTTCTGTCAAGTCCTTACTAAAGTCTCACCTAATTCCCCTTCAGTGCACTCAAGCCTGCCTTCTCTTGTGACATCAGAGCACAGGAAAAAGGAGTGGCCGTGTTCTGTTCTTAACAAGCCATTATAAACAGCCACGAATGCACCTTTGTGAGAAATAGGACTTCCAGCCTCTTTATCCACAATTCCAGTAAGATTTTGCGGTCAGAATACATGGTTCAATCTTACTATTATCCACTCCACCAGCTCGCTAGCGCCATGCCCAGTGTAAGGACTTGCAAATGTTAAGTACTCAAAAAATGGTCATTCCTTTGATTTGATGTGAAATCATACTTCTTAAGGGTCAACTTTAAAGTCTTTGATGATCAATGTGGAAGCTCCAAAGAGAGCACTGTGGAAGGAGTCTCAGAAGGCAAGGGCATGGAGTTATTTGCATAAATCTAGGCTGTTGGTGATTTGGCTACTCCATCATAGAGATAAAATACGGCATTCTGTAGTCTGAGCCTCGCACTTTTTCAGTGTCTGTACCTCTGGTCAATTGTCAACCTTTGACCCTGCTCTGGTTGCTCTTCACAATTAGTATCCTTACCATCCCTCAAAATGGTACATTAGTGTTGCAAGTTGTTCCCAGGCATGCATGGAGCACGAACATCAATCCTAGCAGGTTTGATGCCGTGCTCATCCCAAGCCTCCAGGAATCCTCCTGTACTTTTCGGCATCCTTAACCCCACTTGCTCTGTGTTCTCACCCACCATGTTCCATAGGCTCCTTAGAACCCTGGTTCCATGCATGTTAATTAGTGTCACATGGGCTAAGGGAATATGGTCATAGTGAAGTAAGTTTGGTAAATAGTTGGTCCCTTTAATACACTAACACGCACTGAAAATAATCAGAAGCAGAAGAACCTTTGCACTATTTCCCACACTGACCTGGTAATGGATATTTCAAGTGAATGCACCATCTCTAGGGTGGATAAACAAAAAAATAAAACAAAGAGTATTTTCCAATCTTTGGTCATAAGATTTCATACAGGAAATGAATGAATGAATGAATGAATGAATGAATGAATGAAAGAAAGAAATTAACAAAATCGATGGAACGAACAAATTACCTATGTTTTCTCTGAAATAATTACCTCCCTGTGGGCCTTCATACTCTACTCCTGACTGCAAGAAAAGAGGAAGAGCATCAGAGGTTTGAGAACACAGGGAGGAAATTCTGAAGTATCCAAAGTAAGGAGATTCCTTTTCAGAGAAAGAGTATTGCCTTGGGCAAACACCTGAGGAAGTATTCACGTGAAAGAGGGCAAGCATTTGCCAAGTAAGTAAGGGACAACTCCAGAGGGACAACCGTCTATTGAGTCTGGCAGCTGTCTGCCACGAAACACACTTTCCTTCTTGTCCATTTCGTGAATCTGATTCAATCAGCACTCCTGCTCCACAAGGAATGAGTGCATTAATGTGAACTGCTACCACTCAAAAGTAATGGAGTGAGAATACCATTATTTTAAATTGTTTGAAGCCATGAAGTCACAAATTTCATTAGCTCCATTTCTAGGGAACCTATCTACCAAATTTCTACAGCATCCGCAGAAGTGGGGGGAAATCCACACCAACGCCTCTTTACCACAAACACCATTCTCTTCATTATGAGCAATCGTACAAATTTATAGGCACTTGGGATTTATGGTAGGCAGAAAAATGGTTCCCCAAATATGTCCATGTCCTAATTCCTAGGACAGATCAATGTAATGAGATTATCCTAGAGTGTCCTGGTAGGTCCACTGTAGTCCTATGAGCTCTGAGAAGCAGAAAAGGAGGAAAGAAGAGGAAGTCAGAGAAATGAGGCAGAAGGGGAAGGCAAGAGATAACAAGCACGAAGAGAAATCTCATCATGGGCTGAGCTGGCCGCAAGAGCTTAGAGTGGCCTCTGGCCAACAGCCAGCAGCCACACAGAACTGAATTCTACCAACAACCTGAACAAATCTAGAAGCAGATCCCCCACAGATAACAGCCCAGGGCTGCCAACACCTTGACTTTGATCTTATGAGACCCCAAGCAGAGAAGCCAACTGAGTCACCCTGTGCCTGGATTTCCTGACCCACAGAAACAGCGGGAGAGTAAATAGGTATTGTTTTAGGTTATGAAATTTATGCTAATTTTACTGCAGCATTAGAAAAATAAGACAGGCTTTGTTCACTTAACCTTGCTTTACGTTAAAGTTTACATTAAAGTTCCAACACTGGTGACCATTATTTTGATTCACCCACCTACATATCTGTTTCTGGAGCAACTCACCTACGCTGGGCAGATACATGGTGGTGACCTTCACAAGACCTAAGCTCACAGTGATGAGCAAAAACAGGCATCTCCCCCAGTGCTCTCATGCCGGGGCTGGAGTGGGGGTGAGACTTAAATATTAAACAACATTATTCACATAAATACATATGTAATATTAGACCATGATCAATAAAATGGAGAGGAGGTGCTTGGTGCCGGGAGAGCCTGTATCAGAGGTTCTGGTGGGTGTGTGCTGATGTAGACTTCCCTGCAGTCTTGACATCGAGACTGAGATCTGCAGTATAGGCAGGAAGGATGTGAAGGTGCAGGGATTTGGGGGCAGAAAGACCAGCAAAGGCAGTGAAGCAAGAGGCAACATAAGGTGTGTGAGACAGGGAAAATGCTGGGGCAGCGGTGTTGGGCTGAAGAGGCAGGCAATGGTGAGTGCTTTGTGACTCATTCTAAGGATCTTCCATAAAGAAAATAAAAACATGCATAATGATTTAAAAAAGAAAAAGAACTGTTGCTTAATGCAATAGAATTACTTGATGACCATGATTATAGAAACTGCTACATGCATGAAATGATACTCAGGCTGTCCCTATGACCTGCAAGGCTTTTAAGACTGTAATCCATAGCTTAGGAAATTGAGTACAGGGCATGCATTTCAAACTTCAGATTGCTGACAGGTTTAGAAAAAGCCCCAAACTTGGCATTATAAGACTGAGAGATGTATAGAAAGTGATTTATTCTCTCTGAGACTCAATTTACTCACCTGCGGAATGGAAATGATACTTTAATGCAAATAGGAGACACACAGTAAATACTTGCTGAGTAAATAGGTAGATAAATTCTTGCCCTGTCTTGACTCAGGATCAAATAAAAACCAACCATGTAAATGTGCTCTGTAAAGTCCAGTATGTTTTACAAATGTGAATAATTACTGTTACTAGGAAGCCAATAGTATCTTCATACAAGGACAGACGCTCATGTTTCTAAAGAGAAATAAGAGTAGTGCTAATGATACTGACAAATGGACAGGGACAGGTCAGTGAAGAAGGTCATGGAATTTTTACCCACTTATACTTGGAATAGCAGCCACCGGCCATCCACAGATTGGGCGATGTCAGCAGAGGAAACAGGAATCAGACCGACGAGGCATCCTGAGCCCTAGGTTTCTATGGAAAGCTGCTCTAACTAGAACAGTACAAGAGCCCAGTGACTCTGGAGGCTATTAATGCAACATGTGGTTATCATTAGAGTCCAAAAATCGCAATCAGCACAAATTTGACATTCTTTTAAAACATAACGTTTTTATGTTTGCCAGAACCATTCCTTCCTTGGAATCCTGAGAAAATTTTGTTCCTATGGGGGCTCTCTTTCTGAGATCCTAATTCTGGCTAAGAATAAGCACCTACATCATTCCAGTGCTGAAAGCATGAGCTCTGAAGTCCAAGAGAACTGTGTTTGAGTCACAGCCCTGACTTATAGGAGGGAACTTCCTTAACCACAAAGACTCAGTTTTCTCAGCAGCAAAACAGGAATGGTAAGATGTCCTAACACCCATGTTGGGCTTTGTGCAGTGTCCAGTGTATTAAAGTATTTGGCAAATACTATTATCACTGTTGATCCGTATTTCCTGTGAGAATCTGAAAGTTTGAACCACTTTAAGGCAAAAAGAAACAATGTTTCAGAAATGCACACAGTATCTCACTAATTATTCAGCAGCCTATTTCTTTTCTCCCTTCTACTAACAAAGGGAAAACAAAATGACCTGAAATCGGCCTACAGATTTCCTGAGCTATCTGTCTTCACTGGGAGGTCGAAGGCTGGGTCTGTTCAAGGCAGAAAGGAAACAGCAAAACTCAGGATTATGTTAAGTACGGAAAAGAGAACATCCTTACTTGAGACACCAATCTCAATTGCTGGCATTTGAAATACTGTGGAGTTAGGAATCGTCATAATTTCAAAAAAAAAAAGACCTACCCCGAGAAAGCAGAGTGGACCAAATCATTAATCTACAGTATCATCGATGTGGCCTCAAAGCAAAGCCCAGAGTTCAGGCATGTGGTAATTAGGTCTCTAAATTTATTCAAATGACTGGGAAACCTGTCAAAGAAATTCTTAGCATGGGCACTGTTAATTACACAAAACGACAGCTCAGACACACTGCGACACAAGCGGTCACCTGGAGAGAGATGGCCAGAGGGAGGGCAGCGAGAAGCCGCGTCCAGAGCTGGTCTCTGTGCGCCCCAAACCCTACCACCCCACAAGTGCGAATGAGTCTGGTGGGGTCAGAAAAGAGTGTTTTCAGTGTCCAAGTAGATGTAGGTTGGGCTTATTCACAGAAAGCTGAAATATACTACAAAATTAGCAACCGAGAACTTTCTAAGGTTTGATTTGCTTACTTCCCAAGGCAAGAAGTTCTTTATAGTCTGCTTTCATTTCATTCATTCATTTAAAGATTTACTGAAAAAGGACATGCATCAGACACAAAAGCTTGCATGGAAAAATAGAGTAAGCCCTGCCCTCATGCCCCTGAGAGTCTGAAGAAAAACAGAAAGCAGAGAAGCACACAAAACAAAAGGTCATTGTAAATTGTGATAGGTGCCTTAAAGGAAAAGGACAGGGTACTGTGAGGGACAAACAGGTTTGGGGCAGAAGACGTCATCTGGACTGGGAGAGAAAGTGAAAGGAGGTGATATTAAGCTCCAGACTGAAGCAAAAGAGACATTCAGTATATTACGAAAGAGTGGAGGAGCGTTCCAGGAGAATGAAGGGTTTCAAGGTCCCCCATTTCCTTTAGTTCCCTTTTTTCTGTCTTTCCTTCATTCCATCCATCCACCCAGGCAGCCCAGTATTGGTTGAGAATAACCCATGCTCTCTTCTAAATACTGAGGAGGATGTAAAGGAAGTGAAACCTTGTTCTTGCCTTCCAAAAAAATGTTTTTTAAATTTCAATGGGCAGCAAAGCCTATGAGCACGTGAAACAAATGATAAATAGTGCTTTAGAATATACGACAGCACGGCCAACCAAGAAGCACGTTTCCACTGATGACGAGCCCAGCCTCCAGCGTGGGCAAGGCCACAGAGCCCCTCTCCGGCTCTGACCAATCTCCTTCCTCAGATCCAGCCCTCTCCCCAGCGGGCTGGAGCTCTCCCCAGCTGGATTCCCTCTCCTCCATCTACTGGACTATGGAGATCCCTCCTCCTCTTGCCACACCTCCCTAACAAGCCAGAAAGAATCCTCCAGAGATGGACAAGGATCCAGACTGAGTTTGAGTTTGTTCTGCCCCTTTGGATTTTGTGAGTTGGACCACTGGTTTCCCATATGGTGCCATCCTTAACGGCCGGTTCCCTGCAGCAGATCATTCTTTCTCAGCCTAGAGACCATCTATATTGCAGGGTACCCAACACGTGGTACTGATATCTTCTAGAGAAATAACTTTATGTGTTTCTGTGTTTCTTTGGAGAATTATTTTTGCATCCTCCAACCATAATATAAGAAAGGCTTTTTTTTTTTTCAAATCTGAGCAAGTTTTATATAGGCTAAAAGGAATTATGAAAACAGTGATCACATTTGTAGTCCATGCGCTAAGCCCATGCCCTTGAGGGGTGTCTGTGCAGTTGATAAGAATCTTGAGAGGCGCAAATCAGTCATGATCACCAGCAGTACGTGTCCTGGTCATAATGACTCTCAGCTGATCCAGCCCCATGGGGGACCCGGCACCAGCACAGAGCACACCACGATGAGTGCTACCGGAGCCCCTTTTAGGAAGGAAGGATTTATTCCTCTAGCTTCCAGGAGTGATGCCAGCAGACAGCCCTCAGCTATAAACCCTCTCTAAGAACTGTCTTTGTGAGCCAGCCTACATCCAATGGCTGGTCCAGGCAGGAGGATAAAGGCCCCATTTCTACATCTCAACTAGGGATAACCGTAGAGAAGTTTCACAGCTTCCCATGGGGTCAGCAGAGGCTTCCTGAAAACTGTACTGTATCCCAACTTCTCCTTGCAATCCTTTCAAAGGATTTGAGGACTTTTCTTCTCTCTTCTACAGGTATTGGTTCTGCAGACCTCCTTAGGAAAATTCCCACATGCTAGTTTCCTGCCTCAGAGTCTGCTTCCTGGAAAACCTGAGCTATCCTAACCAGAGACTGTTGGCACAGTGATGCGGATTCTCCCACTAAATGCATCGTCCACCTCAGGCATTTTTTGAGCACTGCTGTGCAACGAGCATTGTGTCCCCTTAAGAAGCAACGGGTCCCCTCTAGAACGCAGTCTTTTTCACAGGTACGCATACATTAGACACTTGCCTACAAAGCCTCATATGCTGGTTGTTATTCCAAAGAGTTTGATCTTTAATATCCAAGGTAGTTGCAATGATTCAACGTGGACCATCTGTTGTTGTGTCAATCTGTTCAGGCAAGAGAGTTAAAATCCTGGGAGAGTCTGGAATCACAAGTTTCTTGCATTCAAAAATAATGTGGCAGCATTTTCAGCCCAGCTGTGAAGCACTGTCTGCCTAAGAAAATACAAGTCCCCGAGGAGACACCCTGGGCAACATGCTAATGAAATCAGGAAGAGGCCAGCTTTATGATCTAATTGGTCATCTGAGGGCTGGGGTGTTGTTGTTGTTGTTGTTTTTAACCGGTCTTTAAATAGTGATTTTCTTGCTGTAAATACACTGTCTTTCTAAAGGCAGCTGTAGAGCTCTATCATTTTTTCACCTTAACTCTGTTTTTGTAACTCCATCTTCTTCCCCTTCTATTCTCTCCAAAGAAACAGTTCTGCTTCTGAAGATGAACTTAGAAAAATAACATAAAATGCTTGTATTTATACAGGTTTGCGGATTAACAATAACTCTTGTTTTAGAGCTTAATTAAGAAGGAGTCAGCATGCGAGGCCGGGGTGCTGTGGACACCACGTGAGGGCTGAGTCAGACCGGGGGTACAATCAACATGCATCCTGGCCGTGCGTGAGTTAAAGGCAGGAGGCACCATGCACAACAGGCCACTGCATCTCACTGGTGTATAACTGTGCCTCTTCTCCCTGCTCTAAGGGAGTCCAACGACACGGCTGTCACCACGTCATTAAGACGTTCACCGCAATGGGTGTTTTCATAAGTTCAAAAAAATGTAATTGGCCAGGGATTTTTAAAACGTTTGTTTTTTTCTCCACCTTCCCACCGCCAGCCCGCCAAGCCTACTCTCTAGTTGACCATGACACTGCAGATGCTTGGGATCTGGTCTGAGCCTTCTGATTCAGAATGGTTTTCTAGGGTTGCTCAAAAACCTGCATTTTAAGCAAGCACAATGTGATTGTTACGCACAATAACGTTGGAACTAATTGTTCTGACAAGTGAAATTGCAATTGGAACCCCCAAATACAAATGAACTATACTACCTTCTGGTCTTCTCACAGATGTGCGCATTCAGACCACTTTAGACGGGGCGGCCCACCCATGAAGACTTCCACCTTCACCTTAACTCTTCCTGTTTACTTCCTTGGTCTCCTGGCCCACCAGGCTCCACAACTTGACTCCTCATAGCAACCTGACACTCCCTTTCCTGGTAGCTTCTCATCCCTGAGATCCACGCACCATGACACCGGGAAGAGACCAACTCAGGCCGCAGATAATGGAAGAGCTTGAGTCCTGTTCCAGCCCCGTCACCACATCAATAGATAAAAATGCATTCACTCACTCATCGACTCATTTATTCCTTCACTTATTCAAAATATATTAAGGAACACCAATTACGTGCCAGGAACTGTGCTAGGCCCTGAGGATACTGCAATTAAAAAAAAAAAAAGGGGGGGGGGCTTGGAACTCGTGTTATGGTGTTATATTTGAGCACACTTTAAAGTGATTATGTAAGGAGTTGTTTATTTAAACTTGTGAGTGCTTTGAATGATTATGACATCCTATGGGGGGCATACAGCAGTGGATCTGGAAGATCTGGAAGAGACAGAAAAATCCCTAAGGAAATAACACTAGATGGGAACACTAAACAGTGGGCGGGAATCAACAACTTGGCCAAGGGCAGGATATGTGAATGGCATGGGGCCAGAGGCCGTGTGGAGGTAGTTCCCTGCACAGGAAGCAGAGTGGGTCAATCCCCTGAGGTGAGAAGGTGCTCGGCCCTGCGGCTGGAAAGCTCAGGGAAGAAGGGCAAGAAAGGGGCTGATAGCCTAGGATCATGCTTGATCTTTAAGTACACTAAAGATGGTCTTCTTACTCTATGAACCGCGTGAAGCCGTCAGTAGGGGAGTTAGGAAATCCAACCTGCCTTTCAATCCACTCTGCTTGGATATAGGAGACAAACAGGAGGGGCCACAGGGAGAGCTGGCAAAAAGCAAGCGAGGGACATAGTAATTGAGACAAGTGGAGGTGGAGGGAAGACTCAGGAAGATGTGGTGGTTGATGAAAATACGAGAGGAGGGGAAGGCAGTGCCGAGCATGACGGCCAGAGAATGGACGTAGTACTGTTCCCTGGGTCCTTGTGAATCCTGATTCGTGGTCTCTCCTCTGGAGAACAGGAGGAGCGAAGGACGCCAAGTGCACCTATTCCGAATGGCATGTGCTCGGCCCGCGTCTCCGTGTCTTCATCAACAACAAGAAGAAAATAAGAGCACAGATCTTCCCGGACTTAGAGGGGGGTGATGTCCCGATAAGCCCAGCACACAGTGAAAACATCGTAAGTCAAAAGTGCACTGAATACGCATCACGTACTGAACGTCGGAGCTGAGTGCTGCCCACCTTACACATGCGCAGGACACTCAGATTAGCCCACAGGTGCGCAACATCCTCACACGAAGCTTATTTTATAACAAAGTGCTGGATGTCTCTACTGTAATTTACTGAATTCCGTACTGAAAGTGAAAAACAGAACGGCTGTACGGGGCAGCACGGTGGGAAATGTATTATTGGGTGTTGACCCCTGTGATCTCGTGGCTGACGGGGAGCTGCCACTGCCCCCGCCCCGCAGCATCAGAGAGGATCATACGGCATATATCGCCAGCCTGGTGAAAGACCAAAATTCACAACTGGACGGGACACCTGGAAATGGCTCAGTCAGCTGAGCAGCTGCCTTCCGCTCAGGTGGTGACGGCAGGGTCCTAGGATTGGGTCCTGCATCGGGCTCCCTGCTCAGCGGGGAGTCTGCTTCTCCCTCTGCCATCCGCTTCCCCTCCTTGTGCTCTCTCTCTCTCTGACAAATAAATAAATAAAATTCTTTTTAAAAATTCACAATTTGAAGTCTGGTTATCTACGGAATGCGAATCCTTTTCGCACCATCATAAAGTCGAAAAATCGTAAGTTGAAACATCAGAAGTGGGACAGTCTATAGTCAGAGTGTGGGATTGGGGGGAAATGAAATGAGTTAATATATCAGCTACTGAGAACGGTGTCTGGCAGACCACGACCTCCTGTTCCTCTAACCTTGTCCTGCCTTGGCTCCCCTGGTAGAAGTAGCATGGTATGGTAATTCCGAGCATGGGCTCTAGAGACATTTATATCTAATTCGGAATCTGATCTGGTATTTAGTTACTATTTACTATTCAACTATTCAGCCATTTATACCATTTTAGCTCTACTTTTCAAAAAATTTTTTTAGCTTTAGCTCTGTTTTTTACTTTTTTTTCCAAATATAAAATATTGCTAACATCCAAAGATATAGAAAATAATGTTTCAGGCACCCCGCGCTCACTCCCAGATTTAACAACTGTTTACATGGTGCTTCAGACGCATTTTTAAAGAAATAAAACGGTGTAAGATCCTAGTAAAGAACTCTCCATTAATTTCCATTTCCTTCCTTCACAGAAGTGACCATTACTCTGAAATCAGCATGTATCTCTCCCCTAGAGTTTTTTTTCAATATTTTTACTACATATGCAAATGTCCATAACATATACATAGTATTTTTTGTATGCTTAAAATTTTCATATAAATATCATCAAATTGGACTAAGTAGCATTTATCCCAGGAATGAAAGAATGGTTTTAACATTTAAAATCCTATTGCTAGAATTTATCACATAAACAGATTAATAAGGAAATAACACATGATTACCTAGATATAGTGCAAGGATTTGCTAAATATTTACCACCCATTCATAACAAAAGTCTCTTCAACTTGCTAATGCATCATATTAGGCCAGGGTTTCTTAACCCGGGCATTACTGACATTTTGGGCTGGAAGATCCCTAGCCGGAAGGGCTGTGTGTATACTGCAGAATGTGTAGCCTGTAGCACCCTCCCATTCCTTACCATCAAAAATGTCCCTAGACATTGCCAAATGTCCCCAAGGATCAAAATATCCCTTGACTGAGAACCACTGTGTTAGGCAAGTTATTAATCCCTATAAGATTCTGTTTTCTCACTTACAAAATGGAGAAAATAATAGGACCAACACTATAGGGAATCTGCACTAACATGATATAATGTATTTATCATATTTGCTGGCAATTTCACAGTGAGATCTCAATACACGTAACTTGTTGATGGCGGTTGTGGTGATGGTGAGGATGTCAGTGTTGATGAGGGCGGGGGGGCATTGTTGAAATACACAAAAATGTGGTTTTGTTCTCGGCATTCTCCTCTCTCTCCGGGGCCCTCTTCATTCATCACTGAGGCCTTCTGCAGTCATTTCCTCCAGTAGGGATGACTCCGCAGAAATGCCCAGAGACCACGAAGAGGAGTCAACTGCTAGCCCAGGGAATGGGTGGTGTGTCATGGACATAGAAAATAGATTTAGGGGAGGATGTGCTAAATTAGAGAAAAACTCCCCACTGTGGTCTAGAACTGGCATCCTGGGCTGAAAAGGACAGAATGGCTGTTCCTAGGAAGATAAGAAGTCAGGGAGGCCCTAGATAGGAGTATCAGACCTGGAGAGGCCATACCAAAAGGGTAGGAGCCACTTCCAGAGGCCTCCTGTCTTCTGTGGGGCATCCCATCAGGGGTCCACTGTCTGCCCCACCCCCCGCCCCCCGGGGAAGAGGCAAACTCCCACATTCTATCTACTCTGTTACCATGAGCAGTGCTTATCATCTTGCTGAGGCTTCTAGGCGCTGGGCTCCCAAGCTGTGTCCAGCAGGGAACACCATCCCAACTGCTAACACACCATGCTCTCACCGCTGCTAAGGCTGGCCGGTGGGAGCTACGCAGTTCTGGGACCTGGACACTGTTGGGTAACCCATGTATTGTGACCTGTGGAAACACCCTTCCTGGACACCTGGATGGTCCCTGACGCCCTGGAGAAAGAGAGTGTGTGGAAGAGAAAGTCACCTTCACCTGTAACTCACCTTTAGATGGGATACAACAGAACCAACCCAAGACTCCCATGTTGCATCACAATGTTGTAGAAGTTACTTTTTATCATTATTACTCATATTTGATGCCAGGCAAGTAACGGAACTCACCTGAGTCTCAATTTCCTCTACTGTGCGTGAGCCTGAAATCACGCAGCTCTAAAATTTTATGATTCCTCTCTCTACTTTTGCACAGATTAACTGTTCTTCATAAATATGTAGTAACTGCTGGAGAAATATTCAGATGTCATCAGTTTTAAGTCGCGAAAGATTGAGATGTAAAAAATAAAATAAAAATGAAAAGTTGGGCTACTTTAGCAGACAGCGGGAATCGAGCGCCATGGAGAACTTGCTTATAAAATGCCAAATTAATGGCAGTTTTACTCAGTTTTTATTCACCTCTCTCACTTTCTTCTGCTATGGTTTTTAAATAGTGCCCAAACCGGGGGCCGGAGCACACTGACGTTAACACAGATCACCCAGATTTTTACAATCAACAGTGAAATGAACGTCAGAAATGATAAAATGAGTGCTCTTTACGTCATGGCCGTTGGCATGATCCCTGTTTCATGGATACAGAAACTGAGGTTTTGAGAAGCCAAGTAACTTGTCCCACATAAATACTAAGTGGAGAAGCCAGAATTCAGGGCCTGGCCTGCAGGATTTCAAAGATCACACTCATAACCAGAGAATACCCAGATACAGGCTCTATCCATTTTCTTCCATGTGTCATTTATATTCATACTGTCTCCGCAACTTGCAGATTTAGTTCAGTGGCCAAATACCAAGGCCTTCCTTTTTTCTCTCGCCTAATCATTTAATTTAAGATTTTATTTATTTGAGAGAGAGAGTAAGAGCGAGAGAACACAAGCAGGGGGACGGGCAGAGGGGAGAGGAAGAAGCAGACTCCCCACCGAGCAGGGAGCTCAATGCGGGGCTCGATCCCAGGACCCCGAGATCATGACCTGAGCCAAAGGCAAATGCTTAACTGACTAAGCCACCCCGGCATCCCTCTTGCCTAATCATTTTTATTCCAAACCCCTTCACTTAGAAAACCCATCACCACTGACAAGGTTGGGTTGAACCTACAAATTCATTCATTAGAGAGAACATCTGGGCAAAACAAAAGCCAGAAACTTTCCAAGACGTTCAGTTACACCCACACTGTTGTAACTGAGCCACTGAGTCTCCCTTAAAAACCCTCTCAGGGTATAGCTGGATTCAAAGGGGACTATATTAAAAAATAAGTCATTCATTTCTCAGAACTAATTTTAAATGGTTAGAAAATGAGAAAGCCTGTGCAAATATGCTATGGGTTATTAAATTCTGGTTTGGACTACACTGCAAATGGGTGTGGGTAAATATCAGCCCCGTAATGATAATTACTCAAGTCTGACGAGGTCCCACACTGTCAAAGATCCAAGGCAAGTACATTTCCAACTTGAAATACTATATAATCAGACTGTTTCTGACTTTTCACTGCAATAAGGCCAGAAACTAAGAATGAAAAAGATGACACATTTGACTATAGAAACATTTTTAAATTGGGATGGCAAAAGAGACCATAAACAGTTAAAAGACAAAGGACAGAGAGGAAAAGATTGACAACATAGGTGTCCCATGTAGGGCTAATAGCTATCATATCTGAAAATGTTCATCAAAAAATAAAATAATCTAGTTGAAAAATGGGCAAGAAGCATAAATATGACACAAGAAATAGTGACCAACAGGGGCGCCTGGGTGGCTCAGTCTTTAAGTGTCTGCTTTTGGCTCACGTCATGATCCTGGGGTCCTGGGATCGAGCCCCACATCAGGCTCCCTGCTCAGCGGGAAGCGTGCTTTTCCCCCTCCCACTCCCCCTGCTTCTGTTCTCTCTCTTGCTGTGTCTCTCTCTGTCAAATAGATAAAATCTTAAAAAAAAAAGTAAAAAAAAAGAAATAGTGACCAACAGCCATACAAAAGATTCCTGAAATCACTGTTTATCCAATTAATGCAAATTAAAATAAACATAAAATGGTTTTGTCTTTCAGATTAACAAGAACAAAAAATGCATGCTACCTAGTGCTGGTAAGAATGTAGAGAAATAGGCACTCTTACACACCGCTGATGGAGGGTAATCTTGTAATATCTACAAAATCTTAAATGCACCTACTTTCTAATTAATACCATGTCTGGGTATTATTCTACGGAAATACTAAATACCTCCTTAAAGATGCAATGTTCAAGAAGGCCTATTATGATATTAAACATTTGGGGAAAAAATGAAGTGGCCATTATTAGGGGGTTGGCTACAAGAATTGTAATTCATTCTTAAATAATACCGCATAGCTGTTAAAAATAATTAAGTACATGTAGATATACTGGTATGGAAAGATGATAATATATTGTTCATAATATAACATTAGGCAACAAAAGTTGTAACACACTATCATATTCCATTAATAATGATAACCAGAATAATTACAAAAATTATAACTATGACAAATTGTTATTGAAAAACATTTGAAAGGATACGAACTAATCTCTAGTGGTGGTTATCTTCTGGAGTTATGACTAAAGGGAAATTTCACTGTGTCATGTAAACATGTCTGTATTGTTTGTATCTTGGAAAATTAGCATGTATTATTCTTTCCTCCAACTAGAAAATGTCAGAAAGTATTTTTTAAAAACTGGATGATCTAGAGGCGCCTGGGTGGCACAGCGGTTAGGCGCCTGCCTTCGGCTCGGGGCGTGATCCCGGCGTTATGGGATCGAGCCCCACATCAGGCTCTTCCGCCATGAGCCTGCTTCTTCCTCTCCCACTCCCCCTGCTTGTGTTCCCTCTCTCGCTGGCTGTCTCTATCTCTGTCGAATAAATAAATAAAATCTTTAAAAAAAAATAAAAATAAAAACTGGATGATCTAATCATTCACCTCAAAGGGCTTTAAGAACAGGTTGGCACAAATGTATGTTACATGTATATTGCAGTGATGATGATTTCCCACCTAACCAACGACAGTTTGGAGGTTCTACATACAACGGGATTTGGGGCAGTCATCTGTTTGAAGGAGGTAACCGAATCAGCTTTACTAGAGTATTTTTGTTTGTTTGCTTGTTTATAAGAGTGAGGAACACATGATTAGGAAATATTAAGCTTGCTTTACTATCTTAAGTCGCTCAGATTTTTCTAGGTATCACTTTAAGCCATGTAAGAATGGCAGTAAGGACTCCTGCATTATTTGCCAGGAAAGCTATGCAAAGCAGATGAGTCAATGCAGGTGCAAACAATTTGTAAACTGGAGGACACTCAACAGGTATGAAGGATTCTGTGACTTTGGACAACTCCCAAGTAATAGCATAGTAGTATTTCCTCAGAAGATAAATTCGTTATTTCCTCAGAAGATAATTTTGTTATTTCTGTATTTTCCCTGCGACCCAGTATCTAAATTACATCTGCAAGCATTTTTCTGGTCTCTGGCTTTGCAACAAACTGCACCTTAATTGTGGGCAAGCTCTTATGAGACAGTAGGCTGATCAGAAGAAAGTTGGGCCACACACATTCCAATGCCTGGAAATTATACTGAAAAGAACAGAGAGTGGTATCACCAATATTAGCCACATAGCAAACCGTGCTGCTGCTGCTGCTGCTGCTGCTAGTATTTTGGAAGGAGCTGTCATTGATATCAGTCACCTCCTTTAGATCCTGTAAGAGACAATGACCATTCCAAAGGAATCAGACAAAGATAAATTTGAAGAATAGAACTTTGCTGCCAGACAGACCTGGTTGACGAGAGGTGTGCCACGGGGAATGTAACTCACAGCAAAGTAAACATGAAGCCAGCACTCACTCGCACTTTCTTCCTTACTTTCTTCTACTAGAGAAAGTGTAAGGACGAAACACTCAAGTTGTCCTCAGAGCCAAGGGCAGCCAGGGTGTCGACAATGATCTTCCCAACTACAGGGGGAATCTGTCCAGTCTACTTTCTTTCCTGACAAAGGGACAGATGGAACAGGTGCTCTCCTCCTCCCTTGCTCCTGCCTGGGATGTGGACACGCTGGCTGGGAAAGTCTCACTCAGGCCACCAGAAGAAGGCTGAGAAAATCACAGAGCCACCAGCCTCGATATCGCTGAGCAACTAAATCAGAGCCAGGAGCTGCCTCCTTCCTGAGAGTTCTTGTCATGTTAGAAAAATCGGCTACTGCTCGTCACTCTTCAATGGACACTCCATTACTTGCTACTGAAAAACATGTCTAATGCATGTTTACCCTCCCTAAGCATCAGTGTGTGTGTGCGTGTGTGTGTGTGTGTTTGTGTATTTGTGTATATAATCTATGATATATTCACATCATTCAAATTATTGTTCAAGTCACAGTGCTCAGAGAGGTCCTACCTGACAACCCTGTATAACTAGCATCTGTCATCACTATCTGCTTTATTTTTCCTCAAGCCAATTTATATTAAAAAAAATTTAGTATCAGTTATTTATCTATTCATTTTCTGGGACTCTCCACGAAAACGGATCTTTCATGAGGCCAGAAACCGTACTGTGTTCGTTGCTACAGCTCCAGCACTTAGAATTGTGTTTAGCGCACAAATCACATGCGATGAATAATTGTCAACTAACGAATGAACAGTGTATGTAAAATGTTTGGAATATAAATGCACTAATAAATGATAGTGGTTTCTTTGTTGCCGTAAAGTAGAGAATAATGGTTATTATACAAGCAACACGCACTGGGAGAGAGAGTTGGAGGGCACAGGTCATTATGCCCACCCTAGAGATCGAGCACACACATGCATATCAAGATACTCAGACGTTCACAGCAACACTTTTTTTTTTGTAACAGCAAAATAATGCAACTCAAATGTTCATCAGTATGCTAAATAAATCGTGGTCCACCCATCTCATGAACTAGTATGGTCATTCGGACAGAGGATGAGGGAGCTGAAGGGTAGAAAGGGGTGAGGGTTTGGAGAGGAGAGGGGGAGGCTCTTTTAATGGGTCACCTTTTGTCCTAGGTAAAGGCGATCTCTCACACCCAGACTGCTCTAGATTGGGACTGTCACTCCTTGACTGTTTCGAGGCTCTGTCTTGGAAGGGCTGAGACTTACAGTGTTGTCAACCTAATCTATATTGTGTGTGTGTGTCCTGTCAACTAAGAGGCTTATCAAAACAATGAATAGGGGCGCCTGGGTGGCATAGCGGTTAAGTGTCTGCCTTCGGCTCAGGGCGTGATCCCGGCGTTATGGGATCGAGCCCCACATCAGGCTCCTCTGCTATGCGCCTGCTTCTTCCTCTCCCACTCCCCCTGCTTGTGTTCCCTCTCTCGCTGGCTGTCTCTATCTCTGTCAAGTAAGTAAATTAAAAAAATATTAAAAAAAAAACAATGAATAAACTTTCATTTTTTTTCAAAAGGAAGAACTACTTCCTTTTGATAGAACACAGAAAAACTGCCATGGCTCTTTGAGATGATCCAATTTGGCTTCCTTTTTATTGCAGAATAAATTTATAATATTATTATATTCCTATTTATTATTATGCAAATAGCAAACATGGTGAGATTAAAGTAACTTGGCCAACATCATAAGGACAATGTTTAGAGTAATAATACTTTCTAAACAATATAATGTTGCTGGCCCACCGGGTGGCAGGGTCTATGCTAGACATTTTATATACGCTAGCTCTTCTCATGCTCATGGCCACTCCAAGAGGCAGGGATGGTTAACCCTGTTGTAAAAAGCCTTAGAAAGAGCGAGCAACCAGAGACCTCAAAGCCTCCTACGTCTGGGCCAAGGGTTCGAACCCAGGCTATTTAGCTCCACATCTCATTCCCTTACATCTCCCTTGTGATCCTCACACCACACTTTCTCTGCCTAATATACAAAAACAATTCAAACTCAATGTCCCTTGACCATTCTTAAACACATACTCATTTGCACTCTTATGGAAAATGATCCAAAAGCTGATTACCATAGATTCTTTTATTTACGCTTTTTTAAAATACATTTTCAGACTTCTCTCACATTTGAAGTGTGCAAGTTCAGCTCTGCAGGATTTCTCACAGGCAAACAAACACTTGCAAATCACCATTATGTTTTTATTCTAATCTAACACCTTTGCCCAACACAACCCCATGAGCCAAAATTCACATGTTTTTGCAAATTTCTATCTGTTAGTGTTGTCTACGTCAGCCATCCTTAGTCCATCATTAGGATGACCAACCAGCAGGCTCCGATAATGTCACGTTGCAATAAACACTGCATGTCTATACTAGAAATTTAGCACACGTATATGCAAGAAAAACACATACACAAACGTCCATAGCAACATCTTTTTTGTAAAAGGAAAATAATGCAATTTAAATGTCCATCAACAGGGTAAATTAATTGAGGTACCATCCATAACAGGGAATAATAATCAGTTCTTAGAAAGACTGACCTAGATCTAAATGTACTGAAGTGGACAGAACTACAAAATAAAGCGTCAAGTGAAAAAAAACAGCTACAGGAAAAAATAATAAAACATGACCCCCTTTACTTAAATAATCACAAATCAAAACTATTACTCTTTGCACCAATTTACATATGTGCATTCATGCAAAAACATCTGGAAGACACACACACACACACACACACACACACACACCTAACTAATATTAATGGGGCAAGGAATAGGTTGAAGGGTAGGGATGCCAGTGTAAAATCCCTCTGTTCTTTATTACGAGAATTTTACAAAAAGAATGGGTTCATTTCCATTGGTATAGCAAAAGAAATGACTCAAACCATTAGTATCTCAAGAATAGATTCGGAAAGCATCAACACGCCGAGTACCACTGGAGCAAACCCCCCACCCAATTCCAAGTGTCTTTTCACGAGAAATGACTCAAATATTACTGATAGACCCTTATCGTTTATGAAACTCAACCATTTATTTTTAAATTCAGAACCGCCACAGAAAATACACATTTTGATCAGCCTCCTACGCCTCCCGGGCTCGGCTTCGAGAACGTGATGATCGCTTTCATGACGGTATCACATAAAACGATCACCAGCACCAGCCCCACCTCATCCCACCACCCCGTAACGCTGAGGCAGTTATCCGTTTGTGAACAGTCCCAGGCACACACATTATAATTATTTACATTCCTGCTTGAAAAGAAAACAATAACGCTCCTCGGAAAGCTAAAATGCACTGAAGGAAGAAGGCGAGACAGAGAAATCACTTCTGACAGTGTTCAATTATGAGGAAGAAGAAAGGTGTCTTAGAGCTTTCCTCCTTCAAGTGTCGGTGTGACTCCTATTTCCAGAAGCTCCACACCATCTCCACCGAATTAAGAGGAAATGGGTTGAGGAGATGGAGGCAGTGAAAGCAAATTGTCCATTCCCTCCTGGCCGCCTCAGAAGTCATTACTGTACGTATTCCACAGGATAATAAATAAAACTGATTGGGTGTGTGGTTAAGAACATTACAGAAACCTGGAGCGTCTTTAAAGTGCGTTGTGCTGAGAGAGGAGAATTAAAAAGTGAGCCATTTCCTCGCTTCACATTTAAATGTGGTGGCTTGGGAGAGAAACCATACTTGAAATGGATAGGGGTAATTTTCCATCATTATAAAAACCTTAAACAACCTCTGACTGCTTCTACCCTCATCTCTTAGCATCCTGGTAAATTGCAGTTATTTGTTCCAAACAAACAGAAAAGCCCATGGTAAAATGGAGCAATTTAAGGCTGGAAGAATACGACACCTGTAATTCAATTTCATGGCAGCTGGTTTCACAACATGCTCCTCTCCCTCCGCGTATGACATAGGACACTTCCCTCCAAGTGCAGCCAGTCTTCCCGGCTAAGCCCAGGGCTCAAGATGAGAAGTGGACCTTCCACGGACAGAGACGCTCATCACAGGCGAGGTGTAACCCAGCCTTGGTTCCTGGGGCAGCTTGACATCCACTGGGTGCTCAGGGGAGCAGCGAATTCTTACTCTCTCAACTCTGCGTGTGTGAAGTGAGCAAGTATTCTAGAAGAAAGAAGTGCTCCGGAAAAAAGTGCCCACCAGTGATCACAGCCAATCTCCAATACGTAAGATGATTAAGGCAGAGCTGCACAAAATATATCACAGATACAGATCTAGCTGTACAGACAATTAGAAAACTTAACCTTCCCTTAGAAAAGAACTGAAAACACAAGACTCCCCAAAGCAACCATGGGTGAAATTTGCTAGTAGGCAGAATCATAGGAAGTTAACTTTCGGTGACTGCCTGCTGTTGTCTGGTGCAATCTGATGCAGACCGGTGTGAAGGCTGATGTTCATAGTCATTTGGGGCAGCTCTGAGTGAGCACGTGCCCTGTGCTAACAAACTTCAGCGAATTCTCACAACGCCGAGAGTGCAGAACCATTATTGTCGCTCACGCTTTAGAAATGTGAGAAATGAGGTTCAGAGAGGTTGAATACCACGCAAAGCCACACAGCTGCTCCGAGGCGGAGAGGCAAATCGAACCACGGCAGAGTGATCCAGAGTCTGTGCCTCCCACGGTCTCCTGCAATTGACGGAGGTGGCTCGAGAGACGGCTGGCGAAGTGCTGTCATGAAAACTTCTGGTTGCTGCCTTATGTTTATAAAGTACTACCCCACATGTTGCCTTCTTAGTTTATTGTTTCAACCTCATTAATAAGCAAGGGTATGAACCTCACCTTGTAGATCAGGACGCTGAGACCTAAATAAGTCAAGAGACTTGCCCCGAGTATCACAATCGGCAAGGGAAGATACAAAAGTTGAACCCGGAGCAGGTTACCGAAATTTGCCTTCTCTGTAGCTCAGCTGGAAAGCGTGTTGCCATGCAGGAGGCTGATGTCAAGTGGGATTCACTTGACTCAGTGAGCATTTATGAACAGGGTGGTGATTCTATTTGCGTTTGGCAAGAATATATGGAATGCAGGACTTCCAGATGCTTCTCTTGGCATCAAGAAATTTCTTGAGGTTTGTGTTTTAGGTGAGTACATGCTGTTTTAAGAAGTTGATAAGACTGACAAACATTTAATGGTGATTTTTTTAAGTGCTTTTATTCAAAGAAACGAATCTATCATCTCATGAAGAGAGCACCAGGCAGAGAAATTCCCTGTCTCTCAAGTCCTTCTATTCGTATTTATTAAAATCGGCTAAGAGATGGAGAAGGAGAATTAGAGTGAGACACAAGGAAAAACTTGCCTATTTTAATAGCTGGGGATGTTATCTGTTGGGCAGCATTAGCCCCAGGCAGGATCTGAGTGGTGACAGTCCTAGAGGCAAAGACTATCCTTAGCAGGGGAGCTTCCTCGTATGCTGGGGGTGGACGGGGTCATGGATGGACCAAAGCCTTCTGATACGGATGAAATAGGCTAAGGACTAGAATGCACTAGAGGAAGGAGCTGTGAGCTGTATGGACCACGGAAGTCTACTTGAAATAAAAGGAAGGATTCTGAAGGAAGGTCTCAATTCAGGCTAGCAGAAATCAGAAAGAATTGAGGACCACCACACTCACCTTTTCCTGTTGTACAGGACAGAGATGCACCAAGCTGAGTGAGCATTGCGAGAGTGGAGAATGGGGACTCTGGGCCCATTTCCTGAAAGCTGCTCTCAAGAGTTTTCACCTCTTGCATTCAGGCAGCCATGAACAATTCCAGAACTCACTTGTCTGCCCAGAAAAGTCTGCTACAGTGCCCTAGGAATGGGTATCTTGGGGCCCTGGAGGAATGCAAAATCTGTACTGATATTTACCTGTGTGAATAGCATATGGGCAGGGGTTTGATGGCCTTTCTTTAGCAGACTTGGGCCAGTATCCCAGCTCTTGGCTCATCAGCAGAAATGCAGGCCTTCTGGCCATGCAACGTAAGGGAATTGGGGTTCGGAATCGTAAGTTCAGCATGCCACCCTAGCTCTGTCACAGATCCACTGTGCATTCCTAGCTCCCTTCTTGGAGGCCCAGCACTCTGATCCAGGCAATGAGGAGCCATAATAGAGCGTTCATGGGTTAGACTGACAAATCTCTATGTATGGCTGAACATAAAAGCCAGCCCATCACAGATACCAAGAAAGTGTGTTTCTCTTCTTTCCTCCCCTTCCCCCTTTTCATAGTTTGAAAGAACATGCTGAAGAATGTTTAAGCCAGAAAGAAATGCCCAACTGTCTTAAGGGGAAACACCACCTTGGTTGTAAAATCACAGCCAAGCAAAAACAGATCTGGAAGACATGCAGACGGTTTTCTCTGACTACAGTCATGAGTTACTGTCAGAGAGTAGCTTTCCCAGCTGCCTTCGCAAACAGCTCCCGTGGAAATAAGGTCAGGCACAGTGAATGTCGTGGGGAGGGAAATATGAACAAAAACTCACCATCTGCTGTGACGTGCACCAAAGCATCAACTTTTTTGTGCTTCAATTTCAGGTAATTTTTTAGGCTCATTTTTTAATATGAGGATGATGAATTATTTATATAAAATAGAATAAAACACTAAACTTTTAGGGATTTTTTTTTTAACAGAATGCCTACTGAATACATCACTGCAATAGCCAAGAGGAGAATAAGGAAGGCTGGGGTTCTCCCTGGGTAACAGGTCACTTTTATCAGTCACTGAATTCTGTACAGGCCACTCCCTGAGTCCTGTGTCCTTAGCTCCAGAATGAGAAGATAAGAATAATGATTTTTTTCATCATATAGTAGTTATGAAGATTAGATGAAACAATACATGACATATATCTAGAACAACGCCTAGTATGGAGTGAGTGCTCAAAAAATGTCATCCTTGTCACCACGGTCATTGTTCTAGCTCATCCTGGGAGCCAACGAGGGTACCTGTCGAGCCAAACGAAAAGACTCAGGGAGAGTAGTGAAAGATTTTTTGTCTAATTTTAATCGGTATGGTTATAACTAGATAACTGCTTCAGGGAGATATCAAATAATTGATATAACGAAATTATAAATACAAATTTCAAAGCTTGCTGATAAAAAGTATTTGTCTTAAGATACTAGGTTATTCCAGAGATAATACCAGCATTAAGAAAAAACCACATTTTGGTTTCTTTTATTTTTCAATTCAAGTCAATAAACTTGTGTTGACTACGGATGATAAACTGGCCGATGGGCTTGTCGCCACAAAGGATACCAAGACAAGCTTCGGTATTGTCTTACTGGTGCGTAAGACACTCTTGTCCATCCCCACGATGATAGAAAGCCTTTGTCCTTGAATGTGAGCATTGATTGTTGGAAAGAGTTCAAATTAGTTCAAGGCCCAATCCAGGCAGGTGACTAAGCCGGGTAATAAAACGGAGGCCTGCTCTGAATGGAGGCAGATTTCCTTGTATGCAGCCACATCATTCTGAAAGCAATTTTCAAAGGGCTTTTGCAACAGAGCATTGGCAGCATTGCTGAAATGAGCGCATGGATCACTAAGGCGACTACTTCGAAAAAGACGGCATCATGATTTCAATATGTAAGACCTGGTGGTTTTGTCAGAAGTCAGTCTCTTAAAACACTCCCTGCAGCAGAGCCAAGACTCCGCGTCCCTTTGTGCCTTCCTGTGTCACTTCGTACAGTTTTGCACGCACAGTGCAAGCTCAATCAAGAACCTATTCTACCAACTGTGAAAGATGCCCCCAGGTGGTGACCCGTGCCTTTGCCCCCCTAATTTCTCTGGATGGTTCAGGACACTTTCTCATTTCAGCCTTGCCACACTCAACTGAAGCATAACCCATTGCTTTCTGCTAAAATGATATCTCCTGCTGTTCCCGCTACTAACCTCCAAAGGCTCCCTGCAATGAAGGCTGGCAGGGTTCTTTCGAGGTGCAGTAGCTATGAAGAAACCACTGGAACAGCATCTAGGGGAGGGCACTGGGAGTCCTCACTAGGATTCAGTTTAGTGGAGGGACAGGAAGAGTGGTGTCAGTGTCATTTGAATGCCAAAGGCCAGATATACCCTAGCCTAGTAATAAGGTGAGGACACTGGAGGGAATGGCTTGGAACCATCTCTGAAGGTAAATACACTTTGCAGGTTCTCACAGACACCTGATAGAATGATTGACCTAAGCTCCATAGGCATCATTGTTTTACAGCCACTAACATACAGTGATTAAAAAAATCAGCTCTTGGGGCACCTGGGTGGCTCAGTCGTTAAGCATCTGCCTTCCGCTCAGGTCATGACCCCAGGGTCCTGGGATCAAGCCCCGCATCGGGCTCCCTGCTCAGCGGGAAGCCTGCTTCTCCCTCTCCCACTCCCCCTGCTTGTGTTCCCTCTCTCGCTGTCTCTCTCTCTCTGTCAAATAAATAAAATCTTAAAAAGAAAAAAACAGCTCTTAGACTGATTTGGGTTTAAATTCTGACTCTACCTACCCTCTGATTGCTATGTGACCAGGCACAGATCATATATCCCTGGAGGCCTCAGTTTTCTTGTCTATAGCACAGGGATTCTAACAGTCCCTAACTCAGTAGATGTCACAGTCATTAAATGCAAGTAAGCACTGGACACATAGTAAGCCCTTAACAATTGTAGTTACATCACCATTATTATTAATTAGAAAGTGTTCAGACCAAAAGAAAAAAAAAAGAAAAGAGTGTTTAGACTGTATTTGCTTACCCCCCTTCTCTATCAATCTGTTAAACTCCTGCACGAATTTTTCTTCATAAGAAATATTACTTGCCAAATATATGTGCATAAAGCCTCTACCATACCATATAACATGGTTTTTGTGTGTTTAAAAAAATACTCTTTTCATTGAACGCCTATACTTTTCCAAAAAGGCTTAAAGCAAGGATTTAAAAAGTGATTCTGCAACAGACCTAAAAACACCCAAACAAGACAAAACGCCCCCATTCGGTTTAATAAATGCCCTACTTGCCTAGTGTATGAAGTAACCGATCACTCTTGGTCTTCATTTCTGCCCCATGGAGATTAAGGCTTGCCAGGCAATAGCACGTAAGTAACATATGGGACGGCTAATCGGGTTTTTCGTCTCCACTAGTCTTTAGCAACAAACATCCAACAAGGTGTACTTGTGGGCCACCATGTTAAATTGCCAGCCAATTAAATGCCAAGGGGAGCAAGGGGTTACCTGAATATTTACAGTGAGAGTCATATGTTGTTTTCAGGGAAACATGTTAAATTATTTCCCATCGAAAGTATACAAATTAAAGCTGCTGTTGAATTAAAATAAGAAATGTAAATACTCATCAGCCGTGGAAGATCATTTTTAAAGACTAATTGAGATGTAATTGCTCAAAAATTAAAATAAAATATACAGAATAATAAAATCGAAAACAAAGATAAATTTTAAAGTAAATAAAGGGGAGCATAATGATTTGCGTCTTTAAGCAAGGCATAATTCCCCAAATAGTAGCTATTTAACAACAGACACTAGAGGGAGGAACCTACAGCAAGCAGAAGGAAAGTTGAGTTGGTATCTGATAATCCTGATACATGAATATAACATCAGAACTTACACTTCGGGAAACTCACAGAAAAAAGCTGACAACTAATAACTGTGTTCCTAAAAGTTCTAAAGACTGATTTCTTACTTACATTTTCTCCAAAACCATTCTTAGCCCCCATCATAATTTTGCCATCATCACATCCTCAAACTGCTTGCATTCTCCCAAGCGAGATGTGGAATCCCAGGTTACAGGAAAGGGAATAAGGGGGCCCCGGACCCAGGGTGGAAGCCGAAACCTGCTGCTCGTTCTGTGTGTCAGTCTCAGCATTTCAGGAGAGAGGCTGGAGCTTCCTCAGGTAGATTATAACTCCGTCCTATAGGGAACGTCTTACGCGAGCGCATTTAGACATGCAGATATAAAGACAGTACCTATTCACCATTCCCCTGGAAGTCTTAAGTCTGTGAGGCAACCCGAATGCAGGGCGCCCTCAGATGCCAGGCTCTCGGCTGACGGAGCTAAAACGCACTCATCTGGATCGGGACTCCCTCCTTTTGGCCACATTTAATTTTTTCCTGACTATGAATTCTGACTAGACTATATTGAAAATTATCATTTGGGGTGAGTGGGGGGATGTGGATAGGCTTTGACTGTTTTCATCAGAGGACTCGCTCTGGGAAGATCATGAAGCTGAAGGCTGACAGGAGACAGATGCAGGCCTGAACTCTCTTCACCCCATGCTGGGAGAAGGTCACAGGACTGTCAGGGCCTGGCCTTGGTGCCGGGCTGGGGCCAAGACTATCGGTGTCCTACCCCTACAAGAGGGAGAACTCAGAATGAGTGAATGTTCTGTCAGCTCCTGGGAGGGCCTCCTTTGGGCCTTAGCAGACCAGGTCAAGAGAGCGACAGGGCTCCTCAGAAGGAAATGGATGTTATCACTGTTGGTTGTGGAGCAAAAAAGGGGAGGTGGAATCAAAAGGGGGGAGACAGAGGGAGAGAGAGGACAGGAGGGAGGGAGGGAGAGAGAGAAAAGAAGGAAGGAGAAGGAAGAGGAGGGAAGGGAAGAAGAGGGGAAGGGAAAGGAGGGGAAGGGAGGGGAAGAGAAAGTCAGATTCTATCTTATGCCCTGGGAAACTCTGCCACAAAATCATTGTTTCTGATCCACAATTGCAGACTTTTGTTTGTTTTCTCTCTCTCTAGTCCTGGGGTTAGGGCAAGGACGTTGGAGTCGAATGTCACAGTCTGAGAGTCCAAATGAGAGCCTTCTGAAACTGACTACTGTATGACCTTGACATAATCAGTTAATCTGAGTTTTGTTTTCCTCAAAAGGAAAAAAAAAAAAAAAGATACTAAATCCGTTTTACCTGAAGCTGTTACGAGAGTTAAATAAATGAATCTATATCATGCTTAGTGTACGGTCTGATACATAGCACATGGTGCTAATAGAAAATATCTCTATTGTAAGTACACTACTAACACTTTCAAAGCATATTTTTAAAAATATCTCCTAAAACACTGATGGCATACATAAAATGTTACTCATCATTTACTTAAATTCTAGCAACCAGAAATTACTTGGAAGGCAGCTCAACAAAATCTTCTCAAAAACCAAAACAAGGAAACAAAATATGTCTTTCCACACCATAAAGTTGGACCGTCTTGGGACCACAAAGACTATCCGAAGAGATCCACCAGGAGAAGTCAGTCCCCGGCCCCCCATATAAGCTGTATGAAATCTGGGTCATAGTCAGAAAGGCCACTGCCAGGCTCTCCAGCCTGAACTCAGGAGTCCAGCTGGGAGGAACCCCAGGGCGGGAGCTGAAGATGACGACGTGCCCTGCGGGGCTGGCTCAGGGCGCCTGGCTCAGGGCCTGGCTCAGAAATAGAAGGGAGATAAACGAATGAACGGAGGAATAGGAAGAAAAACCAGAGGCGACTGAGAGAGGCTGACGGATGTGCTAACCTACGTCACATTAAACTGAGAAATGAGGCCAGGGACCCGTAAATGACCTCACCGTAGCTGAGAGGCACAGTACGGGGGCCACGGTTTGCAGCCAACTTGTTATTTTGGCTGACCTCGAATGACATTCACCGGAGTTCGGTGTGGCAAAGGAAGTACAGAGACAAGATAGGGTGAAGGATACGGTTTTGGAGAATGAACTCCCACCCCCGGGGCACCGGGGGACAAGCAGGTCCTGGAGTGCGATTATGTGGGGAGCTTTGCTTGGATTAGGGTCAGAAATGTCCTCCTTCTCCATGCAGCATGTGTTTATCGCAGCAGCCCCTCATGCTTACGTGGGCCAGGCACAGGGGTCCTCCGTGCGTGATTTCCTTTCAACCTCACAGCAACCCTTGGAGGCGGATAGAATGATCTCCGTCTCACAGATGAAGACCCCGAGGCTTGCGCTTACGAAACGCAGTCTTTCTAGTAAATGGTTGAAGTAGGACTCAAATGGTGCTCCCAAGATGGGTGTTTTTTTTTTTTTTTCAAAGATTCCACTTATCTATTCGACAGAGACAGAGACAGCCAGCGAGAGAGGGAACACAAGCAGGGGGAGTGGGAGAGGAAGAAGCAGGCTCATAGCAGAGCAGCCTGATGTGGGGCTCGATCCCAGAATGCCGGGATCACGCCCTGAGCCGAAGGCAGACGCTTAACCGCTGTGTCACCCAGGCGCCCCAACAAGATGGGTGTTTTTAACTATTTTTACTGTTGTCGCCCTGCTTAGCTACACTCAGAGATGGTCACTGTCTGCCTATGTTAATTGCGTTAACACCACTTCCTTGTAAGTAGAAGATGCTGGGTGGGAACTGGACATGAGAAGTGGATGGGAGAAGCAAGTAATGGTGAGGAGAGGAATGTCTGAGTTTCTGCCTGTAGTTTCCCCAGCTGTAGGACGTTGGGCACGGCACCCCTTTAAGGCCTCAGTTATTTCATCTGTAAAATGGGGATGATGATAATAATAATACATAGCTCTTTGCCTTTGGGAGGATTAGTTTAGTTCCTACATGTAAAACACAAGAACAGGTACTAGCCCAGGATAAGCATTTAATGGACATTAGCTTTCATTAACACAGCGCTTCACAGGGGTTTTGGGAGGTTTTTTGTTTTGTTTTATTTTTTATTTTTTTACTTAAAAAATTTTTTTTAAAGATCACTGGCATTTTTGAAGATCTTATTTATTTGACAGAGACAGAGCACAAGCAAGGGCAGAAGGAGAGGGAGAAGCAGACTCCCCACTGAGCAGGGAGCTCAATCCCAGGACCCCAGGATCATGACCTGAGCCAAAGGCAGAGGCTTAATTGCCTCAGCCACCTAGGCGCCCCAGTGCTTCAGCGTTTAAAGACTGATATTCCATGCTCATGGATCGGAAGAATTAACATAATTAAAATGTCTATGCTACCCAGAGTAATCTACACTTTCAATGCCATCCCGATCAAAATACCAATGACATTTTTCAAAGAACTGGAACAAACAGCCCTTAAATTTGTGTGGAAGCAGAAAAGGCCCCGAATCTCCAAGGAACTGTTGAAAAGGAAAAACAAAGTGGGGGGCATCACAATGCTGGATTTCGAGCTGTACTACAAAGCTGTGATCACAAAGACAGCATGGTACTGGCACAAAAACAGACACATAGACCAATGGAACAGAATAGAGAACCCAGAAATGGACCCTCGGCTCTTTGGGCAACTAATCTTTGACAAAGCAGGAAAAAACATCCAGTGGAAAGAAGACAGTCTCTTCAATAAATGGTGCTGGGAAAATTGGACAGCTACATGCAAAAGAATGAAACTTGACCACTCTCTCACACCATATACAAAGATAAACTCCAAATGGATGAATGACCTCGATGTGGGACAGGAATTCATCAAAATCCTAGAGGAGAACATAGGCTGCAACCTCTTTGACATCGGCCAAAGCAACCTTTTTCATGACACATTTCCAAAGGCAAGAGAAACAAAAGAAAAAATGAACTTGTGGGACTTCATCAAGATAAAAACTTCTGCACAGCCAAGGAAACAGTCAAAAAAACTAAGAGGCAGCCCACGGAATGGGAGAAGATATTTGCAAATGACACTACAGATAAAAGATTAGTATCCAAGATCTACAAAGAACTTCTCAAACTCAGTACACGTGGAACAAATAATCAAATCAAAAAATGGGCAGAAGATACGAACAGACACTTTTCCAATGAAGACATACAAATGGCTAACAGACACATGAAAAAATGTTCAAAATCATTAGCCATCAGGGAAATTCAAATCAAAACCACACTGAGATACCAACTTACGCCAGTTAGAATGGCAAAAATTGACAAAGGCAGGAAACAACAAATGTTGGAGAGGGGTGGAGAAAGGGGATCCCTCTTACACTGTTGGTGGGAATGCAAGTTGGTACAGCCACTTTGAAAAACAGTGTGGAGGTCCCTTAAAAAGTTAAAAATTGAGCTACCCTATGATCCAGCCATTGCACTACTGGGTATTTACCCCAAAGATACAGATGTAGTGAAGAGAAGGGCCATATGCACCCCAATGTTCATAGCAGCATTGTCCATAATAGCTAAATCGTGGAAGGAGCCGAGATGCCCTTCAACAGATGTCTGGATTAAGAAGATGTGGTCCATATATACAATGGAATATTACTCAGCCATCAAAAAGAATGATTTCTCAACATTAGCTACAACATGGACAGGACTGGAGGAGATAATGCTAAGCAAAATAAGTCAAGCACAGAAAGACAATTATCATATGGTTTCACTCATTTATGGAACATAAGAAGTAGGAAGATCGGTAGGAGAAGAAAGGGAAGAAGAAAGGGAAGAAGAAAGGGGGGGTAAATAGAAGGGGGAATGAACCATGAGAGACTATGGACTCTGGAAAACAAACTGACGGCTTCAGAAGGGAGGGGGTGGGGGAATGGGATAGGCCAGTGATGGGTATTAAGGAGGACACGTTTTGCATGGTGCACCAGGTGTTATACGCAAGTAATGAATCATGGAACTTGACATCAAAAACTAGGGATGTACTTTATGGTGACTAACATAATATAATAAAAAATATTATTATTTAAAAAAATAAACACTGCATCGCTACACGTTGCTCACTGCAGCCCTCACAACAATCCTGTGAGGCAGGGAGGAGAGATCGGAGTCTGCAGGGCTGCCTGGCGATGCTACTGTCCTGGCAAACTCATTCCCCCCTCTCGGAGGACTTTCATCATTTCTCTCTTCTCAAGCCCTTGGAACTTCTCAGCAATTGAGACGCCTTCTTATTTTACTAAGAAAAGTGCAGTCATCAGAAAAGAACTTCTAGAAGTTCTTAATATCATATTGACCTACCTCTCCGCATCTGTGCTCATTCTTGCCTTCCATGTTAGCACGGATGAAGTGTTCATGTTCCTACCTGTGCTAGGCAGAATATTGGCCTCCCAAAGATGTCCTCGTCCCACCCCAGACCTTGCAAATACGTTATATTTTGTGACAAAGGGGAGCTAGGGGATCAGATGGAGTTAAGATTATCAATCAGCTGATCTGAAAATAGGGAGATCATTCTTGGTTACCTGGATAGAGCCAGTGTAACCACAAGGGTCCTTAAAATGGGAAGGAGGGAGGCAGAAGAGCCAGGTCAGAGCAATCTGATGGCAGAAGGACTGGCCCCACTCCCATTGTCCTTGAAGATGACAGAGGAGAGCCACCGCAAAGGAAGGAGGGCAGTCATCAACACTGAAAAACAGAAGGAACTGGATTCTTCCCAGGAGCCCCCAGAAAGGAACATGGCCTTGCTGACACCTCCATTTTGGCCCAGGGAATCCCATTTCAGACATCTGAACTCCAGAAACATAATCCTGCCTTGAGGCAAGGGAACCCGGCTTTACAACCGGGTATGAGCTAGTGCTAACACGCGGGCTGCCCGGGAAGGCAGTGTGACCTTGGAAGAGGGAGCTCTCTTCCTCTCTTCAGTCAAGAGCAATTCCCAGAGGATTCAGCGGAGCTCCCAGAAGCTTTGGGAGTGAGTACCTTGGTCATGAAGGGAGACTCTGCACAGCACACCACAACACCCACTACAGGCACCTCCCGCCAGCCTTTCCTCCACCTGCAATGCGGCCCCCCAGATACAGGCAAGCCCCTCGTTCCAACTCCTTCAGACCTTTACCAGACACCACTGCTTGGTGATGCCTTCCTTGACCACCTGACTCAAAACATCATCACCTCTCCACTCCAAGGGTTCTCTATCCCCCTCCCGATCTATTTTCCCCACAGTACTCATCGAATACACTTTAATATTTTATTATTTTTATATTTATAATCTCCTTCCTTACACTAGGGTGCAATCTCTGAGGGCAAGGACTCTTGTCCGTATTATTCACTGTTTTATGCCCAGCCCTCAGAACAGCACTGGCCTCTAGCAGAAACGCAATAAATACTTGTTGAATGGATGGATGAGAGATAGGGGCCAGGAGAGAATGAGAGACACTGAGTACTTTCCCAAGCTCACCAACACGTGTGAAAAACCGGCAAGATTCTGGACAGAAGTCAAAGTTTTGGACTCCATGCCTAATGCTCTAAAATTTCACTGAACAACCGAGGCATCCTCCCCAATCTCTCTTTGTATATCGCAACTAGAGAACAAAATCAAATATGTCGAATTGATCAGGATGGTTCTGCAGCTCTCCATGTGAAGAGTGAGATAGATGGGTGGGGGGAGACATTACTGGAGTATAGTCAATAATGAGTAGCCATATTTTGACTCAAAACACACCATTTAATCCATTTGAAAATACGATCTTCATAAAACATTATTCAACCAACAAAAGTACTGAGTATCAATTTTATGTCAGGCACTGTACTGGGCTCTGGGGCTACAGTTAGTGTAACAAGGTTGACAAGTCTGTCACCTCCTGGCCTTCTGACAGCCTCATCCTATTCTATACATTTAGGCAATAAGATAATATGTGAATCAGATGGAAAAACGCTACTCATTGGAAATCAAACTTCCTCTTAAGATTTGAAATCCAATAGAGGAAAAAACTACAGATTTCACAGTTCATGTTCTAGATGGTATCTCAAGTAATGAAGAGAACTAGGATTTTGGCAAAAGTAAAAAGTCACTGAATATCTTGATAAAATGTTAATTTAACAGAAGTGATTTGAATTATAAAGACTGGAAAATGTTTTTGCTTTTCATGTTCAATGTGGCCTTTACACAGACCTTCCCCAGCAATAGAGGAGCCACTAACATAAATTTTTTTAAAGATATTCTGCAAAGTACTTAGTCAAGCCCCGCTCATGTCATCCCACAGAAGCCATTTCACATCCGGGTCTCAGCAAGGCTATGCTAGCAACAGGGAAGCTCCTCTCCACAGCCTGCATGGACCAAAAAGCAGGGAGAATAAGTGAATAGGGTTCAGCTGTAGTTCCCCAAAGATCTGTCCAAGTTGTAATCCTTGGTACCTGTGACTGTGACCTTATTTGGAAGAAGGGTCTTTACAGATGTAATTAAGTGAAGGATCTCAAAACGAGATCATCCTGGATTAACCAGATGGACGCTGATTCCAATGACAAACGTCCTTTTAAAAAGAAGAGAAGACACAGAGTATCTTCTGATGGTGAGGTGTCAGCGAGGTGAAACACATAGACACAGAGAAAGCCAAGTGAAGACAGAGGCAGACACAGAGGTGGGCTGCCCGAGCCAAGGGAGACCTGAAGCCACCTGAGCTGAAGGAGACAAGGGAGGGTTCTCCTCCAGAGCCTTGAGATAGAGCATGGCCCTGCAGACACTTTACTTCTCAACTTCTAGACTCCAGAAGTATTAAACAATAAATTTCTGTTGTTTTAACCAATCAACTTTGCCATGATTTATTACGGCAGCCTTAGGAGACTAATATAGTAAGGATTCCGGGGATGAGAAAAAGTAAACACCAGCACCTTCCTTATCCTCTATGCAAGCTCAACATACGAGCAGCTGTCACCTGTCAGAGAAGAAATCTCCATGCATGTAGAGTTTTGATTTCTTTTCCTTGGAGTTGATGAAATTCAGTCTTGATTTTTTTTAACTCAATATTCCATAGGTCATAGTGGTTCCTGACTTCAAAAATAACCTAGTCTTAAGCCAGATGCCAAGTCAATAAAATCACCTCTTACGAGCTAGTCACTTCTGTGATCCATTGATAAGAAACAGCAAGAAGGCTGTAAATCATGAACACAGGCACTTCAGCCTACGGCACGCCCACCCCACATGAAGCAGAGGGAAGGCCCAGGCCCTGGAGGGTGTTGCGAGAAGCTGAGAAAAGAGTAGCGAGGAGGCAAGTTCAGTGGGATACTGAAAACAGCATTATAAATTTTTAAAGTGGAAATGCAATGATTTCAACGTTTGCCTCCTCCGATATTACAAGTAATACTGATTCCTTCTCTTCTGAATTATATGGGTGCTCACTGTCCGTGTTGTACAATTTATACTAACTCCCTATAGTGTTACACTGCCGGTTAATTGTCACATAACTGCCTTGATAGCTAATCCAGTAAGCTGTGTTAGGCTAGGGACCATCTCATTTTTTTTTCCTTACACCCCCCATTTCTTTTCAGGGCTGAGTAAAGAGGACGTAATTAAGAGATAACTATTAATTGATTTTTATATTTATTTTCCTGTTCAGAAGCTTCCATCCTAACATTATAACTCCTTTGACTCATGAATGCTGAAGCGTTGCCGTACCAGTGTGTGAGCAGATCGCAAAAAAGACAGAGGCAACATGTTCCTATGTGTGTGTCTACACAACCCCCCCCACATGCTAACATGCAGCAGAAATATCCGACCTAAACCAATCCTGCTAACAACTCGCATATCTGAGAGTTCTAATAATACATGAGGCAATTATTTTTCACCAAGGAGAAGCAGAAAGATGAAAATGTCTTCAATATAACAGACAACAGAGTGTTTGCATAGATCATATTAGAACCGAGATGCCCCACATGTCCCCATCTGAAACAGTATATGTTGCACTGTATATGATTAGCTATAAGACAACCCTGGTTGAAGAATATTTCAAATAGGGGCGCCTGGGTGGCTCAGTCATTACGCGTCTGCCTTCGGCTCAGGTCATGATCCCTGCATTCTGGGATCGAGCCCCGCATCGGGCTCCCTGTTCAGTGGGAAGCCTGCTTCTCCCTCTCCCACTCCCCCTGCTTGTGTTTCCTCTCTTGCTGCCTCTCTCTGTGTCAAATAAATAAATAAAATCTTTGAAAAAGAAAAAAGAATATTTCAAATAATTTTGAGAAAATTAATAATAAGCACACTAATTCAGCAGTTACTCTGGTCCAGCCACTGCTCTAAATGCTTTATACCCACTGAACTCACTTACTAAATCATCAAATACGTTACAGAGTGCATGATGGTTAATTTTATGTCAACTTCACTGAGCCAAGGGAAGCTCAGACGTTTAGTCAAACAAAATCCGCGTCTCAGAGGCTTTACGATCTATCATTTAATCTGAAAAGAAAACCATAATGTACCCCAGTAATAGTCTTTAATCCCTGTTTTACAGATAGGGCGCTAAGAATTGCTTTAACCCCAGACCTGGGTGGATTCCAGTTGCTATTGCACAGACCTAGTGCATCTTAGCAGGGTCCATTTGGTCTCTGATTTCACTGACTTATATCTCATCAGTTTAGCCACCCCATGCTGTGTGTGTGTGTGTGTGTGTGTGTGCACGCTCATAGACTGTGTGAGTACACAACCTTCCGCAAGTTCACTCCAAGGCTGACTTAAGAGGTGGGAAGCAAAAGTGGGCCTATTCTTCAGGAGGCAAAGTAAAAGAAGCACTAAACTACCAAGAAACAGTCTAAAATTACTGAAGAGCCAGAGATACGTTCAAACACTCCTTGAAATAATGCTTTGCTTCCTTTCCCCAGCAGAAGAGTGGGGCAGGACGTCTGTAGTCCATATGGTAGAGAAGTCTGAGGTTTAGCAGCCAATAGTCATGGTTTTTGGTCTCAGTTTGACCAGACTTAGGAAACCGGCCTATTTGCTTACCCCAACAGTGCCTCCATTTCTGACCTACAAAGTGGGGATAAAAAGAATATTTGCCTCCAAAGGCATCAGCCATGTGACGAGGCAGCAGATGTGAAGCTCTGGGCACAGTGCCTAGCCCAGACAAGGCCCTCACTCGGTTTAGGTAAAAATAATGAACAGAGAGAATGAGGTCAAGCCTAAGCATCAATTTAACATTTTCATGCATATGGGCAAAATTAATATTAAACCTGGCAGACAAGAAAAACATTAATTTGTGGGTGCAAATCCCGTACAAGAAGACCTGGTTGCTATGTGTCGGGGTGGGAGCATAGACATTCAGCAAACAAGCATTTCCTAAGTGCCTGATCCGGACCGCACAGCTCCATCAGCACTCCCACTTCTCTCCGCTGCAATGTGCAGCTGATATTGGCCTAAGTAGCTTCTGGGATCCAGGCCCCCGCTTGGTGCCAGGGAGTCAGTGATGAGCAAAATTAGGAGTTCCTGGCCTCATAGAACTTACAGTCATGAACTAGTTGGGTGATGACCAACTAAAGGAAATGCTTATCTAGGCAAGCTTTTCCTGGAAAGACCAGATAGTAAATATCCTAGGCTTTGGAGGCAGTGCTCTCTGATGCAACTATTCTACTTTGCCCCCTGTAACACAAGGCAGCCCTAGATAATATGTAAATAAATGAGTGTGGCCCTGTTCCAATAAAACTTTATTTGCAAAAACAGGAAACAGGCTGTAGTTTGAAGATCTCTGGACAGTGAAAGAAGCAACTCACTCGCAGTCTTGGGGAATTAAGAAGAGCTTCAACAAATGGAGGGGTTCCTAAGGGAGCTGTGCTTTGAAGAAACAACGGGGCCCCTAGAAAGTCAGAAGACAAAAGAGAAAAAGTAGCTCTGGGCAGCAGGAGCAAGAGGGCAGAGTCATGGGAGTGTTAAAGGACAAGGTTGTTCCCGAAGAATGAGGTACCATGAGAAGTGGGGAATGGGGTCAGAGGAAAAGGAACAGAGATTTAGAAAAAGCCTTTCTGTACATAGCTCTGTGGTGGCTGGAAGCAAAGTTCATACTATCTTTCAGTATTTCTAAAGGTCGAGCTGCGTTTCCCCTCCCAAAGCTAAATGATAGCATGATGCAGTTCAAAAGCTGGTCATATCAAATTGCCATCTAATCATTTAATTAAAGCCCCATGCTGGCACCAGCCAACCTCAGGGCCCATTTTTCATTTGGGCACATTTCATTACACTTTCCAAAGCAAATTTGCCTTTTCAAAGGCGAAAAATGCAAATGACTAGGTTTGAAAGGAAACGCATAACACTCTGCATAATGACAGGGATTTTCTTGGAAAGCAGTGATGCACAGACGGAGCTATCTTTAGGGGCTGAGGGTGGCTTATCAGCCCTATAGGAACCCTACATGATACTTCATTACAGCACCAGGATGCAAACGGAAGTGAAATACCAAATAGCAGAAAGCAAACAGCCATCCCCTGTCTCCTTTTTCAGCATCATTGAAACCGCATTTTGAAACAGGATGCATCCTCTGGACCAGCAAGACCAAGGCAGGCATTGATAAATGGAGGACATTTACAGTGTGGCCAGGAAAATGATGAAAAGCTAGGAGGGACTGACCTGTTCAAAGACAGACACAGGCACACGTAAAGGCCAATTAACATAAAGCATTCATAGGCAAATTACAGTATGGTCAAAAAAAAAAATTCCCAGGAATCAGAAAACATCCACTTGGATGCAGTATAATGTATATTTGGGGATATTCACAATAACACAATGCAAGTGACCTTAATTATAAATCAGCATCTTCCTCCTCGGTTCGTGGAAACTTTTAGAAGTACTGCAGCCCAATTACTTAGGTCTTTCGCCTTGGAAGATGAAGGCACAGCACACATTTTATGTATCCACAGACCCCAAAGTGAGAAGCAATAGTCCAGAGGGCAGAGAGGGGCACATAATGAGCACCCGTTAATTACTCATTCCTTAACCATCAAGGAGAGAAGAAAAGCTTACCTTCGGGATGTCAGATAAATCATTTCACCGAAAGAACCACCAACACCATGGGGAGGTCCAGCGATTGGACAAAGTTCAAGGTTGCAGACAGTTTTGATCTGTGGCCAGAGTACATGTGGATATTTCAAATGAGAGCTTGTGACCAGGGACGTTCTCTAGTAGTTGAGCCATAGCTGGGTAGCTCGGCAAAGGCCTCGGTCTGGAGTAAGCTAAAGTCCTCATTCTATTCCTCATATGGGAAGGATGTCCATGCCTAGACAGGCTGCTTGCAGACCCGGCAGATCGAACCCTACCCCGAACGTGGCTTTCAGCTCAGAGTACCACCCCACCTCAGAGACAAGGTGAAAAACCAGAGCACAGGCATTGGACAAAGCCTCACATGTTCTTTTTTTTTTCCATTTTAATTTTAATTATATAATACACACACAGAAAAATACACCTATCATGGTCATCTTGAACACAACCGTGTAGCAATTAGGCAAAAAAAAAAAAAAATAATAATAATAATAATAATAAATAACATTACTAGGACCCAGAAGTTACCCTCATACCCTCTTGTAGGGTTAATAACCACTGCCCTGACCTCTAACGACATAAGGAAGTTTTGCAAGGCTTACATTTTTGTATAAATGGAATCATATAGTGTGTGCTATTATGTCTTGATTCTTTGGGCCCAAATTAAATTTGTGAGGTTTATACCCATATCATTGAGTCTAGCTGTAGCTTGTTCTTCCTCATTGCTGAATAGATTTCCATTTTGTCAATATACCACAATTTATTCATCTAGTCTACTATTGACAATGGCTTGTGTTACTTCCTGCTTTGGGCTATCAGAAATAGTGCTACCATGTCTTTTATTGAGCATGGCAGATTTTGATTTTGCCACTTTGAGGTGGAAAAAAAATGGTGGTGTGGCACTTTGACATGGTTACGTCAAATTTGTCCTGTTAAAATGTGAAATCCCCATATTTTCTTTAAAGTAATGCATGAAGGGGACATTCCTGATTTACATTGTGTCTCTGACCCTCCCACCATCTTCAACTCTGTCCCTGTCCCTCACCATCCTGTCTAGTTCAAGAGGCTGAGATCGGGGAGAACGACACAGAAATGAACACTAAAGAAGCCTGGCAGGTCACACACAATATTAATCCCCCACCAAAAAGAGACAACAAAACGTGCTTTTAAAACCATATAAGGATTCCTTATCAGAGAAGTTTTAGGTAAGTGGGTTTCCTGCCTCTGGCACAAGAATCAATAATTATAACAGACTCTGACAATTTGAAGAGTACCATGTGCTAGCAGTTGTTGAAAGAGAGAATATATACAACTCACTGTAATTCAAGCCTTCAGACGGGAAAGGCTATAGAAATAGAAAGGAAAGAAAGATAAATTCTGCCTGCCAGGAGCCGGCTCCGGTAGACAGAAATGTGGAAGGCTTCGGGGCAGCGAGATGCAGCGGGCATTTGTGGGGCCTTCCTAGCAATGATTCTCGCATTCTTTCTTAGTCACATCCCAAATTTCTCATCGACGTGATTGCAATGGTGCCGAGCCAACCCCTGGCTTGAAAGGTGGACACTGACTGACTTAATCCAACCAGCTACCTCATCTTTTTAGCCTGATTCAGGGATGGGTTTAATCCACCTCCAGTCAGCATTATTCCTTCTCTTGGTCACAGACCTTTGCCTGAGGACAGTAGGACCTGTAACCTAGATGATTCAATCATTATGACACCAGTCTTTCTGCTGGGGGTTAAAACACAGACTCTCTTTACTGGTCCATTCTGGACTACGTGGTATGAAACAGAAGCTTCAGAGAGAGAAGCTGGATAGGACAGGAGGGGCATGAATCATGTTCCGATAATATCATTTTTGTCCTTGATGGAAGTGCATGCGATGTGAGATGAGTTTCTGGATGTGTCTTACACAAGTTAATAGAGTCTCTTTTTAAAAATCCAACTCGAGTTTGGTTTTCTGCTTGCTTGTAACCTAAACTTCCACAGGCGAAATAAGTGCTGTCTGATCTGGACCTGGAAAGGCTAAGAGGCTTTCAACAGGTAGAATTGCCATTAAACTTTGTTCCAGGAGCGAGCACAGTAGGAAGGAAGGATGTAAGGGAAGATCTATGGGCAAACCCAAGTCAAGAAAGGTATCACAGTGTGGTGCGAGGCCGTATTACGCACTGGGTTAAGAAAGATCAGAGGTTAGCACAATTTTTGGTATTTGTGAATATTTTCAGTTTTGCAGGCCAGATGATTTATGACACAACTACTCAGCTCTCCCACTGTAATAATATGGGATCAGGGGCGCCTGGGTGGCACAGTGGTTAAGCGTCTGCCTTCGGCTCAGGGCGTGATCCTGGCGTTACGGGATCGAGCCCCACATCAGGCTCCTCCGCTATGAGCCTGCTTCTTCCTCTCCCACTCCCCCTGCTTGTGTTCCCTCTCTCGCTGGCTGTCTCTATCTTTGTCGAATAAATAAATAAAATCTTTTAAAAAATAATAATAATAATAATAATATGGGATCAGCCATAGCCAATACGTAAGCAAATGAGCATGTTCCAATAAAGCTTCATTTGTGGACACTAGACTTGAATTTCACATAATTGCCACCGACCACAAAATACTGTCCTCGTTTTGATTTTTTTAATCATTTAAATTATAGCATCATTCTTGCTCATGGGCCATAATCTGCTGATCCCTGAGGTAGAGGGAACACAGAATTTCTATGTGCGCATTCTTCTTCCACCGTATGCTAGCTATCTAGCTAACACTGGACGAATTACTTTATCTCTCCAAACCTGTAATTTCATTGATACAAAAGGGATCGTTATAGGGCATAACTCATAATTTTGTTCCAAGAATTAAATACTCTAATCCATATAGAAATGCTTAGCAAAGTGCCCGATACACAGAATCCAATAAAAACCATCTCCCTCATGACTGATTACAAAGGTCCTCTGATACTAGGTTATGTACCTTAATAATAGAAAGCCACCAGTGTTTTCTGAACAGAAAATTTACACAAAGTTTACACATGCAGACTTTGGAAGTTTACAAAGGCATCGGGCAGAAGGACAGTTTAGAAAATGAGTACCTATTTAAAGCAACCTAGTGTGGATCATCTCTAGTTTAGGGAACTCAGATGTTTACTAGCATCTTACTTTTCATTTCAGTGCAACATTCAGTGTTTGTTTGTTTTTTAAAGTCGGGATTTTTTTTTTTTGAGAGGAGGGGCCCACGTTTCCAGTCCCATGTAATGCCTTTCTTTAGAAAAAAATTCTTTCACAGAGACCCAGCTGAACTAATAAAAATTTTAAAACCCACGGTCACTTCTGGTTTGAACTGCATTTGTCGGTTTTGATAATTTATTCATTGACTAATTAGTTCAGCCAAATCTTAGAGACTATGTCTCTTTCTACGAGCCCAGATGGTACCCCATCACACAAATGATGGGGAAGAAGACCCCATACTGTCTTTGTCAGACACCCCACCGGGTAACTGATAACCAAAAAATGGTTCAGTAAAGATATGCATTTAAGGTCTCTTAAGGTCCTCTGATTCTCTCCAGCACACACTAAAGATCCTAACCCCATTTAAGATCATTAACAAATCCCAGTCCTCATAAATATCACAGGGGAGCTAATGAGATGACTTAGAGAGGGTTTGCGGCTCTTTGTATGAGAGGGCACCGAGCCAGGTTGATGTCTCTGGTCCATGCTATGGGGAAACCAATCAGAATTTGCTCTTGCTTGAATGATGCAAACAAAAAACAGTATAATTCAGTTGAATAAATTTGTTATGGCAAGAGATGGGGATTGATAGTAATAGCAATAAACCTGCAACAGGAAGTATTTTTCTCCAACTCCTGCCCCAGTAAGCAACATGTCTTTATTCAGTATGCATGTCAGGCACTGCACTAGAACTTGAAATGGATCACCTTACGAAAACTTTACAATTACCCTATGAAGCAGGTCCCACTTCCCCAGTTTTACAGGCGAGAAAGGTCAGGCTCAGAGAGATCATGTCCTCGCCCGAGTTCCTAGAGCTGGTGAGCCTGTGCTCTCAGCCTTCCTTCTGTCTGTCTCTCCAGTGTCTCTCTTTGTGGGCTCTGGGGGTCCCAGCGAACAACTCAGCATCGGCTCAAAACCAACATGTGTCTGCAGGGGACAGTAGGCAGAGAGCTGAAAGTGCGTCCTTCTGCTCTTTTCTTCCTCCATCCCTGGCATGTCATTCTTTAACTTAATCTTGATTGCGTTAATTTTCAAAAGTTCCTCTTCAAGAGGTTCCTCTCCCTCTGGGAGCTGAATACATTTTTTTTTTTTTAAATGAGAGAGAGAGACAGTGAGCCTCCCAGGGGTGGGGGAAACAGAGGGAGAGAGAGAACCTTAAGCACGCTCTACACCCAGCGAGGAGCCTTATGGGGGCCCTCGACCTCAGGACCCTGAGATCATGACCTGAGCAGAAAATCAAGAGTTGGTCACTTAACTGAGCCACCCAGGTGCCCCTGGGAGCCGAATACTTTTATTCACATTTTACAGATGAAGAAACTAAGCCTGAGGGAGGTAGTCACTTTCTCAAAGTCCAAAACTAGTGGATGAATGAGTCCTATTCTTATCTAGATCTGGGTTCAAAGATCACATTATTTCTAAGATTCTAAGACTTTGAGGAAAGTCATAAAGGTTCCCTCTGCATTCCCATTCTTACATAGAAAGGTCCATCTTTTTTTGATACAACCATATAAAAATAAATACAAATTTTAAGTCATTTCCAAGATCCATAAAAATGTATGCATATATAAATTATATATATAGTTTAGGTGTTTATGCTCATACTAAGCTAATAATGTGAGGCTCCGTTTCTTCATCTGCTAAATGGGGCTAATAATACCAGTACCACTAGATTGTCAGAAGAAGTAAATAAGAAAATACAAGCAAAGCATCAACACACTAATAGCCATTAAAAAGAAGTCCATCTATCTTTCCATCTGTGTCCATCTGTCCCCCACACATCTACCTCTCCCTCTTACTATCTACCCATAGCATATGTTTGCTGACAGAATGAAAAGGCAACGGGGTATGGAAAGATGGTTTCCTGGCTCAACTCCATTAGCAGATCTACTACTCCAGTCATTTTCGCTGCCAGGTTGTGTGGCCCCCATCGATAAAAGGAAGGGTTTTGCTGGATCTCCTCTACAATGCCCGATATTCTCAGAGTCCATACACGTCCATCCCCATCACAGTACTCTACCACCCTAGGGGACAACTACCTTCAGTGTCCCAGATCAATAGGCTAAAGAATGAAATCATGTACAGTTCTGTCATCATGATTCAGCTGCTCTGGCTGGCCACACATTCTGTAGAGAGCTGTAACTAGTCTGGGTAGGGGCTGATGCATTTCACTAGATGATTTCACTGTGATTGTATGAACAGGCACTTTGAAGTCACTGAGGCTGCATTGTTTTGGCATGAAAACCCGCTCTAATTAAGCTAGGAGTATCAATCTCTCACTATTTAAATCTCTAGAAAGATTGAGAAAGAAGAAATCAGGGAGGGCATAACCCTATTAGTATTAAAATAATGTTATTTTTTTAAGGTTTCAAAATACCATTAGAAAAAGAGCCTTCGTATTTATCAACAATATAACTACTTGGCAAACATCTGATTAAACTCTCAGCAAGAAAAATAGAGTAGAAATATCAGAGACGTGGAAGTTGCCTAGACCTGGCTTCAAATCCCAGCTCTGCCGTAAGCCGCTGAATGACTTTGGGTTACTAATCTAATCTTCAGTACCTTGATATCCTCTATTAGAACACGGGTAAAATGATATCTAACTTCTAAGATGATTATGAGAATGAATTAAATAAAATATGCAAAACGTCTAACCGTGCCTATGACTCAGAGTACCTTAAAGTTAACATACCCTAAACAGAAATCAGGATTTTTTTTCTTCCTCAAGCCTGCGGTTTGCAATCCAGGATTTCCTGCCTCAGTGGACACCACCAGTCACTCAGATGCACCAACCGGAAACCTTAGAGTCTTCCTCGTCACCCTCCTACTGCTGAAAATGTCCCCTTCTCATCTGCTTCATCACGGTGTCACGCCCTCTTACCTCTTAAATTTCTCAAATGCACCCCTTCGATCTTTCTCCACTGTCACTCTTCACGCTCCCACCCTGTCATGTCTGAACTGTACTATCCCATCTAACCTGGCCTCTTCACATCTGCCTCTATGTCCCCCACGACGCAGCCAAAATGATCTTGTAAAAGGCAAATCTCCGCATGTCCCGCCCTCACCATTCATACTCCTAGGATGAACACCAATTTCTCACCGTGGCCTTCAAGGCTCTGCCCTAGCTGGCCACCGGCCACTTCTTCAGCCCCATCTTAACTCACCGTCCACCTGGTTCTCTGGGGTTCAGTCACACTGGCCTTTCTTGAAGGGCTTGAAGGTTTCTGGTACTCTCCAGCTACACAATCTGCACTGATGCTTGAACGCGCCCTTTCCAGCGCCCACATACACCTCTATTCTTGAGAGACTTCATTCCTGACACCTCAGGCTAAGTCTGCCCTCTGCATGTGCTTTCAGAACTTCCCAGGCTTTTCCTTTAGAACCTCTGATCACTTGCAGTTGAACATTTGTGTAATTCTTTGTTTGTATGAGACCCTTGCTACATTCTGTAAATTCCGTGGGTAGGTGGGATCATTTCTGTTTCTACTCTCACTTTTCTGATAACTACTACAGAGCCAGGTCCAGGGCAGGTGCTCAATAAATATTTTGGAGTGAATGAAGATTCTCTCCCTTTCCTTTCCTTGTCTCCTTCCTTCTCAACCTTCCACAAATATTTACTGAAAGTTCGCTATATGCCAGCTACTCCATTTGGTATTTTTTTTCTTTAAGATGTTATTTATTTGACAGAGAGCAAGCACAAGCAGGGGGAGCAGCAGGCAGAGGGAGAGGAAGAAGTAGGCTCCCCACAGAGCAGGGAGCCCCATGAGGGGCTCCATTCCAGGACCCCGGGATCATGACCTGAGCCGAAGGCAGACACTTAACCAACTGAGCCACCCAGGCACCCCTCCGTTTGGTACTCTTAACATTCTTTTCCCAGCTCCGAACATCTCCAGTAACATGGACCTCATTACTCCTCAAAACTTTCATTTGTAGACAGTTCTGATAGTTCTTTTTCAAAACCAGAACTTTATAAAATTTATCTTTATGCGACTTCTATCTGTACACCTGGCTTATGTTTCACACTCAAAACTGGAATAAAACCATTGGTATTTACAAAACTCGTGTATGTGTTTGTTACCTCGGGCTACCATCTATATGGTGAGATTTAAACTCCATTTGCATGGTTCCTGCATCTTGAATAGCATGTCCAAAGGCAGATAAAAGGTAACATATTTTAAAATGTGCCTATCTTCATACATATGTGTTAAATATCAGTTTACAAAGACAGACAAAAAGGAGAGGCAAATATAACTGAAATTTAGGGACAAATTTAGTGCAATCATCGATTCATCACACTCTTGTAATTTTTGGTTAGAATATCCATCTTTGCCACTAAACCACGAGTTTCTTGAGGTAAGTTCATAACTTTATAGTATATGTCTTCATCCCAGCACTTAGTACAGTATGGCCCCAATACGTATTTATTGAACAAATGAAACAATGATGACTCTTACAAGAACCTTGATTCTAAGTTGAATACTGAAAACTTGCGTTTTATTCTGGACTCTAACTTTTGATGCCACTTGGGAGAATGAGGTAATCAAGAACCTGAGACGGAACAATGTCTATAATAGATTATGCTTTTTAAAGTTATAAAACAGCACACAGTGATTCTATTTGAGAACGAAAAAAAAAAAAACCACGTACGTATATACAGATAAATGTACAGCATATGCCTAGACATCGTCTGGCATCCACAAACCCTTAACAGTTGTTTGTAGGAATGTAATTTGCCTAAGTGGGGCTTACATGTACATTTATTTTGCATTTCATACAAAACTGTATCGTTTTTGGTTTGTTTGGGTTTTGAGTTGATTTTACCTTAATTTATAGTAAGCGTATATTACTTTTGTGATAAAAGGAAACAACTTACAGAGTTATTACAGAGAGCGAAGCGCGCAGGCTGATAAAGGGTCTGGATCCCATGGGAAAGGAATAACCACCCAGAGAAATGGCAACATTCAGCCTGGAGAAGGCCAGGGCAGAACACAGTAATGGCCTTCAAAATCTTGCAGGGCTGTTGGTCCACAGAGGGCAGCAGACTGCCCTCTGCAGGGAAGAATGAGGACCACTGAAGGAGCAGAAAGCTCAAGGACGCAAATCTCAGCGAGGAAAAGTTCTTTCCCACCCTTGAGCTCTTCAACAGTAAAATGGGCTGCTTTGAGGTATCCAGTTTTACATCCTAGAAATCGAGATCTCTGCAACAGAGAGTCTGTGAATAGATTTCAGGGGTCAGCTCACAACAGGTTCTAAAACTGTGTAGGTATTTACATGTTGCAGAGGTTAACTTGCTTCAACCTCCTGTAGGATTCAGTGGCCCCCGAATAAAGGAGCACAAACAGGGCCTGGATAACTACTTCTCATTACTGACATCAAGGGGATTCATGCACTCTTGAAATCTTCATCACCCCAACCATACCAAATATTACAAATCAGAAAAAATACAGTTCTAGAGTTTCTTGGTTCTCCCTCTATGCAAATGATGTAATGTTTAAAATTACTTCCTACAGTTCATTGAGAGCAAGGACGATGTCTTGTATGGGTGTATATTTCTTCTACATCAAGTACAGCTTCTTGTACAAAGTAGGTGCTTAGTAAATGTTGAGTAAATACGGGAAGCAATACAGGAGCAGAATTTTATGACAGAATTTTCCCTTTTGACTGCTTGATGTAGTAATTACATCAGCAAGGCAGGATTCCATACAGGAGTCGGTGTGCGACGATAATGATGATGGTGATGATAACTAAAATGTTATTAGGCACGTACTATGTGTCAAGCACTTCATTAAGCGTTTTATTTGTAATAGCATGAATAATTCTCACAGCAACTATTTAAGGAAAATGAGGCTTAGATGAATTAGATGACTTATCAAGGGTATATAGCTGGGAAGTGATTCAAATCAAGGCAGATCAACTACAGCATGTGAGCTCTTCACTTCAGTAGAAAATTCTACTGAGAGTATAATGTAATACCTGGGCTTCGGTGTCAATTCTGTCAGAGCTTTGTGAAGAATTTGGGCAAGGTACTTCTCTATCCTTTATTTTTCAACTCTGTTATGCGGAAAACAGTATACTAAGAAAAATCTGGGAGGCAGGATACCAGGAGGATGAAGAACGTGGACTGTGTTTATTCATTACGGGCACATTTTACTCTATACACTTGAACATAATTAGAATATTTGTTCTAAAATCCTTGTCTGCTAATTCTAACATTGGGTCACCTTGGGGTTATCTCTGTTTATTGTCATGGGTATGTCCACATTTTCTATTCCCTCACGTCTGTATCTAGTCATTTTGGATAGTATCTTGGATACCGTGCATGATACTATGTGCTGGGTTCTATTATGTTTCTCTGAATAGGTGTGTTTGCTGTTGCTGCCATTTGCTTCTTTTAGCAGATATTCAACTTGACTTAAACTCCAAATTCTGCCTCTACTGTGGCATCAGTTGAAACTGGTTTGATTTTTTTAGCTTTCACACTTGCCTAGCTCAGGGGTCACCCAGCGATTCGGATGCTTCCCCTTATGGTGCTCTCCTTTCTAGATTTCTTCCTCCACCTTCCAGCTTCTCAAGTAGCTCCAAACTCTTTCTTTCAATCCCTCATACCAATAAGATTGCAGGTTTTAGCTCACACAGCAGTAAAAAAATGTAAGTAAAATTATAAAAACAGGAAATTCCCCCAGTGCCATTCCCTTCTTCCAAGTATCAACTCCCGCCAATGTCTATCTTCTTTAGGTCTCTCTCCATTGTGTTCACATAGTTTATACACACGTACATACATACTACACACACACACTACACACACACACACACACACACACACACCTATCCCATCATTTCTCATGATCTGTGCGAGCGTTGATTCAATGGAAGCCACTAAACCACGAGCACGGACTTTGAGGTCTGGTAGACTTGAGTTGCTGCCCTGCTTCTCCCTTAGAACAGAGCATTCTAGCTCTCCTGCTGATAATGGTTACAAGTGACTCTCAGCTCTAAAGGCCACTTACCTCCACCACAGTTTAGCTCAATATATTTTCATTTTCTAAGTATGCCACAACATGAAAATGATTAAAAAACACTGTCTTCAACAAAGCTACTTTACCTCTTACCTCCTTACAGCCCCACTTTTTTCCATCTATCAAATAGGGATAATAATGAGATCTACCTGAAAGAATTATTGTAAGAATTCAGTAAGATGGGGCGCCTGGGTGGCTCAGTGGGTTAAGCCCCTGACTCTTGGTTTTGGTTCAGGTCTTGATCTCACCATCATGAGATCAAGCCCCACATCTCACTCCCTGCTCAGTGGGAAGTCTGGTTCAGATTCTTTCTCCCTCTCTCTTCCCCTCTGCCCCTCCCCACTCATGCACCCTCCCCCCCCTTCTCTCTCTAAAATAAATAAATAAATAAATAAATAAAATCTTTAAAAAAATTAAATAAGATAATGTAGGTAATGGGAGATAATGTGTGAGACAATGACTATAGAGGTATTCAGGAAAACCTTGGTATGATACTAATATTGCTGACTTTTAAATTATTAATAACTATTAATGCCAATATAACTATAAATTTGTTGATTTAAATAATATTAATGATTATTAATGGTACTATAACTACAATAGGAGTGCTCCACCCCAAATTACACGAGACTATTCATAGCTTCCCCTCCCTCCACCTTGTAAGGAAAACCTGCCTGCTACTGGGTTCCTGCACTTGGCTCCTAATAAACTGATCAGATAAAAGGAGCAAGAATGAGAGCTAATTTTCCAACACTAGCTAATTTTCTCATGCGTTGCTGTATCAGGTACTGTTCTAAGCAGTTTACCCGTATAACAGTGTTTATTCCTCATGATGCTGGTATTATCTTCTGTTCTTTACCAAAGAGGAAACTGAAACTCAGATTGGTCAAAAATCTTGCCCAAGATTATACAGCTAGAAAGGGCTGGACCAAGGCTTGAATCCAGGGAATGTGTTACCAAGATCTGCTTTCTCAACAACCATTACTACGGAAGTAAAGAAACGGAACTGAGAAAAGTAAAAAGGTTAAAATAACTTGTCCTAAAAGAAGCAAGGGACTCCCTGATGGAGAAAAACCTGGATCTGTAGGAGGAGGGATTTTAAAAGGAAAGTCCAGAATGGGATGAATTGTGGAGTGAGATCTCTGGGGGACCTGCGGCACTCCAAGGAGAACTTTGGGGATGGACAGATTTGGGGAAGATGGATGGAATGTATCTCTTTAGATACATTACTATGCACCATGCTTTGTTGTCCTTCTCAGGAGTGTTTCAAGATCCAAGATAAAGATTTAAGTTGCTTTTAAATTCTTTTTGGTTTGGGGGCATGAGATATTTGAGATATTTTTGTCTCTGCTAAATGTGATCCCACACTGACATTGTTTGACTCTCAACACAGTGCAGCTTCAGCTGGGTGATAATGGTGACGCAGACTATAAAACTGATAACGAGAACCATGAGCTATGCTGATAAAGGGGAGACAATAATAGGATTTCATGTTTAAATCCCAATTTTGACACTTATTAGTTGGGTCCTTAGACAAACTATTTAAACTCTTAGGGGTGCAGTTGTCTCTGTGAAATGGGAATAATAATGTCTACTTCTTTGGTAGCCCGGTAGGATTAAATGAGATAGTGCATGGATATACAAAACGCCTAATAGAGTCAGCGCTATGAGGGAACAAAACTGTTCCGTTTCCTTCCCCTGCCCCTTCTTTCTCAAATTCTCAAATCAAACCGTCCCCTATAGAGAACAGCTACTGCCTTATGAGAAAAATGATCGCCAGAGTATCAGCACCGTGGTTAGTGGCCTAGTTATGCTAATGCCTATTAAATTCATGTATATTTCAATAGACCATCCATGATCCCAGGACCAACAGAGGAGAGAAAAAGGCACAGTGATTAATGAAGCCCCAGTAACAGCCAGCCTGATGCCTCATAAACAACCACATGTTTGTTTACTCATCCATAATTTGTTTATTTTTCCTTCTTGAGTCCCAAACTCAGAAAGTGCTGTCAGATGAGAAATTCAATCTGAAGCGATTCCCTAGGCACACTTATCCTGGGGCAGACCCCACTTTATTTCAGGCTGACAGCTGGCACCTGTGGCCTGCAGTGAAATAGTCTCTGACACTGATGAAAAGAGACAGGTGGCAGGGCTGCCACCAAATGCCACATCTGATTGATAAAGTGATCTAAGTATCACAGGCACCAAGAATGTCATCAGCAATCATTGCTTCCCCTGTAGAAAGCAGCCCATAGGCCAGGAGGCAACAGAGAATGTAGCCCTTGGCGGGGTGTCCATATATGCAGATGTGTGTGTGTCTCTGTGTGAGGGGAAATAGTTCCCATCACTGTGGCTCAGAGAAAGAGCACTCGACCTGGAGTACAGGAAGGCTGCGTTCCAATCCTGACTTGGCCATTAACGAGCTGTGGGGCCAAGGGTAAGTCATTAATCTTGTGAACCTCGGCGTGCAATCTTCTCATCTCCTTTCTATATTCTGAGCAGATAAATGCCACTTCCTCAGAGAATCCTCTCCTGATCGCCCCCACTCCAAGACAAGGTCCAATCGCCTTAGAGTACAGTTGAATCATACCTTACAGGGTGCTCACATTGTACTTGTAATTAGACAAGCACTGATTACTTATTAATTCAATGTCCATCTTCCCACTAAACTGTAAACTCCATGAGAGCTGAGACTGCATCTTTCTTGTCAAAGCCGATCTGCCCGGCACATTCATCTTTCCTAGGTCTGCTCATCCCAATACTTCATTTCATGTGCTCCAGACTCCCTGAAGACCTTCCTCCAAAACTCATCCCTTTCTGGGTTTTCCCTTTCTCCCTCCTCTTCTTTCACAGATCCAAGCTTTGCTCTACTATATACCGCCCTGCCCTTTTTCGTGTAAATCAGTTTAACCTTTTAGCTTCCCTGCTTCTGTTTCTCTGTTTTCCAAATTACAGTCCTTGAGAAAATAAACCTTAGTAGGAGATTGCCTGGATTCAAACCTGGGCTACAGCACTTCCTAGATGTATGACCTTGGGCAAGGTGTCAGACACACCCGCCCTCCCTCTCCCCTTCATGGTCAGCTAGTTTGCATTTGCTGTCCCTATGCCTGCAACACTCTTCACCTGAATCTTTTCCTGGCTCTTGGGTTCAGGTCACGCACAACTTCTCAGAAAGCCTGTCCCTGAGCCCACACCCATCGCTCGTTATCCCATCATCCTTTTCAGTTACTTCCATGGCACTTACTGCTGGGTCGTAGGATCTCATCTAATTGTTTTGCATATCTACCCCTGCAACAGCGAAGTTCTGTGAGGACAGTACCCTTCACCTTGTTAACCATAAGAGCCCAGCGCCAAGGACAATGCTTGGCAAGAACTGTCCTTTCAACAAATGTATTTTGAATAAATGAATTAAGCAACAAAGGGATCCATAAGTAAATGAATGATTAGACAAAAGTCACTAGAGATGGTGTCAGCCAGTGTTCTTAGTTGCAAACAACAGACCCCAATTGCGGCTGATGTAAGCACAAAAGGAATTTAATGGGAAGGTGTGAGTTACCTCGAAGAATTCCTGGGAGGATTCAAAATCTGCTATGGGCTGAGGCCTGAGTATTGAGAGCCCGAATCCAGTCCAGGATGGTGTGGTAAGGACATCACTGTTACTGCTGGCCCCCAGCACTAGACAAGGCAGCTTGCGCCACAAGCATGTCTCCTGGCTGGGGGCAGGAGCAGCGGTGAACAGTGGTGCTGACACTGTTGCTCCGGGAATCCGATCAACACAACAGGAACCCGGGCCCCAGCTCCGTCACATCATCGGCTCAGCGCAGGCCTGCGGCAGGCACAGCCAACTGGCAGCCTGGAGGCCAGATGCCCACCCTATTATAAAGGTGTGGAGAAAGCAAGGAGCCAACAGTTTGAGCTTCTGCAATGGAAGAAAGGTTGTCACTCCAACCTGGAATCATAAAGTGAGTTTTCCAAACATGGGAATAAGGTTCAGACGCTGAACCGTCAAAAATAATGACAAATTTCCACTACAACGCTCAATAAATATTAACCGCAAAACAATCCAATTACCAAGAGCTCCCCTTTTGCAAAACAACTGACAGTCAATTTTGTAAAAAGAGAAGACAGAAAAAACCTACTGCTTAATTCTCTAAAGCTGTACCAAGGTGAAAACACACATTTGACAACTTTTTCATGAGTTATTCAGTTTGTCAACTAGCTGGATATTAAATGTGCTTGAGTATTGATTTGAGGCAACTCTTGTCCTGCATAGATCAGTGCTACACACACACACACACACACACACACACACACACACACACACACATGCGCGTTCGTCAAAGAGGTTTCTCGCCAGCACAGCTCTGGGGATGTGAGCCTGCTGACAAATCAGCCTGCCCATTTTCATGGCTTGCTGCTCACCAAGGAAAAGAAACCTTTAACTGCTTTCCAAAAATGCAGATGTCAAAGACTTTTGAGGTGGCTGCTGACCTAACGGGGCTCTGAACTCGGCCACATTCTCCAACATGAGTTGGTGATCTGGTTTGGGGATGCCCAGTCCTCTCTGACACAGACTCGATGGAACTATGCAGCAGGAGGCCCATCTACTCACAACAAAACTTGACCAATCTGAGTCACTCTCCCTGGGATTTGAATCTTGACATACGTCCTAGAAAAACAACAATGCATGGGAGATGATATTCCCTAAAGTTCCTGGTACCTAGATCATGGTTTCATGCAAATTCCCATTCTTTTCTGAAAGTAGTTCTTAGCTTTTCCTTCATTCTAATGTGAATTTTTCACATAGAAAGCATCAGATTCTGTTGCTTTAAACAATAAACTCTTCTTTGTGTGGGGGGGGGAGGGGCTGTGAAACATCTAGATCTCCTCTCTTAGCAACTTTCAAGTACACAGTATCATTAACTATAGTTAATGCTGTACATTAGTATCCCCCAAATTTACTTACCTTGTAATTCCAAGTTAGTACCCTTAACCATCATCTCTCTAATTCCCCCACCCCCAGCCCCGGCAGCTACCATTCTACTCTGCGTTTCTATGAGTTCAGCTTTTTTGGATTCCACCTATAAGTGAGATCATACAGTACTTGTCTTTCTCCATCGGACACATTTCACTTAGCATGATGATTTCAAGTTTCATCCAAGTTGTTGCAAATGGCAGAATCGCATCCGTTTTTACGGCTGAATAATATCCCATTGAATACGTGCGTGTCTGTGTGCATGTGTGTACCACGTTAACGTGAGTAGGGGGAGGGAGATATCTGTTTGATAGAGTGATTTTATTTCCTTTGAATATATAACCAGAAGAGGGAACTTCTGGACCATATGACAGTTCCATTTTTCATGTTTGACAAACCTCCATACTGTTTGTCATAGCAGTTAGACCAATTTACATTCCTACCAAGAGCACTCCAGGCTTCCCTTTTCTCCACATCTTCACCAGCACTAATTCTCTCTTGTCTTTTTGATGACAGCCATTTTAACAGGTGTGAGGTGTTTTTGTTCATTTTGGTTTTGATTTGCATTTTCCTGATGATTAGTGACGTTGTGCATCTTTTCACGTAGCTGTTGGCTACATGTAGTCTATTCAGGTCCTTTACTCGTTTTTTAATCTGATTATTTTTCTGCTGAGTTATATGAGTTCTTTAATATATTTTAGATATTAACCCCTTATCAGATATATGGCTTACAAATATTTTCTTCCACTCTGTAAGGTGCCCCTGCACGTCGTTGATAGTTTCTTTTGCTGTGCAGAAGTTTTTTAAGTTGACGTAGTCCCATTTGTTTATTTTTGCATTTGTTGCTTATTTTTGGTGTCCTATCTAAAAAATCATTGCCTATTTCAATGTCAAGGAGCTTTTTTCCCTATGTTTACTTCTAGGAGTTTTATGGTTTCCAGTCTTACACTGAAGTCTTTATTCCATTTCTAGTTATTTTTTATGAATGGTGTAAGATAGGGGCCCAATTTTATTCTTTCACATATGAACATCTAATTTTCTCAACATCATTTATTGAAGAGACTGTCTTTTCTCCATTAAATATTGGTGGTTCCTTATTAAAGATTAGTTGGTCATATATGCATGGGTTTCTTTCTGGGTTCTTAATTCTGTTCCATAGGTCTATGTGTTCAATTTCATGCCAGTACCATACTGTTTTTGATGACTACAGCTTTGCAATAGTTTGAAATTGCGAAGTGTGATGCTTCTAGCTTTCTTTTTCTTTCTCAGGATTGCCTTAGCTATGAAGGTGCTTGTGTGGTTCCACACAAATTTTAAGACTGTTTTTTCTATTTCAGTGAAAAATGCCACCAGAATTTTGACAGGGATTGCACTGGATCGACAGATAGCATGGGAATTATGGACATTTAAACAGGATTAATTATTCCAATTGATGAACACAGTATATCTTTCCATTTATTTCTTGTCTATTTCTTGTCTTGTCTTACAGCTTTCAGTGTACAACCTTTCACTTCCTTGGTTAAATTTATTCCAAGTATTTTATTGGTTTTGTTTTTGTTTTTGATGCTATTTGATGTAAACAGGATTGTTTCTTTTATTTCATTTCTGAATAATTCATTGTTAGTGGGTTAAAATGCAACTGATTTGTGTACATTGATTTTATATCCTGCACTTTTACTGAATTTCTACCTTTCCTGGGATTTCCACTATTATGTTGAATAGGAGAGGTGACAGGCATCTTGCCTTCTTCCTGATCCTAGAGGAAATGCTTTCAACCTTCCACTTTTGAGCATGATGTTAGCTGTGGGCTTGTCATATACGGCCTTTTTTATGAGGTGCATTCCTTCCATATCCGATTTGTTGAGTTTTTATCATGAAAAAGTACTGAATATTTTCAAATATTTTTTCTGCATCTATAGGGATGGCCATGGTTTTTATGTTTCATTCCATTACTATGGTGTATCACATTTATTGATTTGTGAATGTTGAACCATCCTTGGGGATAAGTCCCATTTTATGATGGTGTATGATCCTTTTAATTCACCGTTTAATTCAATTTACTAGTATTTTGTCAAGAAATTTGCATCCATATTCACCAGGGATATTGACTCAGTTTTCTTTCCTTACAGTGTCCTCATCTGGTTTTGGTATCAGGGTAATGCTGGCTTCATAAAATGAATTTGGGAGTGCTCTCTCCTCTTCAGTTTTTTGGAAAGAGTTTGAAAAGGATTAGAATTAACTCTTCTTTAATGTTTGATAAAATTCACCAGTGATGCCATCTGGTCCTGGGCTATACTGCGTTGGGAGATTTTTTATTACATGTTCAATCTCTTCACTCATTATTGGTCTATGAAGATTTTCTATTTCTCCATGGTTCACTCTCATTAGGTTGTACAATTCTAGGAATTTATCCACTTCTTCTACTTATCCAATCTGTTGGTATATGATTGTTCACGGTGGTCTCTTAAATTCTTCTGTATTTTTGTGGTATCAGTTGTGATATCTCCACATTTGTTTATAATTTTATTTATCTGATCTCTATTTTTCTTGCTAAGATTAAAGGTTTGCCAACTTTGTTCATGTTTTCAAACAACTAACTCTTACTTTCACAGACCTTTTCCATCGGTTGCCTAGTCTCCTTTCATTTATTTCTACTGTGATGTCCACTAGCTTCTTCCTCTGCTAACTTTGGGCTTAGTTTGTTCTTTTTCTGGTTCCTTAAGGTATAAAGTTAGGTAGTTTATTTGAGAGTCTCTTTTTTCTTAATGTAGGCTTCAGGATAGAAATATCAGCCCTGTTGGGGACTCTGGAGTCTTCTTAGACTCCTTCTACGGATATGTCTTTTCCATACTTCTTGTTCCCTCTTAGGTGGGAATTCTTAAGATCTTGTGCCATCTCTCCACCCTGCAGAGACAGGCTAAGTGATGACAGCCTCCTGTTTCCTCTCCCTAGGATGATGCTGAACACTCACATGAGTGTGTTTTCACCCAATCCCACAGAGCAAGGGGATCCTTCTGTGCATATTGATCAGCCAGTCGTCTGCAAAGGCTGGCACCTGCCAGCCTTGGGGGCACACACAGGGAGCTGGCTAAGGGTAGAGAGCTGGAGGGGTGAGGCATGAGGAGCCTCTGTGCCAACTGGGGTGATCTATGGATGAGGCGTCCCCAGAGGCTCATAGATGGGCTTCCTGATAGAGTCTGAAAACTGGTTAGTAGGCTCTGTGTTCCTCTGATGCCCCCCCAGAGCCCTGGCAGCTATTCTCCCAGCCCCTCCCCAGCACCCCCCCCCCAGTTGTACGGCACATCTCAGTATTCTGGATGAGGCAAAGCCAAAATGAGCCTCGTTGGCAGCACCTCACAGAGCTGGGGAAGCCAGGCACTCACTAAGTTTTGCCCATGGGAGAAATTGTGGGCCAAGAAGGTCTCTCTTGTCAATGAGCTGTGCCACCTCGAGGGAGAAGTGACAGAGGTAAAGTAAAACAGCTCGTCATACCTCTTCAGTGTGTTCAATCTTGGATTGTTTCTATTCCAACAGTGCAGTGGAACTTCTCTACTGAGTGCTTAGACTTCTCGTCAAAGGCATTCTCATCCTTGGGTGATTGTCCAAATCGGTGTACTTTGAGGAGGAAGACAATCGAAAACTCTTTTTTCTGCCATTTTGCAGATGTCCGCTCACAATGAGCTTTAAATCACATAGTCTCCTCTGGAGACGACCTGATGATGACTTACAGAATAATATTAGTGATTAAAGTTTAATGAAGCACCTAGTATGTCACAGGCTTTAGGGACAATGCTTTATGAACATCACATCATTTTAGCCTTCACAAAGCCTTCAAGGGAGATACTGATTTTATGTTCCTTTTGCAGCTGAGAAGGTTGCAACTTAGACTGGTTAACTGCTTAGCCAAGGACGTACTCATGGAAGTGGCTAAGCTACCAGTTTTGTCTTAAGCCAAAACCCAGGCACCTGCCCCCTCTGCACTGGACTATAAGAACGGGATTCATTCATTCATTCATTCACTCATTTAATAATTATTGACTGGACATTTACATTTTGCTGGCTTCTGTTCTAGATACAAGGGTGAAAGGAAACCAAGATTCTCTATACTCATAAAATCACATTCCGATGGTGGAGGCAAACAATAATAAGTAAACAACAAATAAAACAACATTATAGGTTCTAATAATAAGGACAAAGCAGGAGACTAAAGACTAAGGGAACAGAGCGGAACAGAAGTGGTATTAATATGTGGTAAAACGATTAGGAGTCAGGCAAACAGCTCGCACAGAGCATCCAGGACAGACACAAACACAAGTGCTATCATCCTTGAGGCAGGACTAAACTTAAGGTGTGCAATACATGAGAAGACCTGTATGGCTACAGTAAAGTGAGAGAGGATAAATGACGTCAGGTTGACAGGCAGAAGCCAGAGGTTATGGGAGCTTCAGGGTTTGGCTTCCAATTGTAGTCCTGTCTCTAACAGTGGTTTGTCCTCAGGAAACTCACTAACCCTACCTGGGTCATTTCCTTAATTGTTAAAAAAGAATGTAGAAGTAGGAGGAGGGGACCTGAAAGGTCTTTCCTCATCGTGACATTCTGTAGTGAGCTAGAAAACACGATGCATGACAGGAAAAGGCAAAAATTGAATAATGAATCCAGCCTCACCCAGTGTCACCTTGAAAGCCTCCATCTTTTTGTGTGTGAGTCAACGCGAGGGTTTGTAGATAAAACTACTCTTTCCAAATATTGTAGGACCATCTGATAATGTGTTTGGTTCATCATTCATTAAATACAAGGAGATAAGCCAAATGCCCCTGACATTTAAATCAAGGAAATTAGAAACATTTTGGATATAAGTGAAATGCCCCACCACTCTGATGAAACATTTTACTCTGATGGAGGTGCAGTGTGAGATGTTTATAGGACACTTCCACTTGACTGAATTTTTCGAGAAAAATAGCTCCTAGAACCAGCTGTTTTGGAGGTGAGTGGGTCAAATCAACTTTGAACTAAAATAAGTCAAAAGAATTCATGAAGTTCAGTCACATACAGAATATAAAGCTAACCTAAACACATTTCTCATGGTTGTCCCTAGTGATAAAAAATATGCATAGGAGAATATCTTTGGAGAACAAAAATCTGAGAAGTAAAGGCACAGACAATGTCTGCAGTCAAGCTTGCTACCCAGTGTGTCCAAGTTCAAGAAAATCTATTCAGGGGCGCCTGGGTGGCACAGCGGTTGGGCGTCTGCCTTTGGCTCAGGGCGTGATCCCGGCGTTATGGGATCGAGCCCCACATCAGGCTCTTCCGCTATGAGCCTGCTTCTTCCTCTCCCACTCCCCCTGCTTGTGTTCCCTCTCTCGCTGGCTGTCTCTATCTCTGTCGAATGAATAAATAAATAAAATCTTTAAAAAAAAAAAAAAGAAAATCTATTCATTCCTTTAAGTAACTTATATTCTAGAGAAAACCTATAGTCAGGAAGTAATTACTCAATTAAGTATATGAGTCAAAAGTGTGGAAAATGCTACAATAAAATAGAATAGCTCTAACCACTGTTAGAGCATGGAAGTCCATGATAGGCTGATGAAGCTCTCACATCTTTGAGTCAACATGGAGAGGAAGTGAACTGCTAATGACAGACAGTAAGGGATTGAAAGCAAATCTGAACCCAGGTGTTCTGGTTTTGAAGTTAGATACCATCTTGCCAAATGAAATGCTAAGAATAGCTAACCTATTTCCAGACTTAATATTAACCTGGAATTTACTCAGTGCCAAAATGCTAACAGTACTTGTTTATGTTAATTAAGAAAATGTATTATTTAGTGGGATACCAGAAACACCTGCTCGACACAACTGGATAATCTTGCTTATTTCTTTTATAGCTCCTAAGCAATTAAAAAGCAAAAACCCCACAACTTTTATGCCTCATATAGAAATAATTATATAAATGACATTAAATGAAGATAACTACAAAAAATTTGGAGTATTGCCGGTGAATGTATTTCCAAATCTGTTTAGGTCGAAATATATTCACAGACAAGTGTTTATAATAGAATAGAAATAGAAAAAAAAATAATCCATTAAGATGTGGAAGCAATTTTGAACAAAATAGTTATTTGAATGGTTCCTACTTCTTTTCAATTTCTTATATACCCCATGCAACTCAGAATATAGATGCATATAATAGATTTTATCCACTAAAAATAACCAAAAAACCCTTTTAATTTTAAAAGCTTCAAGAAAACTGGGGCATCTGAGTGGTTCAGTCAGTTAAGCATCTGACTTTTGGTTTCGGCTCAGGTCATGATCTCAGGGTCTTGAGATCAAGCCCTGCATCGAGCCCCATTTGGGATTCTCTCCCTCTTCCTCTGTCCTTCTCTCTCTCTCAAAAATTAAATCAATCAATCAATCAATTTAAAAGCTTTAAGAAAACTACAAAGAATGAGAAGAGCTTTACCTTGGTGCCTAGTAATTTTACCTTTCATGTGACTTTTTTTCAAATACTATATGCTTATTCAGTTTAGTAACATACTCCAGCAGTGCACACACACACACACACACACACACACACACACACACAAATCCACATGCAACCATTTGCAAATGTTAAGCTCTTCGAACCATCATGGAAAATCAGAGTACACTGACAACATTATTAAGAAGAAAGGAGGTACATAAAAACAAGTAACCCTAGACTTGTAATTTCAAAATAAGATTATATGAAGCTTAACATAAAACCTGAGGCAATGTCAAGGATTATGTTTATTATGCTGGTTTTCATTCAAATGTGACCTTTCACCTCAAAAATCATTTCAAGTAATGAGGGCAAGAATATCTTAACCCTAACGTTTTCAGTAACTCTCATTAGTATCTGATTGCGGAATTTCTGAATTAGAAGGGACCCTTGGGTCATCTTCTCCTACGTCCTAATTAATGGTATTTTGCTAGTGTTATTTTTCAGACTGTCAGAATACATGTAGAACAAAACTTGTTCATTATGAAACGTCCATGAGCAAGAGTGAGACCATATTCCTTCTGGCCCTCCATAGGTTCCTCCACACCTGCCCTATCCCACTCCTCGAGGATGGGGCACAATGACCCATGGGAAGTGATATTCAAAAGACCATTTACATTGACCACTGCACTCCGACAATATCATAGAACCTGTGTGTGCTTTGTTAATATTCTCTCCTGCCCTCTCTCTAACGTCTGGACATAGGGAACACACCTTGCCTCTACAGTATGCCCAACAGATTAGCAAAGTCCTTTTGCCTCAGCTGCTCAGCTTATTCAACTTATTTATCTCAGATCTTCACCATCTCCTGCACATTCTCGAACCACACCAAACTGACTCAGAACAATGCATGATCCTTTTCTTGTGCAAAAGTTTCCTCAAGTCTTACAGAGGGACTTTCTAGGGATCTGGCATTTGCTACGTGGCATGAGAAATATGCAGACAAACAGAGGAATGAAAGAATCTCTTACATTCAAGAAGTTTTCATTGGCAAGAAAGGGAGGGGAATGACGAGGGCACAGGGAAGATATATTCTATACCTTCAAAACAGAGGGAGAGTAAATACTATCAGCACAAAGGAAAGAGAGCAAGGAGGTCAATCTGGAGAACCCTAGAAGTTTTGCATAGAGAGAACCTTTGGGCTTTATTTTTTAAAATATTTTATTTAGTTAGTTGAGAGAGAGAGAGAGCACAAGCAGGGGGAGCGGCAGAGGGAGAGGGAGAAGCAGGCAACCTGCTGAGCAGGGAGCCCAATGAGGGGCTCGATCCCAAGACCATGAGATCATGACCTGAGCCAAAGGCAGACGCTTAACAGACTGAGCCACCCAGGAGCTCCGGGACTTTTTGGGCTTTAAAGGGCACATCAGTATTTCCCTAATGGAAAATAGCAAGAATAACATTCTGAATAAGAAACAAGAAAAGTGAACACAAGTATACAGTGAAGGTGGGAAATGGAGTGGAAATGACGCCTAAGCAGCAACACAGTAGGCACACAAAAATCACAGGCTGAACGAATGATCATCAGGGCAAAGGCTGTGCAACAGTGAGCGAGCATGAATAACGCCAAGGAAAGAGGTTGAGGGTAAGCGTAGAGAGCTTTCGAGTCTGTGCTACGAAGTGAAGACGACATCTTGGAAGCAATGAGAGTCATCTGAAGTTTGGGAAATGGTAAGGATCCAGACTCATGTTTTAGAAAAATAACGTAGAGAAAAAATGTGGGACCTCCTGGCTGGAGGATAAGAAATGAGGGAGAGAAACTATTTCAAGAGCTGAGCTACTTAAAAATTGACACCAAATGTGATGAGTGAGTGAAAGAGATCAGTGGTAGAAGGTTAAAAAAAAAAAAAAGTATTTGGAAGAGAATATTAGGTTAAATTGCAAGGTCTCTATGAAAGGATAAGGGAGAATACAAAATGTTTCTTTTCTGAGTCACTGGGTTCACACAAACGCATTCACTGAGATAAACTAATCCCTGCGGCTCCATTGGAGGAGTCCTCGCATTCAAACTGCTGAGCAAGTACTTAGGATGCTAGGGACCGGGGATGATGCAGAGGGGAGAAAAAGCGGGCATGATCCTGGCCTCATGCAACGTAACCACCTTCTCACGTCACACTGAAGACCAATATTTCAAGTATGGAAGTAAATGTATCCACACCAATTAAAACCAGAAACAAATCAACAAAACCTGTAACAACTGAGAATTAGATTAGAACTGGAATGACTCTGGGGACTAAAATTAAACAAAAGATTTGATCACTTCCTTTATGAACTTCAGATCATAGGAAATTACTATAATGGGGAAATACTATTTCTAACATTTAAAAATTCAATAAGGATTACAAAGTAACTAAAACAACAAAATTCAATAGACCCCCAAACCCAATTTCAAAAGGATTCAGAATATAAAGAGAATTCATGTATATTTTAAAGATGTCCTTGAATATTCTTGCTTTGGGTTGTTGCATAAATAGGCTTAATTTAATTTACTTGCCCCGAATGTTACTGAAAAATGTGAAAGAGAAAAAAATCCAATTTTTCTTTGCTTGTTATTGAATGTGAGACCCTGAAGACATTCATATATTCCTTCACATGCACCGTCAGTTTTTTTCCTCTTCTTTAAAAGAATAAAGACAAAGCACATTTTGTTTTCTATATATCAAGATTCAATTGATTGATACATAATGCCATCCAAACTTGATATCCACCTTTGAAGAAGCGAGTCAATTTCTGTATGTGTAATTCATTTAAAAAGCCATTACCACAAAGAAACTTTCTTACAGCTTCTATATTACATAAAGAGAACCACCTAAAAAGTGGTATATTTCTTTTTTTCCCAAGCTCCTTCATAGCAAAGGTCATGAAATATTGGGAAGAGTGCAAATTATTTACAATTATCTCCTTATGCCTATTTTACAGATCTGAGATTTCATTCTACAATATTGTAGATCTGACTCCTTTTAATGTGAGCATGCCTTTTATTATTTTTTAATTAACATGTATTTTTTCTTATTACAAAAGTAATATAAGTTCAAAGTAGAAAGATTCAAAAATATTTAAAAGTGATAAGGAAATTAAAAGGACTGAGATAAAAAGAAAGGGTAGCCTCTGACACTCGTAGCTGGCCATGTTATTCACCTGCTGGAGATACACCACCTTACAGAATAGCAGCCTCAGACATGATTACACCGAGACCATGACAAAATGACACAAAGCAGGCACTTCTTAGTTTTGTGTGGGCCACGGACTATTATAAGGTCACTGTGCCTCCCTCAAAAAAATCAAGCACTCCCTCTCTCAACCCAAGCGGATGACAGCTACTTCTTTACCAATTACAGCTCTGTATGTACTCACCTTCATCTGCTCACCCTAGAGGTAAGATCGATTAAGAGCCCCAATCACAGAACCGCCCCCACTTTCTGATAGTGCCCAATCTAGCGTGAACCCCTGGCTTCCTTGGGACTTCCCCCAAGTCATTCAACCGGAGCCCAAACCCTATCACAGGTCCCTTTTCATGCCAAGATACCCCATGCTTTTCCACGGCTTTGGCCGTAACTTGTTCAACTCTCAGAATGTTCCCAAAGATCTCTGGCTGGAAGGCACTGACAAGACCTGTAGTGTTATCACTGTCATATTCTGCTGCATCTCATCTTTCTTTGCACTGTGACAGATAATAGTGAACAATGAGGACGTACTAAATGATGAACTGTGTTCCAGTTGCTGTCCTAGTACTTTCCGTATATTACCCAACAACTGTCACTGTAACCCTATGAAGTGCATATGATTATTTCTACTTTAAAGATGACAGACAGAAATGGAAAGATGAAGCAGTGATGGTATAAATCAAGGATTCTCAACCATGGCCTATGTAGGGCTGGCTAAGTTTTTGTTGTGGGGAGAGGCCACGAGCATTACAGGATTCTCGGCAGTATCCCTGACCTCCAGTCACTAGATGCCAGCATCATGGCCCCCTCTCCCTGAGATGTAATGATCAAAAGTGTTTCCGGACATACAGAGGTGCCCTGGAGACAAAACTGCCCCCAGTTGAGAACCACTGTTTTCAATGATTGGGATGATACTGTACAGCATTTCATTTCCAGTTTTTTATTGGAGATTTTATTATGTTTTCCCACGGCTAACATTTTTTTTTAAATTCTGAAATCATAAATTTTAACGGATACAGAAATGTATATACCCCAATATATTTACGGATTTCCTACCATGGACTATTACATTTATTTTCTTTTTTTTTTTTTTTTTTTGCTGTTGAAAATAATTCCCTAAGGAATATCTTTGCACACAAATTATTTTCTATTCCTCCAACTTTTCTCCATAGACTCAATTATTAGGAAAAGGAATGACTGGACCACAGGGTATCTTTTTTTGTCTTTTTATTATTTTCCAAAAAATGGTAGATCCTTGACTTCCTTTTTATTCACCAATTGGTTTCACTAATACAATTAAACAAGACAATATGTTTCTCTCCAAACTCTCTGAACAACCTAAATTTCATTTCTATTCTTTTGCTGAAATATATATAGCTCAGTCTTTGCCACATTCAGAGAGTGCCCTATGGGAGCCAGAAATCCAGCGTCCATACTTAAGCAACCAGAGACACCAGAAATACGGGAGGAATGGGATGCAGCGCTTGGAGCAGGAGAGACTGTGAACAACAAACTTCCGAAGAATCTTCCCAGTGAGGCGTACTGGGTAGAAGAGAGTCCCCCCAAATTCATGTCTACTCAGAACTTCAGAATATGAACTTATTTAGACATAGGGTCTCTGCAGATGCAATGAACTTACGATGAGGTTAGACTGGTCCTTATAAGAAGAGGGCAAGTCGGACACATGGGGAAAATGGCAGCGCAGACACACACACACACACACACGCACGCACGCAGAAGGCCATGTGAGAACACAGGCAGAGATGCTGCCACAAGCCAAACCTCGCCAAGCTTTGCCGGCAACCGGCGGCCATTAGGAAGTGGGAAGGAAGGGTCCTGCCCTAGAGGCTGCGAAGGGGGCATGGCCCGGTGGACAGCCTGCAGGCTTGGGGCCTCCAGACTGTGACCGAATCAATCCGTGCTGTTTTAAGCCTAGTTTGTGCTATTCCGTCGTAACAGCTGGAGGAAGCTCATACCAAGGATAAGGGCTTGGCCTTTACTCTGTCAAGGAAAAGCCACGAAAGGAAATTCAGTAGGAGGTTGTTAGTATCTCAAGAAAAGAGGGCTCAGTAACCCGCGGGTGGGGGAGGAGGAGAAAGATGTGTCTTTTTAATTTTCCAGTAAAACATGGTTACGTGTGTGAGTATGCATACATGTGTGTGTATTACTTTCACCATCGTTTCATAAAGGCAAGAGTATTCTAATACTAATGTAGGCTGACAATAATCTCAGAATATTATCAAAATTTAAATATAATGTTTATAATTTCTGAATATCATCATTTTGCCAAGGACCGGTAAAAATTCAGTCGGGGACAGCCCAATTCCCCCTGCGGTTCATTAAACCCTTGCTTATTTTAGCCTATCTGCAAGTGTAACCATCCTCAAAGTCTTCCCTGTAGAGAGACATCGCCATCTACACAGGAAGGGACACGTGAGCCACACCAGCATTTTGCAAACCTTCTCTAGAAATCCAACTCTCTTGCATTTCCTCAATACTTTCACATGCATAACTGATTTAGGTTTATTAAAGAATAAATCATAAAAATCTGAAACTGAAATAAATTCTGGAGACGCCAATTCCAGCTGTTTCTGGAACCTGAAGAGATACTCAGACCCAGAAGCCAGAAAGACTTACTACTCAACGAACACACAGCAAAGCCAGGACTCTTTGAAGCCATATGCGTTAACTCGAAATTGGCTGGTCTTTCCTCCTCTGTTCTTTGCCTTGGCCGGTTTTCTCCTGGCTTCACTTTTCGTGTTTTACCTCAACTCAATGCAAAGCTCTTAAAGGTCAAAGATCATTTCTTGGGTATCCTTCTGTGATTCTCCTTCTGCCTGAGCACTCAGTACCTGTCTGTTTAACAGATGTGGGAGCGAAGAAACAGCCAGAAGCTGATTTTCAGCTGTGACAAGCTCTGCTGTTACAGGTAGGAAGTGGCCTCCTTCATCCTTCCAGTAAACTCTTTAACTGAGGCAGACCCCTCCCCCAACACTCTCCTCCGAGGGCAGCCTCTCTCTTGTTTTATCTTCCCCTGCGCTTTAGTGATCGGTACTTCCTCCCCCATTTGCTGTGGCTAGATATGTTTGCGTTGGACTAAGATTGTAAAGTTGTTCTGGACTTTTTACAATTATAATGCCGTCTTTCTGTAGCAAAAGGCAGACAATAACCAAAAGGCAAAGGTAAGGGAAAGGACAAGTGAGGGAAGAAAATGGTGGTACTTATTTTTTGTCTCACCAGAGAGCACTTTCTTAATCAACTGCTTGGGACTGTTCTTTCCCTGCAGTACGATACATCAGAAAACACCCCAGTCAGATGCTCGAGGGACCTCTGGTTAAGTTTGAATAAGGTTCTTAATTTTTCTAAGACTCTATACATTCACCATGTGGGAATTTCAAATTGAGCCTATTTACCCGGCAGGGTGTTTGTCAGGATGAAACATCATAAAAATGTTCTATAAATGATAAGGCGTTACATGAAAAAAAGGAATTATCTTACTAGCTAAAATGGGTGAGCAACTCCTACTGAGAAAAACAAACAAACAAACAAAAAAACCCTAAATAGAAAGCACAGAACAAATACTAAGTGCCCCTGCTAAAGAAATAGTTTGCATTAGCCAAATCTGTCCAATTTCCTTGATTCCTTTTCTTGCTTCTCTGTAACTCTAATTGAAAATGCAACAATATTCTTCAGTTGGCAGGGCCTGTCACATTAACATATCGATTAACATATCGATCAAGTGATGGTTTTTCCAAGGGCCTGGTGTGGAAATGTCCATTCACAAGAAGCCTATTATATAAAGAGCACAAAATAGATAATTATCAATGTCCATCTTTGCCTTATTTTAGCTCTCTTTGCTGAAGCAAGAAATGAGGACTCATGGTTCAGGGTCCAACTTTTGATTTTAACCATTAGCTCTATACAGAAGATGGGGGTTCTACTAATTTACCGTCAAAGCACAGAAAGTCCCTAAAGCTTTTTGATAATGCAGCCATTCATAAAGTAAACTTGAGATATATTCCTAATACACATACTTTTTGGTAAATCCACACGTTCCATTACATTGACATATTATACATTTTAGAAAATGCACAAAAAGTTAAAAGGATGAAGTCAAAGTATATAAATACAAAACTTTCAATGTTTGCCTCCAGCATCTGAATAGTCTTGCTGACTTTCATCTAGTGTTAGAACTACACTTTGGAGATTATAGTTCTTTCATATCAAGGAGATAGACTGTGGAGAGCATTATCTGCTTGTGCCCTGTCCTGTTCCAAATAATAACTATGTTTCATGTTGTAGGGCGACGTTAACAGGGCTCATTGAGAAATCGATCTATTCACCATTGTATACATTTGTTCATTACCCATTGGAGCACTTGGGGCATTGTCTGATGTCCAAATTTTTCAGTACACATTGATTGGGCTGGAGCCTCTAGTGATTTATTGGTCTTCCCAGATGGAATAGTCAACCTCACATGCCCTCTTCTTCTACAACTTACTTTTCTTTGGGAGCTGAAAATATTGCAGTTTTATTGAAAGCACTTGCAAGCTTTTGTACTGAAATATCTACACTAGCAGGAGAGAGGAAATATGTGTCCTCACAGTCTGGAATTGTAACCTGAAAGGCAGCACTGAAAGATACCCACGCACGTCTGTCTGCACTTTCTCTGACGCCATCAGAAAATTGTAATTTTGTAAATTGCAAAATTTCTTTGAAGTTTCACTTTTACCTGTCTATTTTTTTCCTTTATGAAGCCATTTTTAATTTTAATACAAAAATAATGTTTTAAGATCATGAACACCACATTGATGGATGCCTTCCGGGAGACAGTCCATGTTCACCCTCTTGCTGTGGGTATCCCTATTTGCTCAGGATTACGCTCGCCCAGCTAGAGCAACTCAAAAGTAAAGGGTGGGGCCTCAACTTGGCCCCACCATGTTGCTCACAGTCCACCTATGGGACGTTGGTCTCACTTAACTTCTTAAACTTCATCTAAGGGCATTAATTCCCAGGAGAAAAACTGGGGACAATTTATATGTGCCAACAGTCTTCCTTCTCAATTACACCTGAAAGAGCTCCTCCTGTAAATCCAGAGCATGAGAACTCAAACGAGGCCTAGAAATGGAGAGTGGGAGGCACAGGCTTCCAGTAACGGAATAAGTCAGTCACAGGGATGAAAGGTCCAGCAGAGGGAATATAGTGAATGGTCCTGTAATAGGGCTGCATGGTGACAGATGGGAGCTACACTTGTCATGAGCCTAGCATAATGTGTAGAGTTCTTGACTTGCTCCTGTTGGACATCTGAAACGAATTCAACATTGTGTGTCAACGATACTTCAATTTTTGAGAAAAGATTTTTTAAAAAGGAGGCCTATAGATCATCAAAGAACATTTTGAAGATAAGGAAACAGAGGGTCAGAAAGGTTGACTTTCCCAACTATACAGCTAATATTTTTGAACACCAGAAATGATTTTGATTCAAGGAGAAAAACTGCCTCACAAAGAAAAGAATTTTCCCTGATAGTCCTCAATATATCAGGAATTGAACCTGGCATCGCAAGTACAAGCCCACCACCCTTTCTGTGGCATATGCCTCTCACCCTCACACACAGCAGGTGCATAAAGCACGCCTGTTAAAATAAACTGAATTATTCTAGCTAGGGGATGACTTTTGGAAGCCACCACAGGTAGCATTCTTAGTACTGCCTCTGTATTTTAAAATATTTTAAAAGGATTTTATGTATTTGAGAGAGAAAGTGACAGAGAAAGCACGAGCACGGGGGAGGGGCAGAGGGAGAAGGAAAAGCAGACTCCCTGCTCAGCAGGGAGCTCGATGTGGGACTCGATCCCAGGACCCTGGGATCATGACCTGAACTGAAGGCAGATCCTTAACTGACTGAGCCACCCAGGCGCCCCTTAGTACTGCCTCTTTAAGCTTAAAACATTTTCTAAGTATTTTCCAGTAGCTTCAGAAAGGTTTGCGGTGGGGAGAGGGGGGATTTTTCAGCACTGCCTCTGATTATGGAGATTTGAATCAAACTCCATCTGCCAATATAGCCAACGTCTCCCGTGTAGTTCTCAAAAGAGCTGCCCGCTACGTGGTTCAGGTTTCTTCCTGGTTTTAAGCAGCTGAAATCCTCAGAGGCCTCACACTCCACTTGTGCTTTCAATCTGACCCCCACCCTCTTCAGCCTCCTCATCTCGCCCCTTCTCTTTTCAGATTCTCAGCCCACCACCCTACTACTGCTACTCCCTGTCAACACGCTCATATGCTCAAATCTTTCCTTTCTTAGAATAAAACAAGGCAGAACCTTCCATCCTGTGCACTCCCTCTACTTCACCCCATCTCCTTCCCTCAAGAGCTAAACATCTGAAGAGGGTTGTCTGCACACACTGTGTCATACATTCTCATTTTCTCTTTTCTTCTTCTCTTTCTTCTCTCCCACAACCTGGTTTCTGCCTCCAGAGTTCCACAGAAGTGGCTCTCCCTCAAATCACAACGGATCTCTCAGTCGCTAAATCTGGTGGACATTTTCAAGCCCTTCCTGCAGCACTGGAGCCTGGAGATATGCCCGTTTTCTTGGCTTCTAGAACCAATCTCCATTGAGTTTCCAACCTCTATAGATACTTTTTCTTCATGTTCAGGGCTCCTTTTCTTCACCTAACCCACTGAATTTTGGTATTGCCCAAGGTTCTGTTCTAGTCCTTCTTCTTTCTTCACTGTTATCCATGACTGCAAGCATCTTCTATGCTGTGATGAATGCCAAGTTTGCTTCTCCAATACGGGCTTCTCTTCTGACCTCCAGACCCCTGTGCAAACTGCCTCCTGGATAGCTTAGCAGAGTGGGGGACACTCCAGGGCCCTACCTAGATCCCTTCTTCACGGCTGCCCATCCATCCTACTCTCCCCTGGCTGCCGGGACTATTAGCTGTTGACTGCTCACTGCTGTGGTCCTCGCTGGACCCTGCACCATCCAGGTCACATTCCCTCCCAGCAGGAAGTCCACAGTAAATAACTGGTGAGTGAGGATAGAAAGGCCAGACCCTCTGGCTGCAATCTGCAGGACTCTAAAGTCCATCCAGAGCTCCGGGTAGAACTGGCTGGCATCTCAGTTGCAACTTCATTTCTCATCTTGTCTCTTTGCTCGTTGCTCTATTCATTGCTTCCCCATGAGGTTATCTTTTAGGAGGACTCCCTAGTACATCTTCAGCATTCAACTCTCCATGTCAGGGAACCACAAGTCCACATCAAAAGAAAATTCATCACACTCCCCTATAAACCTATAAAAATTTAGTTTTTTACTTATTTAAAATTTTATTCTTTAATTATCAACCATAAAATAAACAGTCACATCAGGACTCAGAGGCAAAGGCAGAAATACCCAAAGAGCTGGCTTTTCCTTAACTTGCCATACTTGAAGAGAGTTTAAACCAAGCCAAGCCCCCTCAAGCTTGGGCCACACCTGATTCTACCCACATTCTGGTTCCGGTCCAGCTGATTGCATAGGGGCTGCACTTCACCCAAGGGCCTGGCTCAAGGGTAGTCATAGCTTCTTCCTCCTCCCTTCCCACCTCCTCCGATATTTGCCATCTCAGTAAATGACACCATCATCCACATACTTTTCCCCCACTCATCAGTGACTCACCAAGTCATATCAGTTTTTCTTCCCAAATATCTTCCAGGTTAATCTTTTCTCCACTTTTACTATAATTTCCCCAGTTCGGGAAAATACCTCCTCTAAGTACTGCAGTGCAGCCCAAGCAGCTGATTATCTCATCCCTAGGGTGGCTGTACAGCACCAAGACCACCAGGACAGACCACTCATTTGCCTCTATCCCAGAACAACTTCCTCCAGGGGCACTTGGTGGCTCAGTTGGCTAAGTGGCTAACTCTTGATTTTGGCTCAGGTCATGATCTCAGGGTCCTGGGATCGAGCCCCATGTCAGGCTCTGTGCTCAGTCAGCAGGGAATCTGTTTGAGGATTCTCTCCCTCTTCCCCTTCTCCTGATCTCTCTCTCTCTCTAAAATAAATAATTATTTTTTTAAAAGAAATAACTTCATCCAGGATTCCCAATTACCACCAAGGCCCTGCAATTTCCCATACAATATTATCACCACTTACGTCACACTGTGAAAAACACAGAAAACACTGCTATTCCCATAAAGTCCTAACTGGTCACCCTGCCAACCGTCTTCTCCTCTCCTGTGGTAGGTGGTGAGCCCCTGAAGATGGGGACTCTATATTTCCTGTTTTTCTGTTTCCCAGCGTTTAGTCTAAGACTAACGTATAGTTGACATACACCACATATTTGTTGATGTAATCAATAAACCCGTCAATCAGTCCTTCATAAGTAGCAATGAATGCAAGGTAAAGGAAAGGAGGCAATAATGAAAAGAATAAAGGGAAAGGACAGAAACCAGTTTTTCATTCTTCCAGGAGTCTCATCCCTGATGTTGAATTGAGCGTCATGAAAAATAATCTACGCTAGAAGATAAGAGGAATGTTGGTAAAGTTCTGAAGAACAAGGTTTTAAATTATAGCTACATTTTCCCGTTTTGTGCCCTTTAGTTTGTAATCTCCAAGAGGGCGAACGATACCAGTTTGTGCAGTGAAGTAGTTTGCCAACAGAGAGGGATCAATAAATACTAATTGATGATAAGATTTAAGGAGGAATAAGTAGGTCGAGGACAGAACTAGAATGTCTAAATAAGCAAATACCACTGGCTGGTCCTGCCTGTTGCATTATAATTCTTTTTGATAGTGGAAAAACAGAGTCAACAAGTGGAAAAATAGATGGGCATGCCCCCCTCAATCACACCCTAGGGGGTGTGACCTTGGGGGAGGCACTTAACTCTTGTGAACTTGCACCTCTTTGTCTGTAGGAAGAAAGGACTGAACTCGACGATGCTCATGTCCACTTTGAGCTCTAAAATTAGATTCCATTTTATCCTATGCTATTTGTAACTCTCTCAGTGTCTGGCAATCCAGTGTTTTCTGCAAACTGGAAAATGAATGCAAACGGGCTACTGTTTTATTAGAGTGAGCCAAAAATAAATTTTAAAACAGAAACCAGGAAACTACTCTATGAAAACAACGCATATGGGCAAGCTGAAAGCTTTCTACAGGAACATTTTCAGCCTTATTCTTCTTCACCTCTTAAAGTACGTGCTTTAAATAGGAAAGAGATAATGAGCAAACATACGTACTTATTTACCAAGTTGACCTACGGAGGAGGAGGGAGAAGACAGAACATGGAAATGTAGGCAACGGTTGACTTGCTAGGGATGCACAGAAAAGTCTGAGGGAGAAACTGGATCTGAAATGGCAATCCAATGACTACTGGCAGACATTTGTTGAATCTATCCAATAATTAACCTCTCTCCCATCACCTTGCTTAAATAAGAAAAAAATGTATGACGAGGTATGAGGCCAGCTTTGGTGTTCTAGAAGTACGTGGTGCCACAACGACCTGGCTGTATTATATCACTTTACCCACTTTTCAACTCCATTCATGTATTGGTTAGCTTCCAGGATCTCATTATTACTCTTTTCTTTTTCTCTTGTTTAAAGGAGAGGGACATTCATGTCAGAATTTTATCTCATGGGCTGATACATTTTCCATTCTTCTGAGGTGAGTAGAATATGAAAGGAAATTACCTGAATAAAAAAAAAAATATCTGGCCATTTGTAACATTTGGCCATTTAGCAAATGCCTCAAGGTGTTAGAGATGAAAAAAGAACAGATACCACAAGCATATGCTATTCTTCACCAAGTCGATGAAACCATTAATTCCTACTTCAAGGTAATTCTCCTCTGTGACCAGATCCACGGAAATAAGCCCAAGGGCTCTCTGAAAAAGCCGTATTGGTGGTCACATTAGAACAGTCCTAACCCTTCCGAAAAAAAGGGCTCCTTCTTTGGGAACAGATGCACCTCACAGCCTATCTTTCCACCAATGCAGGCTCTCCGCTGTAAGAGCAGGACGAGTCCCCTTCTTGGAGCCTGGCAACTCGGTATTCTGGGAGCCAAGTTCCTGGGGACATTCTGCTTGCTACCTAGGAAAGTTTATTTTCCAACTGACTAGGCTACAGGGGATATTTCCACTAAAAACTCATTCTTTAATTCTCCATTTTGCTTGGTAATGCTATTCTAAGTTCCCATCATGTCTAATAAGAATGGCTAGCATTAAACTGCTTACCTCCTATGGGCCAGACCCCAAGTTAGATGTTTCTCGTGCAACACTTTCTTTTCACTCCTCACCACAGTCCTATGAGGTTGGTACATATTACGGTCAACCTCATTTAACACAGGGGCGACCTATGCGGATCCTCACGTATGTTCCACCATTTGCCTGCAGGGAGTCAAGGTTATTCCTCTCGGGTAGTAGTATGTAGAAAACTCTCCACTCGGCCCTGATCAAATGGAGTTAGAGGCGAGAAGGCAACAAAAGATCACTGGAAATTTAGGAGGGGTGCACGCCTAGGGGTTGGAAGAGAAAGTGAGGGCCAGATGTCAAATTCAAACGCAAGGCGCCTTTTATATATAATGACCGATTTTACTTTCATTTTTATCACCTTTGGAAATAATATAAATGTCCTCTTACAGGACAAGGAGAAATACAGGAGAGCAAGGAAGTCATAGTTTAAGAAAACGCAAATAGAAGGAATACAAGCGACAAGCCAGCTAAGCAATTTTAGGCAAATTACTTCCCTGCCATGCTTGCTTTTTACTGGATCTGGAATTCACATATTACGCCTTGCCTTTTCCACTCCTGGGGACATCTGCAAGATGCATATGAGATAACAACACTGAAAAACTTTCAGAAAAGTCAGAATGACCCATAACTGCAAGCTATTATTGTTACCATCCCTCTAATTTAGTTCAATTCCATTTACCTGAAATTCTATGATAGTAAACTTCAATAATAATCACAGCAAACTTTTCTCAAACACAATGCATCCTTTGTACCTTAGCCATAAAATTATAGTCCTCCCAGAAGCAACTTCAAAAAAACCAGAAATGAGTTTGGAAAAATGAAGATCAATAAAGACCGATTGTTCCTACTTAAGCCAAGTTCAACCTGGGACAATTCCCACACCCTACCTGTCAAAAACAGGATTCACGCGCTGTGATGAGCAGGGCACTGAGCCAATCTCTGGTCAAAACTCAAGATGAGAGACCTCATGGCAAACTGCACTAAAAATCATAACTTATCATTTTGGGGAACTTTAAAACAAACACCAAACTAATCCACTAAAATATAAGTAGAATAAAGCCAAGAGTTATTTCTGAAAGAAATTATATTACATCCAACTTTTGTTTATCTTCTGTTATAAATCATAAGATTTTCACTTCTCCCCAAAACTCCCCGTAATGAAAAACACCCTTTCACAGGGCTTGTGGGAAGTAACAGGATTCTTCTGGGAAACATCAACAAGGCTTATTTATTTTCTTTGCTGACATGCTAGGTCTGTGTGTACCTATTTGTATGTTTCACACTTGCTAAGAACTCAGTTTGTGCAATGAACATATGGCCTTTGGAGGTTTGTAAAAAGAGCTGCTTAACTGAAGATAATTAATTCTGTCAAGTGTTTTTCTTTTACGTACATATAAAGATAACAACCATTTAAGCACGAAAGAGAGCTACCACCTTTTTCCTTTTTACTCTCTCTCTCTGTCATCTCTGTACCATTTCTGGCACATGGGCAGTCAGGATGTAATTCCGATTTCACTTTTATCAGAAAACCTTCCTGAGCCTATTTTTAGAAGCGCCACCAAACATTACCTCACACGTATTAAATGTACCCATCTACCGCTTTAAATATATATTTTTGCTATAAAGTTTTTGAAATGTTTAAATAATTCAGCTTCTGAACTTCTTTGGTTACAAGTACCTTATTCGATATGCTTGAGAATCTGATTTAGGTTCAGGGATTACTAAGAAGTGAAAAAAAATCTAGCCTACAAATTGTTTTCAAATGTAACCCAATTTTCAAGAGCTTAACATTGAAATGAAATGGATACAATGTTTTATAGATATTTAATTAAATATTGATTAATTTTGACTTTGCAGATTTCATCTTGCAATCCATAGCCATTGATTTATAATTTTTTTTTTCTTTCAGGCCCTGTCTTTGCTCTGATCCTTCAGGATTTTGTATATAATTAATCTGTCTTTTATTTTACTATCATATATTTAAGCATAGATTATGTTAAATCATACATTCTCAATGGGGGAACAATTCTCCTGTGAGGATGAAAATTGGCTCGGGGGGAATGAAAACTCTTACTCTAATTGTGGGTAAGGCACAGATACAGACACACCGTGCATAAGCAGATGTACAATATATCTGTGGTACACATTTTCAGGTGGTAGAAGGGCAATTAGGAAAAACACGTCTGAAAAGTCTCTTTAGAAGGGGTGATAACGGCATAAAGACGGAGAAACATTGCTTTGGACTGTTTTCATGTGCTTTATACGTATCTGTTTGGTTTTCCTAACAGAGTTGAAGCTATCGAGGAACAAGGATTGTATCTTCTACTTCTGAACGTTTACACCACCTGCTCGAAGTTCCCAACATTTTTGTGTTTTCACCCTCCTGGGAAAACACTGTGGTCTAATTTTATGCAACTCTGAATTATGCAAATTCAAAAGAATGTCATAATAAATACCCAGGGTTCAAAATGTGAAATAATGCAAATTTCCTCAAATTAAAAATTTGCCAAGAATTGCCTGACTTCAAAGCTGGCAAGGCAAGTGAATTGTTAATTGTGTTTACTGCCAGGTGGTAGCATTGTAGGCATAGAAATTCCCTCCATCTTCTGTAGGGAACAAATTATGTGAAGTCTGTAGAAACATTTCTCTCCAATAAAATGAATTAATATACTAGAATCTGTTGAAGCATACTTGTAGAAACATAATATATAACCACTGTATGTGTGTGTGTGTATATATATATAATTATACACATAATATACTTTTATATAAAATATATATGTATGTATACATTTATATGTATATGTATACATTCATATGTATATATGTATATACAATTATTGTGGAATATATACATATATATACACACACACATACACAACACACACACATACACATACACACACATGAAGTAAGTTTGGAGATGTCTGAAAAACTCGCTTTAACCATTATACATAAAGTCAACCAGAAGGGTAGATTTTGGTCATTACGTTATCATAATCATTTCTCTTTCTTGTCTGTGATCAACAAAATGGATATCACTGTGGCTGGGCTGTCACTTGGAATACTGATCTGAATAGACTTTATGATACATCTAGCACTGGAAACAATCGTAGAAGAGCCAAGAGGCATACCTTAATGTCATCTGCAACACTGGGCTCTCAGCACCTGGCCTAGTATGTGGCACATAGAACTGAAAATGAATTAATTGTTAAATGGATGTAAGATCTTGGTCATGCAGGAAGACAACCAAATACCCATTGTGATGACAGTACACATCCCCATTTATTACAGACATACATTTATAACTTCATTAAAATTTGATGGCAAACGTGTGAAGGGCTCCCCATACACCAGGAAAACTATCAACAGTAAGAATAAGGTATAACAATGGGAAAGTAATGAGAAGATCCAAGTTTAGGGTTTTCCTCCATCCACAAAGATTGACACTTTGAGGGGGTTGCTTATGTCGCTGTACCTTGATTTCCCCATTAATAAAATGAAGGCACTGGGTAAGTGACACCAAAGAGCCAATATTTTACTTGTAAAATTGTATGAGTTTCATGCTCAATAAAAGCTCATCAGACATTTCTGATAACCCAACCTGGGTCTGAAATTTCAAGCCTATATTCTTGTGCCCAAAAAGGTTAGCATCAAGGAAACTGTTTCAACAGTCTTTTAAATATCTCTGCTTCTGAATTTTGCATGGTGAGCACAGACTGTGCAAGAGGTATCCACTTATCAGGGCATGCCTGCTAAATTCAACCACATTTCCACAATATTATGGCCTTTGATCTTTTTTTAAAAAAACAAAAGAAATCCTACTTCAAATGTAACTCAATGTAACAAATCTAAGTTTTACCTAAAGAAAAGAATGATAATTTCCTGACTCTCAAGGTGCTTATAGTTATTGAAGAAACAAGAAGCAGACATATAAAACAATTAAATAACAAGAAGGATAATATGTATTCAACATTTTCATTGAATGAGCTCAGGAGCAAAGATGTAATGTGCAGATAACTAGTGCTAAGCATAGTCAGAATGGGAAAAAGTCAATGTTAATGGAATTCCCGAAAGGTTGAGCGAAGGAGCCAGTGCCTTGGAATGATAGCATTCTGGACTGTAAGGGGCCTCAGAGGTAAGTTAACCCATTCTCCCTATAGAATGTAATCCCCCTATACCATCCAGCTGCGTTACCATCTGACTACATTATCCAGATACATGTTGCCACTGATGGAGAAGTCAACAGTTCATTAGACAGTCCATTTCTTTCTCACTCAACCCTTCCTGGTACACAGCTGGCCTTATGTTGACCTAAAGCTGACTTTTCTTTTACTCTTCTGTTCTATATTCCACTCTCTGGAGTCCCACAGGTTAAGTAGAATCCTCTTCCAAATGAAATCTCTTATGTCACTCATAGGTGGGGCTCACCCCAACTTCCTTCTTCACCTGGGTGATCATTCCCAGTTCCTTCTACCAACTCTTTCATATGACTTTGTCTAGCCTATACCCATCCCACCCCCAATTCCTCATCCTCTTCCCTATTCAAAAGGCAGCCCTCTTTTCTAAGTCTCTTTGATAGGATTAACCCAAAGTTGAAGAACCCAGGAGTAGGAAAGACTGTCTGGACTCTTGCTAAGAAGAGAAGTTTGGAAAGACATTTACCATATCACCACTGTAGAAAACATCACAATATGATAATATGAAGAAATCCATGACTTAGAGTATGGATTCAGATGTGAAAGGGTCTTTAAAAGGAAAATACTGAGAAATTACTTTTCTAAAATCAAGTGTCAAGAACAAAGGGAAGGTGGAAGGAATAAATCAGGAAAGTGAGGAATTTGGGAAGAAATATTTAAGGAACTGAGGATGTTAGCAATGAAGATGTTAGGAAGGGAAACAGGATGGAAAGAAGGAAATTATCAGAAAGAAAGATAGGTAATGGGGAGAGGCAAGGAGGGAGGAAGGAAAGCATGCCAGTCAAGACGAAGATGAACCTGCTATCACACCAGCTTCCAAGGAATTAGTGTGAACAAATAAAGACACATAATCAGGGAAAAATACAGTCAATACAATAACCTGGCTTCCAAGCTGTGTTTAAAATACAGCCTCAAAAGCCATGTGAACTGGGACAAAATGACTTGCTACGTGGTTACTGTGCACAGAGCAGGCTGTACTGCTTCAGCCTGGCACTGTTTGCAGAAACTTGTTCCGAACACCATTTGGACAGAACCCAAGGTGTTCATGCCCCAATAAGAAGCACAAATCGTTACAAGAAAAATGTGGAAGCCAGTTGCCATGTTGGTGTGTGATTTCTCAATGTTACTGCCAGCTCGAAAAATGCTTTGAAGGTGAACCAAAGCTAATGAAGCAGAGTGATCAACAGTACGTGCTCCCACCCCTCCCCCTTCCTCCAGTTTCCCAAGTCTCCTGAATCCCTCCACAACTCACTCTGCGGAGAGGACATGCGTGAGCGCACCTGGGGTTTCACCCGGCTGTGGCGTCTCTCCAGCCCTCTACTACGGTGAGCTCAAGAGCCCTCCTATCACAGGTGAATCATGAAATTCCAGAGGCAAGGAAAGTGTCAGTTCCATCAAAGCTGAGAAAGAGTAGGTGAAGTCCCTGTCCACACTTTCCATCTACATCTAATTCATTGGCAGGAAAGGCACTTGGAAAGAGGAAGGTTTTATGCATAAAATCCTTGAGACTGAGCAGGCAGTGTGGGGAAGCGTGTCCAGCTCCCCAAATTAGAGAGAGAGCTGTGGGCAGTAGCAGAGAAGGTAGTTCTCACAGGAGACCCTGGGAGACACAGGGCACAACAAAGCAGGTGTAGCGCAGGGGACAGAAGTGACGCTGATTGGAGGAAAGGGCCATTCTCTATTTTTTTTCATGCCACATGGCTCTGATCTAATCCCTTGACAAGATAATTCCAGAGTTGCAGGACACACGACATTATACCATTTAGTGTTCTCACGGCGGATGCTAGCAGCAGTGGAGGAGTGAGGCACCAACGAATGAACACCGGTAGAGGTCACAACACCAGAGAAGGAGCAAGAGAAGAAGAACATGGCACTGCCACATCATGAATGTAGCTGGCTGAGAAGCCACTGGAGCACTTTCAGAACTCTCCAGAAAAGCCTTTCCAGTGGACAGGATGCTAGCCACAAACAGGTATGAGCAGGAATCAGCATGTCTGAATATAAATCCCATTGTGAACTTATTTGTACCCAGAGGCTACTGAAGTCAAGAAGATATTGAGATATCATTCCACTTTTCTTTGCTTACGATTAGGTAATCTTAGGTAGGACAGAATTCCTCAGGGGGAATATATGTGATATACTCATATAAATAAGATTATCTTCTATAAATTAAAAAAGTAAAATCTGAATGAAGCTGTTGGAAAAGATTTGGAAATTCACGTGCAATAAACAATATTTGAAGATGGCAGTTAAAATTCAAGAACCTGGATATTCTGATACCTTATGAATCTCAGATTTTAGAGATAGAGATGGATTCTGGCCCTTCTGGAAACAGCAACGTCATGTCTGTGATCATACAGGTAATTACAAATAGCACAGCCCCTTTCTGATGAGAGACTATAGACCCCAGGAAACAAACTGAGGGTTTCAGAGGGGAGGGGGTGGGGGAATGGGGTAACAGGGTGATGGGTACTAAGGAGGGCACGTGTTGTGATGAGCACTGGGTGTTATACACAACTAATGAACCACTGAACACCACATCAAAAACTAATGATATACTACACAGTGGCTAACGGAACATAATAAAATAAAATAAAATAAAATAAAATAAAATAAAATAAATAAACAAATCTTTAAAAAAAGTTAGATGATAGAATTTCATATTGTGGTGATAACACAAAAATTAAAAATAAAATGGAAAAAAAATAATGCATTCCCTCTTCAGCTGGCATTCATCCCACCTACCTTTGAGATGAGAGCCAATGAGGTCTGCTCTGTGGCGAAAACAAGCTGCTAAATACCAGATTAGGCCCTGAAATCATCCTCTCATAATTTCCATGCAGAAGATGTATAGCTCTCTCTTCTGAGCAGCAAAGCCCCAATATTTACACAGCAGGGCACGAAGCGATGCAGGAACGAACAGAAAGCAAATGTACCCCGGGTGGAGGGGAAGGTTGCATTTGACAGCACACTCCCCGAAAACTGGGAAATTTCTGTGTACATGATTCACTTTTCTCTTCTCTGACGATCACCAAGTGACAGGTTAGTTACCATGTATTCCTCTTGTCTTCAAGGAGAAAAACTAATTCTCACAGAGGCCAGAGCATAGCCAGTCTTTTCATGAGTTCTTTTGCACAGACTCACGTAAACTTGTCATCCTGGCGTTGTGCTTCTTCATGGTCCTGTGGGGATATTTTTTACTATCGGGATTGACATGATCTGCACCCAGCAAGCCACTGTCTTGGCTAAAAGTCCCTGTGTGGGGGCATCTAAGGACCTTCTTGGGAGCAGAGCCCAACACTGGCTTTCTTCCCTAATTCCACTTGACTGCCATCTGACTTCTCACTGCTGGATTTCTAACACTGCTTCTTTTACTGAAATCTGTCACTAGAGTCCTGCAACCCTATTACTGAAAAAGGAGAAAGGACGATTTAAGTCTCTTGCATTTTTCTCTCAATCACTGATTTTTAAACTTCCTTACTGAGTGGAGGAAACTTTTTGTTCTTAATGGCATACCAGGCAGAACTCCAATCTATAAAATGGTAAAAGAGATGTTATGTTAGCCAAGAATACTGGGGAAGGGGCTGAGAAGGTGGTGATAATGGGTCTGGACCACTATCCACAAGATATTTCCCCTCTCCCACGACTATCACCTTCTGTATCTTCCAGAGCACAAAACTTGAAGACCACTAACTCATAACTCTGTACAGCTTCCTGTTTTAAAGATTATTTAAGTTGAAAGAGTTGAATATATTCCATCTGAAAAAAAAATGAGTACAGGTGACATCATCAACTCTAAATACGGTTATTGATTACCTTTTGTGCCTAAACGACTGAAGCTTCATGTTGCGATTTAATCCCAACAATACTCATTCTCTAGGAACAAACAGTAAATGGTAAGATTTTGATCTAAAATTCCCTGGAAAAAGAAATCCTAAAATTTGGAAAAATGTTGCCTTCATCGGCTAAGCTGTTGAAGAAACTGAACGCACTCAATCCTGGTAAGAATTTTAATATTTTTGCCTAAGGCCTACTAGAAAAGATGTAAGACAAAGTTCAAGTGCCTCTCACTTTGCAAAGGGCCTGGGGAAACCTGAAGGAAGTGCACAGTGATTCTGGGGAGCTGAAGAGTTTGCGACGTGTCTGAAAACAGAGGCGCTTTTTGATGCCCTTGGAAGCATTTGCTATTGTTCATTCATCCCAGTCGAAAAGACTCTATAATCTCGGCTTCAGTTCTCATAATCTTATTTTTCAAATGCATGCCATCCTCGAAGTGGCATTCTGGTGATCTGCAGACAGATTCTTAACTACCTGATAAAGCTCTTATTCAATAACATGAGCATGTCCTCCACATAAAGGCATTGTGCAAGAGTGGTGAACACAGGAGAAAACGGTGGGTATTTATAGAGATATTTACAGCACTGTTCCATCAGGACCCTACTTATCACCAAGGAATAAAGAAGACCCCCTTGGAAAATGCACACTTTCCTCTTCTGAATATTTACTAAGCAAACCAACTGTTTTTAAGGTTTACTGGAGTTAGGATAGCTACGGTACAAAAGGCACTTAATGATTCACAGGCTGAAACTAGACTTCCTTTTAGAGGCGAGAGAAGGAAGATACACTTTGTTCCTTAAAAGAGTTCAGCAGGGGACCGGCCTGGAGCATCTGGAGGAGAATTGCACACTATTGCAGAAAGATTATCACTCACCTTCTCAGAGCCTAATAGTCACCAGATGATTAGCCTCAAGCTAATCAATGATTTAAAAAATGAAATCATGTTTCCTGTGTCCTTCATGAGTGAAGAAGCCACTAATGATTTATCGGCAGTAGGACCTGTGTTCTAGCGTAACACATTTGGAAAGTACGTCATCTATCCATCCCTGCCTTCATTTCACAAGTATTCACTGAATATCTACTACGGTACAACATCACTGCACCCGCCGAGGCTGAACAACAGAAAGCTGCCGCCCCGCAGGGCAGACAGACGCGCCCACAAGGTGATTCACCCGGGGAACTTGCCACAGTCTGAGGTCAGACTTGAAGCCCGTTTGGAAATGATGCTGCCCAATTTCTCAATTTATCTGTCCTTGTTGAGGCTGAATTACAGAAGCAAAGCTCCCAAGAAACCGATGTCTACACCAGTAAGAAAAATAATCGCGCAGTGGATCAGTGATTTGTAAAGTGTATCTCAACCAAGGTCTTCTTTAGAATTATGTGAAAAGAAGTTCAGAACCTCTGTCTTTGTGCAAACTCACTGAACTCTTAGATCCTCGATGAACCAAAACTTACTCCATAAAATTGTTGCTGTTAAGTGAAATAACCTTTACACAGTGTTCATCACTTACTAATTCGACAAATATTTACTGAGCACGCACTATGTACCAGATATCATACTAAACACTAGGGACGGGGCACCTGGGTGGCTCAGTCAGTTAAGTGTCTGCCTTCAGCTCGGGTTGTGATCCCGGGGTCCTGGGATGGAGCCCCGCATCAGGCTCCCTGCTTGGCGGGGAGTCTGCTTCCCCCTCTCTCTCTGCTGCTCCCCCTGCTTGTACTTAGCCTCCCTCTCTCTCTTTCTCTCTGTCAAATAAATGAAATCTAAAACCAACCAACCAACCAACCAAACCAGTAGGGATATAGCAGTGAATGAACCGAAAGTCGCCACGGGCTTTTGAAGACAGGTGGAGCGACACAAGAGAAAGCTGGAGTCCCTCAGTAAGTGGGGCTTAGCTGCATGCTTCGCAGAGCCAGGTATAGTCAGAGTGGTTCTCTGTCAGGTAAGCAGGCTGGGTCCTGCCAAGGTTTCCTCTATGATTCCTTTTAAACGTTTTTGTTGTCCAGTGTCCCTTCCGATGGACGGCTGCTCTCAATATGCATATACAAAAGGCCAATACTAGCTAGTACTTACTAAGCACATACCATGTGCTGGATAGGATGACTTCACTCTGACTGGGGATGTGCTCCCCTCCCTAACAATGTTTCCATCTGTTTTCTTTAATCCACTTAATACTGTGGGATATTTGTTTACGCACCAAGTAAACTAAACCGGAATTATACTACCTGGAATCCCCAGCCCTGCACCCCTGGCTCCACGAGACATCTCAGCACTGGAGAGTTGGAAGCAGCGAGAAACCAATGTGGGTCCATCTGTTCTCATGGACACTGGCCTTCCCTGCAGGTTCCAGCTTATCCTTGCTTCCCTCATGTCGCATCTGTCCTTCCTTCCTGACTCCCTGCTTGGCCGACTCAGACTTCAGTAAAAGGAACCAAAGTGACAGCTTCCCATGAAACCAACTATCTAGGATTGTGAAAGCGGAATCTCCTCATATAATCTAGGGTTTCTGCGGCTCTGATGGAATTCTGATTGATAGAGTGTTGATTTCAAAACATTTCTCTAAGGGTAGTGCCCTCCTTTCAAAGTTTCTGCAAGAATGGATGAAGGGTAAAACCACTGTGAGTAATCACTACCCTTTCTTTATTTGCTTTTCGAATTTTTTAAAATTAAGACATAACTCACATACCATAAAAGTTCCTTTCTAAACTACACAATTCCGTGGTTTTTCATATGTTCACAAAGTTGTGAAACCATCAGCAAATCAAACTCTAGGAAATTTCCATCACCCCCCAAAAAATCCCTTTACCCACTGGCAGTCACCCCCATTTCTCCCTCCCCTCAACCCATGGCTACTCAACTTGCTTTCTGTCCCTATAAATTCGCCAATCCTGGATATTACATATACAGGAAATAATACAGTTTATGGCCTCTGTCTCTGGCTCCTTTCCTTCAGCATTATGTTTTCAAACTTCATCCATGTTATAGCATGTATCAGTACTTCATTTCTTTTCATTATCAAATAACATTCCATTGAATGGATATAGCATATTTTATTTATCATTCATCAGGAGATGGACATTTGGATTATATCTAATTTCCATCCATTATGAATAATGCTGCTATGAACATTCATGTACAAGTGCTTATGTGAGCATATGTCTGTGATTCTCTTCAGTGTACAAATTGAGGAGCAAAATTGCTTGGTCTTAGGGTAACTCTACACTTAACACATGGAAGAACTGCCGGGTTCTAGTATGTTCACATCTTCACCAACACTTGCTATTATCTGTCTTGGGGTTTTTTTGTTTTTGTCTTTTTGGTTTTGTTTTTTGTTTTTTAGAGAGACCACACAAGCAGGGAGTGAGGGGCAGAGGACAGGAAGAGAGAGAATCTTAAGTGGGTTCCACACTCAACCCAGAACCCGACGTGGGGCTTGATCTCACCACCCTGAGAGTTGGACACTTAACTGACTGAGCCACCCAGATGCTCCAGTTATCTGTTTTTTTTTATGATAGCCACCCTAGTGGACGTGACAGCCATAGAAATGGTCTAGGAATCATGTGACCAGAGTGAAGACTATCATCTCTATAGTCTTGGGGCAAACTTTTTGTTATCTTTTTTTTTCTTTTTCACCTTGAAACTTACAGATGGGGGGCGCCTGGGTGGCTCAGTCGTTAAGCATCTGCCTTCGGCTCAGGGAGTGATCCCAGAGTCCTGGGATCGAGCCCCACATCGGGCTCCTCCGCTGGGAGCCTGCTTCTTCCTCTCCCACTCCCTCTGCTTGTGTTCCCTCTCTTGCTGGCTGTCTCTCTCCCTATCAAATAAATAAATAAAATCTTTAAAAAAAAAAGAAACTTACAGATGAAATAATAATGATGATGATTAGTAGTATACTTTGTGTCAGCACAATGCTATATTATGAAGAAATTCCTTCATTATAATACAGTTTTCTCCACAACCCTTCAAGAAAGACAGCATAGATTCTGCTATTTTCTTAGTATCTCCAATGTACGACATAGAGCCAGGGACACAGTTGGATCTTTGTTGAGTGGTTAAATCTCATTCATTTTATAAAGAAGGAAACTGAGACTCAGAGAAGGAAACTGTCATACTCTAAGTTGTCCAATCAGGAAGTGGCAGAGTTTCCTAACTTCTATGTGGGTGCTCTTTGCACAAGAAGATTAAAGATGGTATGATCACTAATCAAAATGGAGGATGGCGTTCGACACCTAAGTGAAGCATATTAGGTCAAAAGATAAGAGGCTCCTTCATGCAATTTCTTTGAGAGTATGGCTTTGTTTAAAAGAACTGTAATTAAAAAAAAAAATCATAAGTCAAAAACCAAGGACACAGTCAACAGCTCTCTCTCTCTCTTTTCTCCCCCTCTCTCTTGGCTTGGTAGATCATAGCTACAACTCTTAAAAAATTGTTTATAAAATTCCTTCACTTATATTCTATATAAACATTTAGGAGGTAATACTCTGCTTGAAAAATATTCTACAATACATATAAAAGTAAAACATATGAATAAACAAAAAATATATGTAAAAAAAGTATGGTTTCTTTAACTATTAAAAAAAGGTAGAGTAATGATGGTTGCATAATATAGTGCATATACTAAACGTCACTGAATTGTACACTTTTAAATGGTTAAAATGGCTAATTTTATGTTATATTAATTTTACCACGATAAAAAAAAGGAGGTTGATATTCTTCAAAGAAGCCTATTACACTTCTGAGTGCTGAGTTCTATTCTATCAAGATTGGGCAAGACCATAAGGAGTGACTTACAACATGGTTGCCAAGGAAACCGGCTCCTCATTGGAAGAAGATATCCAACAGCTGCAGAAATATATCATGAATGTTTCCCCAAACCCTTTTTCCTTTTCATTTAAGCCAGGTCATGGGAAACAAAGAAAGACATTCTTTCCCAAGGCACTCGTGTCTACAGATTTTCACACGTTCTCACACACGTGCATGGTCCCACATTAGCACTCACATGCGTCAGGGTGAGAAATTCACTGGGAGTAATCAGGGCATCGCCTCTCTGATAGCGGGTGAGTCAAGGCTGGAACGAAGTCAGCAGCAAAAGTCCTTCTGACACAAAGCTAAACTCAAAGCCCCGCTGAGGTCTTTGTGCTGCCAAAGCTCCCAAAGTCCTTTGATTCTTAGAGAACATCCGCAGTGAGTTGACAGTTGTTTTCAGTTCAAGCCAAGGAGACACTACATATTTAACCAAAGCTGAATTAAGTAAGAGAAACAAATGCATTGTGCCCAGGATTTATATTTCTCTACCACTTCCTTGTAACCCTGAGCCTCCTACATAGGACGTGTTTAAATAACTATTCACTAGATTTTATTCTACTATCATCGTGAAATTAGCTCATAATCAACTGGCTAGTCCAAAAAAGGTTTTGTTTTGTTCTGCTTCAATTTTCAGGTATGTCATTCATACCCATCAGAGTTCCAACTTTATTCATCGTCCCAAGGGTGGGAAGCTGCTTCACCCAGAGGCTCCTGCTTATTAAAGAAGCACGCAGGCTTCTCCCTGAACAATGGGTGGCCCTGGTGGAACCAATGGACTTTAACCCATTCAAGGTCAACCAAAAGACACGTTGTTTAGAGACCTAGGAGGAGCACTTGTTGGAAACACACAACAAAGCAACAACCAAAAACTCCCTGCCGACAACAGTGGTAATTAGCTGGTCCAAAAAGATTTCCTCCTTTGGAGTTTGTAAAAGAATATATGGAAGGAACCAGCCCCTTGTTAATAAAGGGATAAAGGAGAAACTGAAGAAACTGCAGGAGAGAAAGAGAAAGAAAGAGACTGACAGAGAACCCAGAAAAGCCCACGGAAAGGAAGCACAGAGAAACACGGACTGTAGCAGACTTGGGAGGAGCGGGCATGACATCCTGATGGAAAGCCCTTCTCTGTTTCTTATAACTTAGAACACGTGAATTAAGACAATTAACAAAATCAGATTGTGAGAAAAATTCTAATCTTCATTTTTCATGTTCCAGTAATGCTTAACTGGTTCAACTACACCCATAAGCAGAGTCCAAAGACTTGGTTGTCTATTTGGAAGTGCAGACAGGGCTCAGGAGAAATGAGACTGCCTGTAAATAACTCTTTCCAACAAAATGTTATCACTGAATGGAGCTTTCTCATGCAATGGCTATGGAGAACAAAACAAATCTGGGCACCTATCTGGAGAATTCTACAGCCGCAAATGCTTATGAATGAACAACCATAACATCCTTAATTTCAAGAAAACGAAGGAACGGCAGAGTCATAGCTAATGTTTACTGAGCAGTATGTTAAATTATCAAATTTAATCTTGATAATAATTCCATGAGGACCATTATCATTTCCAAGTTGCAAATTAGAATACTGAGGGTCAAAAGTGAAGTCAGCAGCCCAGGTCACAGAACAACTAAGGGGCCAAGCTGGGGATCCTGACCTGGTTTGCATGTCTATAAGGACCATATTTTAATGGTTATACTCATCTGCCAATTATGTACTGTATGACCCTGAGAAGCCAATTAACCACCCTGAGCTTCCTCAACTGTAAAATGAGAGTATTGGCATAGATAATGACCAAAACTGCTTCTGGCTTGAAAATGATATTGTTCAAATAAATAACTTTTGAGCTTAGAAAGGGGATGTTATTACGAAGACCAATTCACATTTACATAAGCCCTCACTATGAGCGCAGTTTGACACGCAGCAGGTGTCCAGTAAATATCAGCTGAATTCATAAAGAAATATACTAGCCTTATTAAATCCACTATCTTAGTTAATCCTTAACACCCCCAAGACAGTTATTGCTACTAGTCCCTTTTACAAACACAGGAATGAATCCTTAAGAAAAAGTGACTGCTTAAAAGGCACAAAGTAAGTGACAGAAGTAGCTTCAGGCAAGAAGTCTCAAATCCAAACACTGGATCTTGACAAAGGAGATAAAAACTGGAGTCTACAATTTCAAGTTGGTTAAATCTGTAGATTCGGGTTAATTTTTTATACCAGTCTATGAACAAAGAGAGAGGCAAGAAAGATTCTGGGAAATCTACACACACTTGTAAATAAGAAATCTGTTATTTGGGGTAAAATCCCACTAAACCATTACCATCTCATTTCTGTTCCTGGATCCATAAAGCAGGGATAAACCACCAGCTACAAGTAGGTAATAAAGTTCGTAAGTGAGAAGGTTAAATGTTAAAGTAGATACGGGAGCCATTTGAGAGTCAGAGTTCAATACAAATGCGAAGGCTTCTTTTTCAATGTTCTGAAAGGTTCATCCTCCTGGCGAGATGCCAAATAAAAGACTCCTGAAGCTTTCAGATATGTGAGGTGAGGCCTGTTTTAAAAACTAAATGTGAATTTATCCCCTTACCAGGTGGCTTTACACAAAGAGCAATGAACTTCGTTAACTTTCTTACCATATTCAGAAGTGCTCCAGACATGCTCCAGACCTGCCACTTAGGATTCAATGACCTGCGGCAAATCACGGCGCTTCTCCAGACTCGCTCCATTTTCCCAGCTCAGAGCTGAGCTTCTAGTCTCCTTCCAGCCCAGAGTTTCAGTTTCAATTGCTGAATCTCAATTTCAGAGGTCCCAGAAACCCTCGTAATTTCACTTATATTGTCACTTTTTGATTGGCATATCCATCTAGCCATTTAAAATTAACTCAATTACTGTGTATCCTTTGTATTCTATACCAACTTTTAAAACATGGGTTATAGCCCCGAATTCTAGCATTCGGTGACAAAATATAGTTCTAAATAGTTCCTTAAGCACTTCATTGAAAAGTGAAAACATAATTTAGTTACTATCCATATTTTCAAAGGGTTTCATATAGTCTTGTAAAACACCCTATTAAAAATCTTATTGCTACTTTTGGAATTGGAAATATTACAGAACAGGTCCTAATATCCATAAAAAGGCAAAAAATAAAAATAGGAATTGTGTGTGGGGTCATTGGTGGAAGAGCACTTGTTATCTTCTTGCTGCTATTATTTTAATCAGCTTTCTCTGTATTGTTTTTTATGAGGCCTTTATTAATTGATATGAAGAGGAGGCATCTCCCAGGTCCCAACTGCAAGAGTCTTCTAGAAAAGTTTAATTCCAGGCTTTCAAAGACTGGGGAAAATTTATAGTGGTTTGATTATTATGCAATGTTAATAGCAAACGAAATTCTCCAATATCATGGAAGACACCAAATGAACAAAGCAAATTTACTTTTAGTAGAATATGTGTGGGTAACAAGGAAACAGATACCATTTTTTGACCAAGTTAGGAAAAACCAACCTAAATTAGTAAAAAGTAAATCATAAATCTTACAAAGAAGATTCATTGATTCAACTGTGAACAACAGTTTAACCACACTATACTTTCCTTGTTAGGGTTTTTTTTGATAATCCTAATTTTACAATAGTTAAGAATTCTCTCTATATTTCATGTGAACTGCCTGCAAAAGGGAATTTTCAAAATGTTTAAAATTTTACTCTTAGTATTTATGATAGTCCTCCTACATTTTTTGTGTACCATTTAATTGGTTATGAAATTATTCTTCAAAGATCTTGCAAAAGTTAAGTTTCAACCTCACTGCCCTACATAAAGCAGATCATAAATTCTAACTAGTCGTGATCTGAAAAAAAAAGTCTAAACAGGAAATTACGTGCAGGAAAGAACATTTTTAAGCGATCCTTATTTATTTTTCTTGAGGTTTCTAATCTAAAGCACGCTTCTAAAATATCATTCCCAGTGCATGTGAAGAAACACATTCTTTTAGGGTGGAAGTGTTAATTAATGTGCATGACATAGAGAGAACAAGGAAAAGGTTAGAGCTGATGGTTTCGCTAATAGCATTTCTAAAAACAGAGGATTTTTGAAACAATGCTCTTTCATGTTAGTTAAGTTTGTCAAAGCCCTAGGATTAGAGCTAAGATGCATTGATTGGTTAAAATAAAATCATCTGTTACACAGATATTATTTACCTGTATTCCCATTTCAACTAATTCAATCATTTATCTGTCATCAAGATCGATTTCTAGGGGCAAGCTGTGATGGTTTTACTTGCACATAATTTCCCCCAATGTTTTCCTAGGGTTATCAACAGGAACAGATCTCACTTTTCAGTTATGACCAAAATGGCCTATAAAGTCATTAGCACAGTATACAAGTCTACGTATCTCTCTTTTTTCAGTGCTGTTTCATGCCATCCTCCCCATGTCAACTTCCCAAAGCCACGCTTAACTTTCTTCTGGTTCTCAAACACATGGAAACTTTCTGTAACGCCATATCCTTGCAACTCTCTCCATTTCTCTGCTCAGAAGGTTCCCCTATCTTCCTCCAGGCAAGCTCTAGCAAATCCTTCAAAACAGACAAAATATCACCTTTTCTGGTCATATCTTTCCTGACTCTTCTAATTTGGCAGATCCAAGCAGTTGTCTGCTCAATAGCCATTTCCGATCTCTTTCTTCCTCGCTGGCCTTCCATTTAAGGAACTAAAAATTAGATACTCGATTTCCCAGTTTCCACTGCAGCTTGCTGTAGTCATGTGACCCAGTTCTAGCCAATGAGACATGAGGGCTATCTGCTTAGAGGCATCTAGGAGTAACTGTGCATGCTAATTAAGAAGTGTGTCAAGAGAACGTCCTCTGTTCACCACCCTGGCTGCTTTGTCTTCTTGCGAAGCAACCTTCAGAAGCCTGATATTCCTGAGCTCTGGGAGCCACTCTGCAACTGTGACAAGAGACTGCTGAAATGGGGAGGGTGGCAGAGGAGAAGAATGGAGAAAACACATGTTTATGATATCATGGCAGATACCGTCCTCACCCTGGCTTGCCTACCAAATAGGCCAGAATTGTTTAAGCATTATTGGTTCACTGCTTTTGAGAGCATCTAACGGATATTCCTACCCAGGGAAAAACACTCACGCGGGGCTCCCAAAGCATTCTTACGCTCCCTCTAAAGGCATCTGTTCACATGGGTACGATATCTTTGCAAATGGTGCCTCCTTTAAAAGACTGAAGAGAAAACAAGTGCTGGTGAGGGTGTGGAGATAAGGGAGCCCTTGCACACGGCTGGTGGGGATGCAAATTGGTCAGCCAGTGTGGGAAACACGATGTGCGTCCTCAAAAAATTAAAACTAGAACTATCCTATAATCCAGCAATGCCACTTCTGGGTATACACCCAAAGGAAATGAAAACAAGATACTGAAGAACTCTCTGCACTCCCATGTTCACCGCGTATTATTCACAATTGCCAAGATATGGAAACAACCTAAGTGTGCATCAACAGATGAATGGATAAAGACATCATTTTACACACACACACACACACACACACAATGGAGTATTATTCAGCCATGAGAAAGAAGAAAATCTTTGGATGGGCCTTAGGGGCATTATGCTAAGTGAAATAAGTTAGAGAGATACAGATACTATATGATATCACTTATACATGGGATCTTAAAAAGCTGAACTCCTAGAAATAAAGAGTAGAATGGTGGTTACCAGAGGCTGAGGGATGGGGGAAGTGGGTACAATGTTTAAGGTTACAAACCTGAAAACAAGTAAGTGCTGGAGCTCTAATGCACAGCATAGTGATTACAGACAACAATACTGTATCACAACCTTTCAAGTTACTAAGAGACTAGATCTTAACTGTTCGCACCAAAAAAAGAAATGGTAACTATGGGACGTCATAGAGGTGTTAGGTACACTACGGCGGTAATCATATTGTAATATGGAAATGTATCAAATCAATACATTGGACACCTTAAAATTATGCACTGTTATATGGTAGTTATATCTCAACAGAAATAGATTTAAAAACAAAGGCTACTGGGGCGCCTGGGTGGTGCAGTCAGTTAAGCGTCCAACTCTTGGTTTAGGCTTAGATCACGATCTCAGGGTCATGGGATTGAGCCCCGAGTTGGTCTCCATGCTCAGTGGGGAGTCTGCTTCAGGATTCTCTCCCTCCCTCTGCCCCTCCCTCCGCTCGTGCACCCTCTCTCTCTCTTAAAATAAATAAATAAATCTTTAAAAAAAAGAAAGAAAGAAAACTGAAAACAATAAAATAAAAACAAAGACTGTAAACTCCCCATTCCCTAGCCTAGGATCAAGCACAGAGAAAAAAATAAAAGTCTATTAAATGAGTAAATGAAAAAATTCATAGATAGATTAATAAACACATACAGAGACATCGGAAAAGTACTAGGTGCTTTTCTTATCACGTTTACTTCTCTATTAAACTTGTTCAGGGGCGCCTGGGTGGCACAGCAGTTAGGCGTCTGCCTTCGGCTCAGGGCATGATCCCGGCGTTATGGGATCGAGCCCCACATCGGGCTCCTCTGCTGTGAGCCTGCTTCTTCCTCTCCCACTCCCCCTACTTGTGTTCCCTTTCATGCTGGCTGTCTCTATCTCTGTCAAATAAATAAATAAGATCTTTTAAAAAAAATAAATAAATTTGTTCATATCTGCTATTAAAAAAAACCTGTTCCCTACATTGTAGCTTACATTGGTTCCAAAGTCTTCTGATATTCACCTGGGACATCAGGGACAGTTCACCCACAGACAACTGCACCAAGGTATCCCTGGCATAATTCCTAGAAGTTACCAACTGAGAAACGAGCAGAAGGAAGAGGGGGCTGACATAAAGTGTCAGTGGAAGAGGCTTCAGAGTTGAATATAAGAATTCAAACCAAAAATATCAGAAAGGGGTTCATGTGTCCTTGCATCTACCTATCCATCCACCCACCCAGAATTTCCTGAGCATCTGCTATGTATCATGTTATGGACTAGATGCAGCAACTCAGCATGGTTCAGAGAGACATAAGTCTTGCCCTCATGGACCTTTCAGAGTAGAAGGAAGAAGCCATGACAAGTATTTCGTCACCTCCTAGGGGATGTGCCGTACAGCAACATTAACAGTTCCTACTAAGGAGGGCGCGTGACGTGATGAGCGCTGGGTGGTATATGCAACTGATGAATCATGGAACACTACATCAAAAACTAAGGATGTACTATAGGTTGGCTAATTTAAGTTAATAAAAAAAAAAACACTTTGCACAAATACACACCTAACAACATGTGGTTCTGCTGAAAATAGTTTTTACGAAAAACCAAAGAGCCACACATACATGATACTGAACTTAGAAGAAACTCTCATAGAGTATCCAAGATTCTGATTTTCAAAGTTAAAGTTTTAGGGGGTTTTTGTCCAGACACAAACTTAAGTGACAGCTGAGGGAAAGACCCTGCCTGTTAGGCTGGCAAACCCCACAGTGACCACTGGGCCATCTTGGAAAAACCCTAGGACTCAAGGAAGCACAGTTTGCAAATTTCCAATTTATACCAACTCCTTCATTTGAAAAAGGAGGAAAATAAAGTCCAAAAGTATAAGATATTCAACTTAACACCCCTAACGTGACAGAGCTAGAATTAGACCTCAGATCCTTTGCCTCTCCATTCCAGCACATTCTCTTCTATTCCACGATCAATTGACTTTTCCAATATGAAAATCAAGAGAGATCTGATGAAGGACTGAGGATCTGGTGTGGACATTAAAACATTAGAATTTCTGGAACATATTAATATTTCACAGGGAAACTGGAGTAGAACATAGGAAAACCAAATCAGTTTGGGAAAATTGAGGATTAGGGTTGTTTCACCAGACAAATCAAACTGTAAGGGAGAGAATGTGTTAAAGCCAAAGGCCATACATCTCAGACAACACTCCAGGTCAGTTCTGTCAAGGAAATGGGGTAGTTCAGCTAAAATAATACCAACGACTTTCATCTTCTGGGCTCTGTAAGGCTTCCCTCTGCCTATAACTCCCTGAGATACCACTTTATACTCACATCCTTGCAATGTGCTCCTGCTTTGTTGTATAAAAGCCAAAGGGAAAGTAATCTCTAAATGGGTCTGCATCCCACAGAGAATTTACTTAGATGACATTCAAATCTGTTTTTCAGGGGGTTTTTTTGGTGCCATTACAAGAAATCATACAGTCATTACACTTCAAATTTGACAGTTCTTTCACAGCGTGAAAGGCAGAAATTAGGTCCAAATGTATTTATTGAAATGCAAGGTTTCACTTACCACCAGGACATTTGTGAGGACTGAAAGATGACAGCAGAGTGTGATGTCTGCCCTATTGTTATTTCAGGAACCCCTGGCCATGGATCACCACGTTCAAATATTTTAAATTCAAACAATGAACCCATTAAAGAGAACTTTCAACTACTATCTCTCCTTCCCATCATTCAAAGAACTCAATTTAATTCACTTAGCAATCACATCAAAGAATGAAAGAAAATTTTTGCTATGAACAGGTTTTGAAATGTATTTGAAGACAAAGGACCCAATCAGGCAGCACTTAATTAATCAGATCTCAATTTTCCCAGAGTGTTGGCTACCTAAGAACTGAACCCAAAGTGTCAGTGCTACTTGTGGAGTACACACTCGTGTGGGTGTGGCTTTCTTGCACCTTGTTTTTAGGGGTAAGAAGACTGACTATTTTCCCGTGAAGTTTCAAAGGCCTGTACCCCTGTTTGCCTCCAATGGCAGTGATCAGGAGAAAATCCACACACTTTTTCAAAAAAGTTGCTTAAGCCCACTTCTCCTCCCAAGCAACTACTTCCCCTTATTGCAAACTCTCCAGAGCTGTCACTACTGTAGTCTCCAATCTCTCTCCTCCCATTTTCTCTTAAATCCAATCAGGTTTTTGATTTCTTTCCCCATTGGTTCACGACTCCCACATTGGTAAATCCAAAAGTCCATTCTTAGTCGTCATATAACTTGACCTATTATCGGCATTTGACACTAAAGGAACATCCTGTCTTACTGGAAGCCCTGAAAGGTTTTTGTGGCAATGTTCTGAAGTTCAGTTCAGCTTTGGACATGTAGAATTTCAGATGGATATTATCAGATATCTCAAGGGAGATGTTAAGTAAACAGTGTGCTGTTCAGGACAGGGGTCCAGGCTGGAGTTCAATTCTGGGGAGTAACCAGTACGGAGATCTATAACTAAAAGCTAAAAACTGATAAGATCAGTCAGGGAGGGAACCTCCCAAGTAAGCTGCCAAGCATGTCTCAGAGAAAAAGGGAATAATCAGAGATCCCAGTAATCAGCAGTTCAAAGAAATGCAGAGAGGTAGGGAAAAGACGGAATGTATAGAACCTTGTAGGAATGGTGAGAACTTTGAGAAGTCAACTGAGGGTCAGGTAGAAAAACATTTTAATCATCAGAGTTCCAGAGGGAATGGGAAGGCAGACTAGCCAAGTGAGGCCACTTTCTGTGTTAAAAAAGAAGAAGAAGAAGAAGAAGCGGAGGAGGAGGGATTATACTTCCCAGGATCTGCACATGTTCGGGTGAATCAAGGGTAAGGTGCAAGAACTCAAGGAGGTAGAGGAGATGGAAAGTAAGGGAGAGACAAAGGAACAGGAAGTGTATGTGAGCCCTGCCCTGCAACCCCTAAGTATCTTATGAAAGTTACCAGTCTACAGAATGTTAAGTGTGGTTGGGTTTTTAAGGAAAACCTGCATTTTCAAAGGGCAAGAAGTGACTCGTGCTAGGGGTCCTTGGGTGGTACAGTCGGTTAAGCATCTGACTCTTGGTTTCAGCTCAGGTCATGATCCCAGGGTCATGAGATGGAGCCCTATATCATGTTCTGCACAGAGTATGTTTTAGATTCTCTCTCCCTCTCCCTCTGCCCCTCCCACTCATCCTTTCTCTTTCTCTTAAATAAATTAATTAATTAATTAATTAATTTAAAAAAAAAAAAGAATTGACTAGTGCTGAATCTCAGGCATTCCTTTACATGGGGTATGTGTGTCGTCCACAGTCCTGTCCACTGCCCATTGCACCAACTAATCTATTCTTTCTTGTCCTGCCTAGCCCCTGTAAGCACCAAAGTTTATAATTCCTGCCTCAGACACAAGACAGATTCCATGACTACCTCATTCCTCCAAAGAGCTCAAAGTATAGCTCAAAAAAAAAAAAAAAAAGCAATAACCTATGTTCAAAAATGTAAGTGAGCTAAGTAATCTTTCAGTCCTCTAAGAAAGTGTACTTTCTGCAGTAGAAATAACACACATCATTTCATAGATTACTTTTATAATTCTCAAGAGAAACTCAAGAAGCAGACATAGGTCTCAATTCTGTGGCCACTCAAAGCAGGGGAAAACATACTTAAGGATTTTTCTCGTTAGCGAGAAAAATACAAGTAAGCATTGCATAAGTAGATTGTGCCTTAGCACTCGGTGACTAATGGGGGTTTTAGTTTCCAAGACTTCTCCAAGATGGGAATTCTGTAGCCACCGACATCCAACGTGAATGTCATTTACCTGCCAGACATGAGCGTGTATGCCAAAATACTTAAGGTCAGCTTGGAGCACTGCCATATTGTTTTCATTTCTGTTTTGAAGGACAAACAGAGCGTGTGACCAGGTAATAGCATACAAGTTTATCAAATGCATATTCAGAACAAAACAAAACTAGAAACTCTCAAAATTATTTTCCTCTTGAATTTGGCAACTCCTTTATTGAAGTTATAGTCATCATGAGTAGCAGGATGGAGAAATAAAAAGGGAGGTAAGTATTACTGTTGTAGAGATTAGAGTGGGCGGTTGCTTAATAAGCCCACCTCCTCATTTTACAAATGGAAAAAATTGAGGCCGGCCCAAGGAGACAGACATTTACTGCCCATGACCACTCAGCAATTTAAAATACAGCTCAAAAGTTTTATTTCACTTTTAGCCACAACAGACTGAAGAGACACATACACACACTTGGGCTAAATGAGTGGTGACCAGAATGAGACACATATCTGAGAAATAAGGAAAAGAGGAACACTGGGCCTCTAGAACAGTAGGCCCCAGGGGTTGGTTCTAGACCCCAAATCTATCTAGGAACATCAGCAGTAGGAGTTTGAAGACTTCTGTTCATTAATATCGATCTCCATATATTGGCCTTTCTCTTTTTCAACATGAGTTTTGATCCTCCACGGGATATTTATTATTTTAGGAGACATTTAGCAACTGTCTTCTAATGCTTTGGGGATATCCCAATCTTTTTTGGGGAATGCCTATCCTGTATGGCGGGTAGATGTAATGAAGCTGATAATCAGGCTGTTCTGCCCTCTGTTGACAGTGGACTGGGCATATAACCCAAGCTTGGCCAACAGAAACTCCTGCTCTACTATCCCCACCTCCCCAGATGATGAATCTTGAGCTGAGTGGCACAAAGATGGGAAAACATAGTTGGGGCTCATTCCTATCAATAGTGAAGACAGCCTTGGTAAGATAATTAGTTCTTGCTCCTATCCCAAAGCTATTCCATAGCTTCCCTGTGTCCCTTCCTTTTCTGAGCCTCATTTTCCATCCTTCCCTCATACTTTGTGAACGGTTTTATATCCTTCCAATGAATTAGTTGTCTCTTTAAGGTTGGCCTAACCGGTTTCCTGCATCCAAAGAACTGACAGCGATAAACTGTAGAAACCATTTGTCTGGCTCCACAGAGCTTCTGCCTATTCATGATGCTTGTTCTCTGGAAACTTCAGCTTGCCCATGTGTCCTCATGGTCTTCCAAGCCTTACTGTATAGCCTTGATTAGTATACCTTAATATAAGTAGGAGAGAGTGTTTTCTTAAATATCCCTTTCCATCTGTGTCAACCATGAATCTGAAATCTGGAGATGGGACCTGAGAATCTGCATTTCAAGAAGAGTTCCAGTTGATTCTGATGCAGGCAGTCTCTAAAATACACTGCTCTGTAGCATAAGCTCTCAGCATTTGCTCCCACTAGGCTGACTGTCTCGTCTCAGTATTTCTTATTTCATGTCTCTGAGAGAGAAAGTCTGTTTGACCCCAATCTTCTTCCCATGCCTGATTTAACCAGTCTATGGAATAGTTTAGGTGACTGCTCTCTCTGTCCAATGGGCCATGACATGGGGGTAGGGGTGGGACAGGGTCACAAGGCCCACATGGAGCCATCCCTGATGTAGGATCTGTGGTTTAGTTTTACTCACAGGAGGTCATGAGTGGCAGACAATGTATTTGATGTTGCGAGATCCCTGAAAAAGAAAGCAGGTGCCTGACTACCTTTCCAGTACTTTTTCCTCTGACCACCCTCCATTTACAAGTCCTCTCCAACATAATTCATCTTTTGAAAATAAGATCCAAGATATAATGAAATGTGTTTAAATTAACAATTCTATCTAGGAGGTACAGACCTCTAATGAATAATTGGTAGGCTGATTACTTAAACACCCATATTCTTTTGTTAATCACTTTAATTACCGCCTCCTGGATCTTCTATGCAGCAGAAACACACACAAAAAAAAAAACCCTACCTCTCAGAGAATGATAACGCTTTCATGTAGAGCCCCAAACTTCTTTATAGAAACATTAGGTCTTAGATTACTAGACTAGATCGCATTTTTGAGGAAACATATGACCAAAAGTGCCCAAACTTAGAAAGATTACAAATGAGAAAGGAAAAACTTATTTTTTAAAAAGACTTTATTTATTTATTTATTTATTTGATAGAGAGCAGGAAAGCACAAGAGGGGGAGGGGCAGAGGGAGAAGGAGAAGCAGGCTCCTCACTGAGCAGGGAGCCTGATGCGGGACTCGATCCCAGGACCTTGGAATCATGACCTGAGCTGAAGGCAGTTGCTTAACCAACTGAGCCACCCAGGCGCCCCAGGAAAACTTATTTTTTAAAATTACTCTACAAAATATATAGAGATCTACCTTGGGAGTTTACTTAAACCCTACAGTCTCTATATGGGTGAGCTCACTTCCTGGCTTCCTTCTGCGTGCAATGCTTATAGGAGCCTAGGACAGGAGAACAGAGTCTGATAGGACCATCACGTTAATCCAGTGAGGAGAGTGGAGGCAGTTAAGACAGACCCAACAGTCCGTGCAAAAGAACAGAAGCAAGGGAGAGCACAGACATTAAAAGAATCGATGACAACCTGGTAAGACTGAACGACAAGGGTGGAATTGGGAATGGTGGTTGTGAAGGACCGACATGTTTCATAAATGGAGAATCATTGATGGCTTGTAATCTACTAAATGTTTTAGAAAAACAACTTTGAGGTTGGAGGATGGTTTGAGGAAGGAAAAGCTGGGGGCAGGGACAGCATACAGAAAACTGCCTTAAGATCAGAAGAGAGATCTGTAGAATCTGGGATGGAGAGGAGGGAACGATTTCAGAGATAATGCAGAAGCAAAATGGGCTGTATTTGGTTAAAGAGTCATAGTTGTTAATATCATGAGTTTTGGAATCAGATGGCCCTGAATACAAAAGCTGTGGCTCTGCCACTCCCTAGCTATATAATGCCACATAAGTTATCTCCTCTCTGAGCTTCCCCTTTCTCATCTTCAAAATAAAGACAATGTTGGGTGCCTGGGTGGCTCAGATGGTTGAGAGTCTATCTTCAGCTCGGGTCATGATCCCAGAGTCCTGGGACTGAGTCCTGAGTCAGGTTCCCTGCTCAGCGAGGCGTCTGCTTCTCCCTCTCCCCTTGCTCCTCCCCCTTGTTCATGCTCTCTCTGTCAGATAAATAAATAAAATATTTAAAAATAAATAAAATAAAGACAGTGTTATCGAGAGGATCAAATAAGCTAATGGTGTAAAGTGCTCAGTATAAATTAAAACACATACTAAATGCTCAATATTCCCTGAATACTGATACTATGACTATCATTATAATTACAAAGATTGTAACGAATCATTGACGGAGAGATGGCAGGGAAGAGAATCAGATATAACAGTCTAGCTTGGAAGTCTGGCAAATGATGATGCCATTAATTGAAATACGATATTAATTGAAAAAAATTAACATTTATTGAGAGTTTCCCATACTGCGGTCAGTGTTCTAGCAGGACCATATACATGATGTCATTTAATACTTCTAAGGAACCCAGATATCATTATTCACAGAGGTAAAAACTGAAGCAGAGAGAAGTAGCTTGAGTGAGACAGCTAGTAGGTAAAGGAAATAGAGCCTAACACCAGCACTCACAGAAGGCCGGGGAAGTTCTGGGATGGGGTAAAGGGACCTTGGTGAGGAGAGAGAGGTATCATTAGTTTCACACGCTCAGAGACACTAAAATGGACTAAAGCAGTAGTGAGGCTGCATAGGCAGGGTGTTCAGAAATCATATTTCTACTCAAAAGAAAGACCAAGGAACAGAGAACCTGAGACAGTAAAGCATGAGAGCTACTGCTAGCAAAAGACTAATCAGCAATGCAGAAGGGTCTCAGATATTACTCTGCAAGGCAGACAGAGAACACAACTGCAATAATACAAGTTTGGTTTCCGTGCGGCTTCGCAGGAAGCAATCCATGTGTGAAGGACAGAAGTGTCTTTATGATTCCATTCTCCCAACCCTTGCGTCCCCAGCGTCAACCGGGATATGCAGTCGGAGCCCTAGTGTTCTTCCTTGAGCCGCACTGTCTCGGTGAAATAAAAGGAAAACCAGGAATTGTCCTGCTGGGACTGTCCATCAGGAGATTTTCGATGGCGGAGAAAGGAAGAACGTGGCTTCCCTACAAGGGCTTCACCAGAGGCTTCTGGGAGATCTGCAGCCAGCATGTTCTCTCTGGTTCTGAATGACAGAGCTGACTGGGCAGCTGCTTCTGAGGAGCACATCCCACACCAGCGAGCCTTCCTACTGAGTGATTCGGCCCCTGGACGCACTCGCTGACAAAGCGCTCACAGAAGGCTGCAAGGAAGCCGGAGTCTCAGCGGCCAGTCCTGGAAGTTTGCCTAATAAATCCCTCCCCACCCTGGACTTGTCTTTATTCTTTAATGCCCACGTGTTTTCCTTCCAATCTTACTGCAGGAACATCCTTCCGTAACTACGCCTGGTATCTGGAATGTTTTCCTCTGGAGGAGAAAACATCTGGGTAATCTGCCTGGCCCGTGACTTACACTAAGTCTGTGCACGCGCAGGTACACACGTGCACACACACGCATGTGTGCACACACACACACACACACACACACCAGACACCCACATGCCTCTGCCACCACGTTCGTGCCAAATGAACCCATCTCTCTGGTTCTCATTGAACCAGGGACAGATACATGACTCAAGATCCATCAAGCAGATTCTCTCATCTGGGAATCTAGCATCTCTGGATGGTATGTGCTAATAGGAGCTGAGAGCCAAGGGCACCATTCTGGCCTCTTTCAGCTCCAGAAAGAAAGATGCAGGAAACAGACACAAACAGGAGTTCCAGATCCTCATCCAGCCTCTTCCAAGGCCTCACTCAATGTTCTGCTTCTAAACTGTATGAAATACCCCAATTTTCCCAATAAACTCTCTCTTCTGGGACTAAGCTAATTAAAATCAATTATCTGTGACTTATAACCTAAAGAGCCACCACTAAGACATGCAACAAAGGAATTCTGTATCAATGCAAATATTGCTGGAGATTGTGCTCTCCAGAAGCCCAAGAGGAGGCAGAAGTGAGGACTTCTTCTCTGTAGTAAAACTGTAGGAAAAAATAATAATGATGATAAACAGAGTTTCTGTTGTTGTTGTTGTTGTTGTTCAAAGTACGCCTACCAATAGTTGATGTTATTTACTCAGGACTGTTGGGGTGGCATTTTCAACCCTGCTGGCAGATGGAGAGAATGAAGCACAAGAAAACACCGTCATGTCTCAACTGGTCTGCATTGCTGGATCTCCTACATACCCATGTTTGCAATAAGTGGATTTGAAGATTTATAGTGTTTTGGGGATGGACAGAGCATTGATTATGAAAGGCTAATCATCACTCTTCTTTTTCTGAAGGTAACATAGAAAGTTAAATTCCTCTGGACCTGCTTACAGCACAAATGACACCCATTCAAGTTTCCCGTTCAGAGGGTGGGTGTTTATGTCGTCGAACACCAGAAATGGTTTTTAATATGCAAGATTACTGGCTGCACAAAATTTGAAGTATAAAAAATAAGCATTTTGTTCATAACATTTGCAAGAGCATAAGAATGTATGACCCTATGATCGCTATTATTTTTTACTTTGATCACCTAGGCACAATGCTGTATCTCCTAACTCAATCATCTGTCAGGTTTTCAAGTGGTTTCTCTCCACCTACCAACCACCCTTCACTCCCCACCTCCTACCTCACTTCTCTGGGCTTCCATAACACCTGATTTTTTACGCTTGCTTCTATGTCAACAAATATTATATTGCATTAACATATGCTTAGCAATACTAGGTAGGGAACTTACTGAGGGCAGAAAATTTGTCCTTTGTCTCTGTATTCTTAACACCTAGGACAATGTCTAGTACATAAGCAATTATTAACTGTTTGCTGTATGGTAAAAAATGGGCATATTTTAGCCACCTCTAAAGTTTCCCAGAAGCACGTCACTTTGGACTCTGTGGGTATAAATTCGTGTTTATTAACTAAGTACATGCTCTTTCATAGATATACATCTATGCTAAGTGCTGGGGTGGGGGATGGAAAGGATGGAAAAAAGCATAAGACATCATTCTTGTTTTGATGAAGGCTGAAGGTTAGAAAGTACTTATACAAAACATGTCATGACAATTTTTCCAGCGTTACTGAGATATACCTGGCAAAGAAAAATTGTATATATTTAAGGTGTATACAGCGAAATGATTACCACAACCTATCACCTCACAAAGCTACTCTTGCACATGGGTGTATGGTGAGAACACTTGAAATCTACAGTCTTTGCAAATTTCAAGTATACACGACATTACTACTCAGGAGAGTCACCAAGCCAGACATTAGGTCTCCGGAACATACTCATCTCATCACTGAAAGTCTATATCCTTTGCAACATGTCAGAACTGTTGGCAGCAGCAGCAGTTATACATCAGGTATGCTGTTAAGTTCTTTACAGGTACTATTTCCTTCCACGATCCCAAGCTTCTACCAGATAGGTGCTCTTACTATTCCCACTTTGCAGATTGAGAAGCTGGGGTCCGCAATGTTTTAAGTCATTTGCTGCAGGTCTCGTGGCTAACAAGGGGCAGAACAGAATCGTGAACACAAGTCTGCCTATGTCTACAGTTAGTACCAACTAGATGCCAGAGAAAACAACGCCAACTCTGAAGATACTAATTGTATAGAGAAGGGAAAGAGCAATGAGGTCCCATAAAGAAAACTCTTGCTATATCTCAGAGTATTTTCAACCTGAGAATCCTTACTTAGACATAATATACAAAGCCTTGAAGTAAGGGTGCAAAATAGTTTCTACAGTAGTTGAAAGCTTGATGATGAGCCGAATTTATGGCCAGAGGTTACCCTGGAAGGCTCCCAGGCAGCACAGTGGAGAATGGGGCAGGCCTGGTGTGGGATTTATGGCTCCTGAGGAGAGCCCCAGCCCCAGCACCACTAATCAGATCATACATCAGCACAGTGATTACTGTTGACTCTTCCAGACACACAGAAAGACAAACAAGTGGCTTGAAAGTAAACGAAAGCAGAGTCTCTCAAGCTCCCTCATCTCACACAAAAGAGCCATGAATCACCTCGGTAAAGGATTCACCATCTTTAGGTGTCACCTGGGTCATAACAGAGGTTTTTAGTTGTGTGCAGGATGGCTTCTATCAGACATACAGAAAGCCAAGAAGAATAGGGCAATAACAGCATTCAAAATCTACCGGTGAGAGTGAAGTCCCATTATGGGCACATTTGCATAAACCATATGATTGGAGAGAGCACTGAAACGGGAGTCTAGAAATCTGGATTCAACTCCCAGTTCTGCCCTTAACTATCCTGTAGGATTCTGCTGATATGCTCTGAGTCTTTGTATCTCCATTTAGCAAATAAGTGGTTGGCTGACAAACCCTTTAATTCTTAATTTTTAACGGGTATTGACTGCAGGTCAAAGCCTGTCGTTTATGGAAATCCTGGTAGATTGAAAGTCAGGACGTCTGGATTCTACTCTGACTACCTAACTGAGAAATCTCCCTACCACACACACAACTGAGCCTCAGTTTCCCCATCTCTAAAATAAAGACATCTCATTAGATGATCTCCAAAGCCTCTTTTAGCTAAAGAGGACTTTGACTCTCTAAATTAATTAGTTTATTTTTAAAGATTTTATTTTTTTGAGAAAGAGTGAGCATGAGAAAGCAAGCACGAGTGGGGGGAGGGGCAGAGAGAGAGGGAGAAACAGTCTCCCCGCTGAGCAGGGAGCCTGATGCGGGACTCGATCCCATGACCCCAGGATCATGACCTGAGCCCAAGGCAGATGTTTAACCCACTGAGCCACCCAGGCACGCCTCGACTCTCTTATTTCTTAATCTCAGAATATTAAGTTTTGGAAATACCACAGGTGATCATTTTGTCTCTAAGAATAAGAAGAAGGAATCTTTTCTTCTTAGCTGGGAGTCGAATAAAAGTAAAATTCTGAAATAAAAGCGGCAGAAGGATAGATCAGGTTGTGACAATACGAACAAACCTATGTCCTTATCCATAGGGTAAATGTACAGGCTGGATTTTTAGGGACAGGAACAGAAAAAACATTTCCAAAGCATTCCTGGTGAGAATACAAATGCAGGTTTGCTGGCTGGAGTTCAGCTGTGTCGAGTCACAAGGTCAGAGCGGCTGGACGAACTGCATGGGCGCGAACTCACGCACAATGACACTTGTAAACACTTCTTCATCCCACCATCTCCGCTCCTGTAACGTCATGCACGTGCGCCCACCAGTGTGTGTGTGTGTGTGTGTGTGTGTGTGTAAAGCACACCTAGATATCTCTGACTGACAGCCTTTAGCAATGCTCTGTGACAGACACCAAGAGAGACACATGTTCCAATATCAAAGTGAATTTTCAAACCGCCTATAAAGTAGCAAAATTCAAGATTTCTGCACATGCCACCATCTCCACATCTGTGGGAAACTCTACCCGTTCAATAGTTAAGTCGGACTACCAGCTACTGCTAAGACAATTCCAATTTCAAGAACGGCATCTCTAAGCATCTTTACAGCAACGGTGTTGCTGGAAACTTCAGAGGTACGGAGCATGTAGGGAGATTTCCAGGGGCCATGCACTGTGCTAAGCACATCTTGGCATGTTCTCATTAAATCCTCACAATCATCTAGAGGGTCCATAGCTACTTATTCCCTTTGTAAAGGTAAGAAAACTGAAACCCAAAGCCATTCAGTTCTTTGCCCAGGACACGCACATACTCAGTGGCAGGGCTGGCTTCTGAGTTGAGGTGTGGCTAAGTTCAGAGGTCTTCAATACCACATAGTTGCCGTTCTCTTCGAGCTCCTACAGCTCTGTTACTTAGTTGCTATAGAAATCTGGGTAAGTTACTGCAGAACTCCCCAGTTCAGCTCTTCCAGCCAGAAAATGGGTACCAAAATATGACAATAAAACCTCTTTGTCTTACTATAAAGGACAACATAAAATATAAAAATTTAAATTAAGCCAAACTATGCAATGCCTCTGAGAGTAGAAGCAAGCCTATCTCTATTTTCATGCCTGGCTTTTCTAATCTATCAATTTGTTAAAATATTGCTTTATTTTACAGAATTGTGATGAGGATGACATTTTTTTAATGTGAAAATTCTTTGGAAAAATGAAAAGCTATATATAATTTGGTTTCATTATTTTCATCATCATTTGAACATAATAAGATAAAATGTAGTCGATGGAAAAGGAAAAATTCCTTTACTCTTGTATTTTATTTAAAAAATACCTTCCTTCAGGGTGCCTGGGTAGCTCAGTTGGTTAAGCGTCCAACTCTTGGTTTCAGCCCAGGTCATGATCCCGGAGTCATGGGATCAAGCCCCGCATGGGGCTCTGCGCTCAGCTCGCAGTCTGTTTGGGATTCTTTCCCCTCCCCCTCCCTCCCTCTCTGCTCCTCCCTCCAATTTCGCTAGTGCTCTCCCTCTTCCTCTCTTACATAAATAAATAAAATCTTAAAAAAAATAAATATCTTCCTTCAAAACTGGACTTAATATAAGGAACTTCAGAAGCCAGAAAGAGTCTTTTTTTGCAAGAAAGAACATTTGCATCCAAAGAAATTCTGTGATTACTCAACTGTCTCAATCCCCCACCTCTGAAGGGTAAACAACTATTAGCAGAAGCTGTCAAAAACATTTCCAATCAGCATCATTTTGACCCTGACCGTGATACAACCAGCAATGCCTAATTCACAAAGCAGTGAGCATTTGTACCCACTTCACAGATGGGAAGCACGAAAAATCCGCTGCACAGAAAGAGAAACCACTCTGGTGTACAAAAGGAACAGTTTACACTTTCAGAAAAATCGTTTTCTGTTTAATGTATTTAATTAAATATATGCCATATCCGTGAGTTCTAACTTTGAAGTTTACACATATCAGGACATTTGATGCTGAGAATGACAAGTATATAGGTTTTGGCTAAAAGCCAGGTAATTTTGATAGCAGGGGATAAAAGAATTCAATCTCTCTAGCCTCCAGCCCCAAATACTTTTTCTAAATTTTGCTGCCGTAGTTCCTGACGGTCACAGCCAGGCTCCTTTTGAGTATTGAGTGCGTTTAGCTCTGTGGGGTGAAATGCAAAACTTACACATTTTCAACTAATTACAAAATTGCAAACTCAGTTTTATATGTTAATAGTCACTAAGAAGCCCAAACCATCAAACTTATTAGAAGTAGCAAAGATTAGGGGCGCCTGGGTGGCTTAGTCTCTTACGGGTTTGCCTTCGGCTCAGGCCATGATCCCGGCATTCTGAGATCGAGCCCCACCTCAAGCTCCTCCGCTGGGAGCCTGCTTCTTCCTCTCCCACTCCCCCTGCTTGTGTCCCCTCTCTCGTTGGCTGTCTCTCTCTCTCTGTCAAATCAATCAATCAATCAATCTTAAAAAAAGAAAGTAGCAAAAATTAAGAACATGTTCTTCGGTTTAAAGTATAAAATGGGGGGATAATCAGAAGGGGGAATGAAACATGAGAGACTATGGACTCTGAGAAACAAACTGAGGGCTTCAGAGGGGAGGGGGGTGGGGGAATGGGATAGACTGGTGATGGGTAGTAAGGAGGGCACGTATTGCATGGTGCACTGGGTGTTATACGCAACTAATGAGTCATCGAACTTTACATCGGAAACCGGGGATGTACTGTATGGTGACTAACATATCATAAAAAAACATTAAAATAAAAAAAAAGTATAAAATGAGGCTCAGTTTTGAACTTGCTTCTCACCCCCTCAAATGTGACAGAGCCCATTTTTATATATCCTCCCATGACTATTTTAATTCTACTGGCTCTGAAAACAGCACCCACAATGTCACACGGGTTAACAAAATCCGAGTCCTAAGCAACACTGTACCATTAGTTGGCCCAGTTTGTCATTTCTTCCTTTTGCTTACCCCCCTCTAGATGGCGACATCCCTCAGGGAGGCAGGACGCTTCCCAAACTGCAAGGGAAAATCTTAAATTATTCTTAGCCAGTCGGGGCGCTTCCATTCTCCTGGCAAAGAAACTGCTTTAGGCATGGACCTGTGCCCCAATTTTGACCAATAAAATAAAAAGCAATGTCTGTTTGAGGATTTCTGGAAATATCTTTTCATTTTGAATAAAGAAAAAATACTAGATGCTCCAGTTTTCAAATTGGCCACTGTTTTTTTGAACTTGGCAGCCTACATTAAGAGGACATGCCAACATGCTAAGGATGGTAGAGAGGAAAAATGGAAAAAAAACCTGGGTCCATGGTAAGTCACTTTACTGCTGGATTAACCAACTTTGGAACCTATCTCTAGACTTCTTATAAAATGAGATAACAAATATTCTTGCAGTTTGTCATTTTTGAGTATTTGTTTCAGTTACTTGCGTCCAAAAGAAATTGAACTGCTCCCAATTTCCACACCCACGCTAAAAATTCTGCTTCTTAAATAAATAAATATTCCACTTCTGCCATAAGCCCACTGCTAAACATACATAATTTCAAGTGAATTCAGAGTCACCCACATTAATGGCTTCCTCTATATTACAGGACTGGGGAAAACATGGGGAAACTGAAGATATAATGTTCTAGAAATTGTCTCCTTCCTTCTAAACAAAATGTGATTCTTATTTTACTGAGATGGTGATTCTGATTTTACTAAGGTCCTAGGAAAGGCAAATAGTATTAGAAAGAATTTTGACCTCAACATGTAAGTTCTACATAACAACTCTTTGAACAGTCCTTCTGCTTACTATCATAGTCAAGGCTATGAGAAGTCTTACAGCAATAAAACCTAATTAACTTTATTGGGCTTAATCAGAGGTTTGTTTCCCAACCTTATTTAATCACAGAGCCCTTTTTTTCCCCACATGAAACATACTAATTGATCGAGGACGATAAATGCTGCTCAAAACATACTTTGAGAAGCATTAGCCTACCCCAAGAATTTTTATACAAGCGCATGGGAACAAAGGTATTGAAGAAACCTCACCATTGAAGCTTTCCTATTTGTAGTAAAAAAATGTTTTTAAGTGAGAGTAACTCACAATTACTGAATGCTTACTCTGGACTGGGCAATGTCAAGAACAATTTAACCGATCAATTGCCGATACTGTTACAAACCTCACTTCCCAGATGAGAAAAGAGAGCCGCAGGACAACCACAGGCCCTGTTATGTTCTGATTTACAACACTCCCAGTCTTCACAGTTCCTGAAAAGAACTTTATCTTACACTTAAAACTACTAGCCAAATCCTACTGCTAGACTTGCATTCCTCACACCGACTGAAATTGGCCATGAGTAACTTGGCAAACCCCATCAGAAAGCTATGTGGGAATTCAGTGTCAGCTAGCATCTTCAGACCTGGGTTGATGGCTTCAGGATGTGGTGGTGTTGACACGATCTGGAGACACTTCTAATTAAAGACACAGTTGGATTTAATTTAATCCTGGCACAAACAGCCACAGCCTTCCTCTTACCAACATTTGCATTTGCAGAAATCCTTTGGGATTCTTCAGGCTTTAATTTTTTTTTAAGCCCATAAGACCCTGGCAGATCGTTCACAAATGAAAGATTATTGAAGTTGAGAAGGCTTCTGAGCATCTCAGCACAACCAAAAATTTCTTGAAGACAGTGACGGTATTCCAAAATGCTTAGTATACGGTGGTCATAAAAATTAAAATTTGTCTTCGGTTCCACTGTTACCTGTTTTTATTAAAATCGTTCCAACTAGTAGATCCTTTACCTAGTATTTTCGTATAATTGTTAAGTAGAAATAGACCTTCTTATACAGTGAAGATCATACAAAAGTAGAATATCTGTGTCCTTAAAATACCTTTAAAAATTTTTTTAATGGTCTCTTGTCATTTGACTAGCAATCAAGTGATGAAATGTCTTTTTAATATTCTAAAGTGAGCCTCCATGGCCAAATACTGTGCAGAGGGGTCTCTGTCCCAGTACTCATATTATCACACACAGAGGACATTAAAAAATACAGCTAAGTGGTACATGAAAAGACGTATAACTGATAACTCTTAATAAAATGTAAATTTTCTTCTAAGGTCAAAAGGTTTGGCTTAAGCGTATTACTTTTCAAATTCTCAAAGTTTCTTTCACACAAAGTGTTGTTATGAAGCCACTCCCGCAGGAAGGTACATTTTACATAAATATAACATAACCGCCTCCATTCGTGTGATGCTTTTCAATGTGTTCTGCATTTTTTTTTTATTTTTAAAAAGTGTGATCCTGTTCCTAAAACGGGAAGCTATACAGATGTTCTTATACCGATGTCATTCCAAACAGAAAGAGAAAGAGATGAAGTGTTCTTATCCCTGTCAGCCTCAAACCATCTTTGAAAATCAAGCTGGAGACTAGGGAATGGGGTGGAGAGGGTAAGACCTACTTTGCAGATGATGTTTAACAGGCTTTCCATTTTTATTCGCTCATCCATCCTTGGAACGCTGCAGTGATGTGCATCCCTTATTAGTCATGTCTCTCCAACCCTGTCGGGCCACCCAACGTGTCATCAGTTCATAACAGGCAGCAGTGGGTGTTAGGGGATTCTGCCCACTGCTCAGAAGGCTGTGACAGAACTGTGACAGGACCGCCTGACATCCCTGCCTCGGGCCCAGAACGCTGCCATCATGGCTCTGAAGGGAAGGTAAAAAAGCCATTAACGACTTAAAAAAAAAAAAATCAAGCCATCTTGACTCAATTCTAAGTTCTGGTTAAAAATAATACATTGGTTTTCGAGCCTATAGAAACATCTTTAAATTGCCACAGGTTGGTGGGAGGCAGATGGAGATCTAGAGAAATATCACAAGTCTGCAAGAGTCCTTAAGAGCAAATGTACCGGGTTGTTAAGTGTGAGAGAAATTTCCCGAGTAAAATGCTCTTCAAAGTGCTCATTGCTAGCATCCTTATTTATATGATTTTGGCTTTTTAAAAGATCTGTTGAATTATAATTGACAGACACTAAACCACATATACTCCAAGGCTACCATGAGGTGATTTTTGACATACGTTCATGCCTATGGAACTACTCCCACGATGAGGATGATGAACACATTCATGAGACCCAATCATTTCCTGTTTCCCTCTGTCATTCCTCTTGCCTACCCCCTCCAATCACCGGCTTCCACACCAGGTGAGCACTGACGGGAATTATACATTGCTAAGGTTAGCGTGCATTTTCCAGGATCTCCTATGAAGGGACTCCCACAGTATGTACTCATTTATTTGTCTGGCTTCTTTCAGTCACCATAATCATTTTGATTTTCATCCCTAGTATTGCAAGCACCAATGGTTTGTTCTATCGTCCAGAAGTTCTCCACTGTACGGATATATCACAACTGCTTTATCCATTCATCTCCTGCTGGGCATTTCTGCGGTTTGCGGGTTTGGGCTACTGCAAATAAAGCTCCAGGGAATATTCATGCATTGTTGTTTTGTGTGGACATACGCTTTCTTTACTCTTGAGTAAACACCTAGCAGTACAATGGCTGGGCCATATGCGAAGTGAATGCATGTTTAACTTCTTTGGAAACTATTTAACTCTTTTCCAAAGCAGCAGTACCATTTTGCATTCCCACCAGTTATGAAGGAGACTTCCAGTTGTTCACCTATTCCAGAACACTTGGTATTTTCAAGGTGTTTTTTTTTTTTTTTTAATTTAACTTTAGCCTGTCTGGGATGTGTAATGACCGATACTCATGGTTTAAACATGCATTTCCCCCAATGACTGATGTGGTTGAGCACTTTTTCACATGCTTATTTTCCATTTGTGTATACTCTTTAGTGAACCCTATTTAGGTCTTTATCCAATATTCATTGGTTTGCTTTCCTTATTATTATTAAATTGTAAAAGTTCTATCTGTAGTCTAGATATAAGTCCTTTGATATCTGGTAAGCAAATATTTTTTTCTCAGTCCGTACCCTGCCTCTTCATGTTCTTAACCATGCTTTTCCGGAAGAACAAAAATGACTTTTTTCCTTTTATACTTTTTTTTACCTTTTTGTGTCATATTAAAAATCTTTGACAAACCCAAAGTCACTAAGCTTCTCCTATTTCAAGAAATGTTTAGAAGTCCAATAGCTTTTTTGTTGCTATTATTTTTTATTTTTATTTTTTATTTTTTTTTAAAGATTTTATTTATTTATTCGACAGAGACAGAGACAGCCAGTGAGAGAGGGAACACAAGCAGGGGGAGTGGGAGAGGAAGAAGCAGGCTCATAGCGGAGGAGCCTGATGTGGGGCTCGATCCCAGAATGCCGGGATCACGCCCTGAGCCGAAGGCAGACGCTTAACCGCTGTGCCACCCAGGCGCCCCCAACTATTATTATTTTTTAATATATATTCGTACTCACACTGTGGTAAATTGTAAAAAAAATGTTCTTTCCTTTTTTTCATATCACCATGAAAACATGTTCCCTACAACTGAGTTAGGCCAGAGGGTGATGCTGATTTTTTATAAGATGAGGAGTGCTCCTCTCCCCTTCTTTTGAAGACCCAAGGCAGAATAAGAAGAAAAAGAAAGTGCAACATTGTATAAAACATATACGGTCACAAAAATTGCTGCTGAATTCCAAGAAGCCTCCTGCTGATATGAGCAATGGTGTAAATGTTCAAAGAAGTCTATGGTATAGTGAACTCTTCCCTTGTAGTATGTTAGGATGATATAAAAATTGATCCTGGCTGAAGAGAAGAACAATTTTAAAGATTAAAAATAGACGCCACATTAAATTTTCTGAGATGGTATTTAAAACTGAAGACTAAATAATTTAAAACTCTGGATGAGTTGCTTCCTCTCTTCCTTTTAGAAGTACTTTTTCCCCTGGTGAGTCATAAAATTAAAACTGCAAAGTGGAGTGCTTTTTTAACTTTTTAAGAGGCATGCTCTCACTGAAATATAAATATTATGTGTATATTCTTTTGGTAAAGACTTTTCCAAGGGAAATGGTGGCACATGATTTAAAAAGAGGGTGGCTCAGTCAGTTAAGCACGGGACTCTTGATTTCAGCTCAGATCATGATCTCAGGGTCCTGACATGGCACCCTGCGTCAGGTCCCTTGCTTGGCCAGGAGCCTCCTTAAGATTCCCTCTCTCTCCCCCTCTCCCCTTGCCCCTCCCCCACCTCATGCAAGCACGTGCACACTCAGTCTCTCTCTCTAAAAAAAGAGGAAAGAATAGCATTTCAATTAAACTCAATGAAAATGTGATTGGTTTCCTACTACGGTCATACCCAAGTGATGTGAAAACACCAATGGTGGCAGCTAGGAGACAGAAAGCTGAATGATGATGAATGAACTCTGCCCTTAAAAATAGTAACTTCTTACAGGCGTCCCATTAGTTGGAAAGATATTTAACCTCATGTAAACGACTGCATCTAATGCAAAGGTCAGGAGATGGAGAAATGATTTGTGCCTGGAGGCAACAAATATTTTATATCAAGAGGCATTAGAAAGTTAGGAATAGTAGAGCATAGCTAGTTTGATTACCTCAAAAGTAACTAGGAGAAGCTTGGATATGAAGTTCTAGAAAAAGACAAGGGGAGCAAATAAAGAGTTCTTTTATTAGATGCAAGGTGTCAATGACAAGTAAGCATGACGCACTCCATGAGCCACTGTGGAGCCTGGACCAACAAGAAGGAATGAGTCCACCAACAATTGTCCTTAGAAAGTTAACCACACAGTAGTAGAAAACAATGGCTCAGAGAAAGGAAGGAATAAAGCAAAGGAATATTTGCAGAAACTTGAGTACGAAATGAAGAGAGACCAGGCTGAGAGGACCCGCAGAAATAGGACAAACAAACAAACAGGTAACTCAGAGCTATTTCGAGGGTACACTCTGTGCTTCACTGTATGCTCCAGGATGACAGGAGCCACGTTTTCCTTATTCATCTTTGCATCTCCAGCAGTTAGCACTATGAAGTAATGAATAAATTAATATTATCTGTCCCTTAAATACACTACTCTTCAATCTACCATTATAGCCAGAGAGTTCAACACTCCCCTCTCAATAAATGATAGAATAGGTAGAAATCAGTAATGCTATAGAGGACATGAACAGTCCCATCAACCAACCTGACCTAATTAATATTTATAGAATATTCTACCCAACAATAGGAGAATACACTTTCTTCTCAAGTGCGTGTAAAACGTGTACCAAGATAAACTATATATGGGCCATTTAAAAGTCTGAATAAATTTAAAGGGATTTTTTTCTAAGACAGAATTCAATTAATAACAGAAAGGTAAGTGAAAGTTCCCCAAATATTTGGAAACTAAATTATATACTTCTAAATAACTCTCGGTCAAAAAAAGAAACCAAAAAAGAAATTTAAAAAGTAGTTTTAACTGGATGAAAAGGAAAACCCATGTGTCAAAAATCTGTGGGATGCATCTATAACAATACCAAGGGGAAACATTAGGAAACAAAGGTCTCAAATCAGTGACCACAACTTCTATCATTATAAAGTAAAAAAGAACAAATAATACCCAAAGCAAACAGAAGAAAGGAAATAGTAAGAAAAGAAATTTTAAGAGGCCAAAAAATTAATAAAGCAGAAAGCAGACAATGGTGCAACCACTTTGGAAAAAAAATCCATCAATTCCTTAAAATGTGGAACACAGAGTTATCATATGACCCTGCAACTGTAATCCTAGGTATACATCCAAGGGAAATGAAAACATGTCCACGCAAAAGCTTGTATACAATTGTTCATAACAGCATTATTCATAATAGGCACAAGTGGAAAAAAGCCAAATGTCAATCAATTCATAAATGAATAAATGAGACACGGTATATCCATATGCTGGAATACTATTCAGTCATGACAAGGAATGAAGTACCGATGCCCGTTAAAACATATATGAACCTTAAGAACATCACACTAAGTAGAAGCTAGTTGTAAAAGATTACGTACTGTATCATTCCATTTATACAAAACGTCCAGGCAAATCTAGAGAGACATGAAAGAGATTAGTGATTGCCAGGGGGTTGGAGGGGGGAGGGAAATGGGGAGTGATGGCTAGAGGGTCTGGGGTATCTTTTTGGTGGAATGAAAACATTCTACAAGTGATTGTGGCAATGGCTGTACGACTATGAAGATACTATAACCGCTGAACTCGACACTTTTTAAATGAGTGAAGGGTATGCGGTATGTGAATTAAATCTTAATCTGCTATATTAAAAAATACATAAACATGCTTAGCAGGAAGTGTTTGGTTTTTTATTCCCCCCACAGGGACCTATATTATTAAGTAGGTCTGCCTGTTTTGCAAAAGAACCACTACTGGGAAATGCCTAAAGAGTGCAGCTCAGAAATTAGTGAGCCATCACAGGAAACCACTTACCACTACCCATTCTGATTTGACAATATGTAAAAACATGGCCATGTCATAAGAATGAGGATAAACAGGAGCACCTCACACCTGTATCGTGCTCTCAACATAGAACATGGACTGAAGAATCCAAAAGGTCTCTTCCAGCTCTAACATTTTACGAGTTCCTGATTCCATTTAATCTCACATCAACCCCAAAGAGAAAGTAGGTTTATATTACTCTATGATCGTTGTCATTTAACAACTGATAAACCTGGAGCTCAAACACGTGGATGCATACTTAGTCAATAACTATAAGGAAATCATTGATACTGCAAGTTGATTTGCAGACAAGCCTACGGTTAACACTATTTAATTTACAGGCCAGAACACAGATCAAGCTATATCAATAATTTTTCAAAGATACACGGAAATAAAGATAGAAATGAAGATTGACTTTGTTAATGATCTAGAATGTTTTCTCAGGAATTGATTGTAAAAAGTAGAACATCGCTCTTGTACGGATGATTTTTTTCACTAGCATTAGAAGCCAAAACATGAATTCAACCTTCTCCTTGTGATCATGTCTTCCTTTACAAGCCCCTGCCTTACACGGAGAGTCCCCAAACATCAGCCCCAATAGCCCCACTACTCTTTCATTTTTCCCTGATAATTCCATCATGTCACAAAATAAGGTAGCCTTCACTCATCTTGCATTGTCTCGCCTTGTCCCTTTTTTTCTTTCCTTTGTTACTATAAATTCATAATACCTTAGGCTTGACCTGCCTTTATAGGTCTCAAATGCCTCTCTCCAAAAGAATATAAAGTCCATTGTAGAGTCTGGCAGGAGGCAGTGCTTTATAAAACTCAGTATACAGGAGAGAAAATACATCCCTTTCAAGTGTAAAGATTTTTTTCCTCTCTACAAAAGATACTCAGAGAAAAAAGCTCCTTTTAAAATGCTTGCCCTGTCACTTCATTAATATTTACAGTCTCTTGTATGCTGGTGGCTACTTACTGGGTACCTGAACATGTTTCTACTGAACGGGGCGATTTTCTCCCAGCTTTGTCATGGGCCTCTCAAATAGCAGATCGATATTCTACTCAGTGGGTTTATAGTCCTTGAGGACACCTAATTGCCTTTGATTCTTCTTTCCAAAATATTTTGTGTTATTGTGACCTTCCTTTGAACTCCACTTGCTAAGGAATGGGTCTATATTCCCTCTCCAACCTTCTTCCCTCCTGCCTCTTGTGATTGCTGGTTCTTGGTGCTAACGGAGGGCTGGCCAGTGTGGATGGGAAAAGAGCTGATGCTGGATTGCTACCCATTTGGTTCCTCTGTTGCAAAAGAGAAAATGGCACCCATCCCCAGCGTGGCCACAGCCCTGCAGGGGCCTAGACTCGTGAGCAAAGTGAGAGCAGGACTCAACACCTGTCATCCCCTCAAGCAGGTGTCCCAGGGCAGAACACAAGTACAACCTTCACAAAGGCCTTGGGAGTGATCACCACCCACATCTGCCTTCCACTCAGCCGTCCTCCCCAAGCCTCAGATAGCACCCGGCTCCATGCAACCACTACCCAGACCCCAATCTCATCCACAACCTAAGCCAGGCTGAAATCCCATACAGAGTTCCCCTGTCCTGTGGCACCTCTCTCCGCAGCTCTGAGTATAAGGGAGACGTTCGGCAGGTAAGAAAGGATCACATATTTGGCGTTCAAGTCTTCCTATTGTTATCTGTATTACTTAAAGTCACTCCTCCAGCCTCTCTGAGCCTAGGGTTCCTTATCTGTAAAACCGGGAGAGGAGCCCCCATGGTGATGGTGCAAAGAACAAGTGGAACGTTGCGTGTAAAGAGTTTAGCACCATGCCTAGAGCAGAACAGGCTCTCAAAAACGGCAGTTGCTGTAACTCTCACGCATGTTATTTTTAAGAACATTTATTGATGGATAAACTGCCAGAAATCAGCAAGGTATTTCCACTACTGCATTTGCTGCCATAATAAGGCATTTTGCCTCACTAGCATGGCATTTTGCAGAGCTAAAATTCTTGAAGCCCAAAGGACAACTGTGAATGAATATTTAGAAGTCTCCAACTCAATTGATCTGTTAACTCTGAATTCAGGCTTCTTTCCAAAGAAATCTGACATTCGTAACATAGGAAGCTCAGAAAGAATTTTCACCTTGATCCTCTAACACACAAATCCTTAGACAGGGATTTTTCTTTTTTCTTTTTTTTTTTTTTAACTCTTTGTGAGTCAACATTTGTTAAGCAACTTACATGTGCCGGGCATCATTCCAGCCGCTCATGTATACAGTATCTCATTTAAATTTCCTGACAACCTTGAGTACTAGGCATCATTACCACATTTTAGAGGTCATCGAACTGGGACTCAGAGCGGTCTGCCTCGCCCAAGGTCACACAGCTAATAAGTCTCATTAGAATTCAGCTTTTATGACTCTTAAGGAATTTCTTAGCATCACGCCACTCCAATTTTCATTTCCATGAGATCCTGATTATACAGGCAATACTGGGTGCTAAGAGAGAAGTCCCAGGAGAAGAGCAGGTAGGCATTAACATTCCCGAGTGGAGAAGCAAGACTGCTAATGGAAATCTTGGCAAAACTAAAGCATGTTGGAACGGTGGTAACTGACTTGGACATCTACCAAGTGAGGCTTAGACTCTCCTGGGGAGGGAGGGCCCAGCTGAGGACAGCTGAAACCAAAGGAGATGTCCTAGAGGCATGTCACCTTTGCTCAGGCATGCAAAGGAGTATCCAGGACACTGCTCCCTTGATCGGGGTCGAGATCTGCCCAGAGATTGGCTTCTGGGAAGGGGATGTCTACTAAGTTTTGAAAAAGATGCCCAACCTTTTTTCACAACAGGTTTCATTTTCTGCCCCTAGGTTTTGATATGGATTTGTTGCTCTAATTATAAGAACAATTCAAATAACAACAAATGCTGGATCTCATCATTTTCCCGGACTGCATTATAAACCTAAAGCTTGCCCACACTGGACCAGCCATGTTTTCAATGTTAATGGCCACCCACTAACAGACCAGGAAAAGTATCTCCTAGCTACGGCAGGTAATTCTCTTGGAACAGCATCTGGCATTACATGGTACTTACAGAAGTACTCAATAAAAAATTTAGGACAAACTACTCAATAGCTGGCAAAAGAAACGTACACGATGTTCATTACCATTTCCTTACAAACACAGAGCAACCTTTAGTGCTCCTCCAATATTCTGGGAAAGAATTCTATTCAAAGTCACTTGTATGTTGGCTGTCTCTCTATTTTAACAGCAATGTTCAGAGACTTTAAAAATTATGTTGCAGGCATTAAAATATGATTAAATATGGGGCAGGATTTTAAAGATGTCAAGAGGCTATAGTTTTCTGTGTGTGTGTGTGTGTGTGTGTGTGTGTGTGTGAATTTGAAGAGAAGACAATACTTACCGTGAGGTATTATGTCCTAGGCATCATGCTAAAGATTTCACATAAATTATCTCATTTAATCATCACAACCATCCTGTAGTAGACATTCTCATACTCCTTGTAGGGATGGAAACCAACATGATAGGCACCCACTCCCCCAGGACACGGTGACTTATGAACCTCCCCTTCTCCTTCCCCAGCCTCATCTTTCTGAAGCAACTGCATCAGCCCATACATGACACAAGGGGTGCTAGAAAAGGCAGATGGCCCTCCCCCTTCTTCAGGGGCTGTTATGAGTCTGTTACATATCCCTTCTTCAATTCACTGTCCTTCCCTTTCCCTCCCCTAACACAATTGTCCTGCTCTCATTATTTCTTGCCTTGGCAACTGTCATTTTCTCCTAAGGAGCCTTTCTACCTCTGGCGCTTCCCCTCTCCACCTCCTCCTTCATGCTACCCTCGGGGCTTGAAGATCACAAATCTAACGATGTACTTCTTCTGTCGTGGGAGGTTCCCACTCATGGGCAGAATAATGCCCAACGTCTTCTCAGCTTCACCTCCAGCCCTTCACTCCCGGCCCTCCCTCAGCAACCCATGCCCTGGCCTGCCATTCTTCAACATGTTCACCTCCAGGTGAAATTTCCATCACAACCTATCTTCCGACCGAATGCCCAGTTCCCTGCTTTCCTCTCAGTCCCCCACTCAACAGCACCATGCCTGGCTCACGACTAACGCTCAAAACAGCAATTCCTCTTCTTACCTTCTTTCTTGTGTTCCCACAGCATTTTGCTTATGACCCGACACAACTTTAAATCACAGTTGTTCACTTACCTGCCTCCCCAGGCAGACGGAGACTCGCATCCAGGTATTTCTTACCACCTCACTGCCTGGCAGAAGGTCCAGCACACTGCAGTCCCTAGCAAAGGTGTTTGGAATAAATAAGGACTTTGGCAGACAGGTAGCACAGCCTAAATATGCAAACGCAGGCCCTGGGTTTCCTGGACCACATTCTGGAGGTACGTGAACCGTGTGGTTTTAGCAGTAGTCTTTGACAATGGACATCTCATCTGTACAGGAGACACTCATTCCATTAAAAGATTTTTGTACCAAACTCTTACCATTCTGTAAACTAGGGCTCCAAATATCAAGGGGGATGTCACCTTGATTAGCATGAACGGCCCCTCATCCAATACAGTAGGAGTTTACAACAAATGCCTCTGTCGGCTCCCCTCTCTGACTGCAGGCATCGTCCCTGCAAGTGGCCTCTGCACAAGTTACAACGCTAAACCCACAGTACAGCGCGCTCCGTCCCCACCTCTACTCCTGCTGAGAATATTTATCTATTTTTCTGACCCTGCAAAGATTTTCATCCCGGGTAATTTATTTTGAAAGCAACAATTGTGAAAATGGACTCTAGTCATTCTGTTGATAGTGATAAGCTAAAATAATAATCGGGTGCAGCAACCTCTGGATTGAACCAACAGAGATGGAACAAGGGTCACCTACAAAAAAGGCATCGTCTTGAGAGCATTTCAACAGGATGTTTTCACATGTCTACTCTGAAACCACTTTTGGTGGTTTCTTTGTTTGGTTTCTGACATGGGAGCAGGACACCTGCGTGGCAGGGTTCTCAGTATTAAGAATTCAGGGCAGGGGGAGAAGGAGTCTAATGACGTGTGATTTAGGGTAAATAATGATTTTAAGGTAGCCTTTGCAAGGATGGGGCAGATGACACAACCAACAGAATATTAAAATCCTGGGGGGCTTCTCCTTTTCTGCCCATCACTAGACATTTGGGGCTCCTTCTGGCAATCAAAGTCAAAAAAGAAACAGACAGGAAAGGCATGTTTACTAAATAACAGATCCTTTTAGAGTATCTGGCCAGGGATGAGGCAAAAGCCGATAAGGTAAATAAGATTTGAGGAGTTAATTATGATTCAGCAGTGATGGCCAAGAAGAAATTAGGGGACAATTCACTGATGCTGTGACCCTAATGATTCTAATACATACCTTGTATTAACAAACACTTCAAGTACTTACAAATGCCAGGCACTATTCTAAGCATCTTATAGATATTAACTCACATAATCTTCATTACAACCATGCGGGTGAGAACATTGAGACACTGAGTGGTTAGGTAACTTGCCCAAGGCCACAGAGCAGCAAGCTGAAGAGCTAAGGTCCAAACCCAGGCTGTCCGGCTTCACAGTCCGTGCTCCAGCCACTATATACACTACCCCTAAATTCATATGTTGGGCCCGGTTTTGTGTTACGTAGCTTGTAGGCACTATGTTATTTAATCCTTCCTTTTTTTTTTTTAAGATTTTATTTATTTATTTGACAGAGAGAGAGGCAGTGAGAGAGGGAACACAAGCACGGGGAGCGGGAGAGGAAGAAGCAGGCTTCCCGCTGAGCAGGGAGCCTGATGTGGGGCTCAATCCCAGGACCCTGGGATCACGCCCTGAGCCAAAGGCAGACGCTTAACGACTGAGCCGCCCAGGCGCCCCTATTTAATCCTTTCAATCACTGTACAAGATAGCTCTATGTCTCCTCTTTATAGATGAGAACACTAACACTAGGAGAGGTAAAGAAAATTGCCAAAGGAACGCAGCTTATAAATGGCAGAGCTTGTGCTTGGACCAGGACCAACTCCAAAGTCCAGGCTCTAAACAACTACATTGTGCTGTAACCTTAGACGAGACAGTCAGTACCCACATCTATCAAATGGGTATGATAACAGCGTTCCTAAGTCATGGCATCATTATAATGACTGAAAAAATTAAAATCATTTTACAATTTGCAGAGCTTTACCCGAATGTAAGGAAAGAGTGGAGGAACAAAGGGAAAGGAAGCGTCAGATGACTAAGTTAGACTACGGCCATTCATTCACGCAACAACTATCTTTGAGCCTCTGCTTGTATCAGGTCTGGGTGCTAGGCACCCAATAGCACCCAGAAACAATCAGTAGGGTCTCTGCCTTCAAGTAGGGCTCTTCTGGCCAAAAAGGACAAAATAAAAAGGGACATGAAAGTCAGGTTTATGAACTAGCAGATCTCTTAAAAGTGTATGATGAAATAATTAATTACATTATAGAGGGACAATCTGAAGTGCTGACATCCAAAGTCCCCTTCGGCCCCGGGATTTACAACTCAGGTTTTAGCCTCATCACAAGAAATAATCTCTATCTTTCCTTACGTCCCCGACACCACCAGCCTAGGATTACCAGACATTTTTACCCATTTCAGCCAATTCTGCTTTCTATAATTAACTCTTCACTCTCCTTGCTGTTTTGGGAGAAGGGCCCCTCCTTTATGCAAAGTTGCCCCTCTACCTTCACCCTGCATGCTGTTTCCCCCACCTCCTTCTCCCATACCCATCTACCCTCACCTCAACCTGTAAATTCCTTCGTTTCAGTCATCTGACACATCATTCCCATCCCCCTTTGACTAACCTCAGCCTCCTCTCACGTAAACCTTCAGCCACCTCCGTTAATAATCCACGCCACTGTTAAGCTATTTTAGGGTTTTTTTTTTTTCTTTTACACACAAGTCTCTCCCACAAGCAATCCATTTTGCTGTATTTCCTTAGGCACAGTCCCCACTTCCTGCCATTTGTTTCCAACACCATCACTCTGCTGACACCTCACATAAAGTCCTATGAAAACGGCCTTCCTCAGTTTTCTTGTCTCCAACTTCGCTTGTAAATTTTACACAGACCTTTTTGAACACGTCCCACTCCTGGCTTTCCCTAAGATTGCATTAGGATGGAGGAGAGGTGCTGGAGTCCAAGAGATTGGGGCTCTAAGACTAGCTGGACCAGCTCTCTAGCTGTCCGACCCTGGACAAATCTTTCGTGTTTCTAAACCTTATTTTCTTCATCTAAAAAACTGGGACTAAAACCTATTCTCAGTCATTAAAGTGTTCTGAGAATCCATTGACCCACTGCATGTCAAGCATGGCACGTAATAAGATCTCGGTGTCAGCCACTACCATCATCAGCATCACTAATGCACGGTGACGATGACAGTGATGACAGCTACAGCTCTTGTGAGGCTGCGACTAATGTGCATCCACCTTCAAGTCACTACCCCCTTCTTCTAAATCGGCTCTCCTTCTTCATTCCATCCTAATGGTAGGCATCTTCCATTATAAAGCCCTCGGCTACCCACTCTCAGGGAATCCATCTAGACGCCTACCATAACCTCGATACAATGCCACCAAAACAAACAAACACAAAACAAAACAAAAACTGTTCTGGGGACATCTTCAGTTGGCTACACTGACATCACCGCCATGAGTTCACCACAACCATCGGCCTACTCGCCACCAATCTCTGAGAAACGCCACATCTCCCTTGAAGCCTCTCACGTGAAAGCTGGGAATCCAATGAGATCGTTTTCCTCTGCATTTCCCCATCACTAATTACTACACTCTGGGTGCTTTATCTTTGCTTTATTTTTCTGATTCTTCTTTCCCTTTGACTGTGGTTCAAGCCATTACCATGTACTGATTAACCACAATGACTTTCACGACTTTGTCTGACCCGTTCTCTTTTCCTTGGTGAAACATCCACCATCAGTGCAGTTTAATGCTACTGTCATCACCTGTGCTCTGTTTAAGACCTTAAAAGCTTCCTTTTGAGAGATGCCTGGGTGGCTCAGTCAGTTTAGCGTCTGCTTTTGGCTCAGGTCATGATCCCAGAGTCCTGGGATCAAGTCCCACATCGGGCTGTCTGCTTAGCCAGAGGCCTGCTTCTCCCTCTCCCTCTGCCTGCCAGCCCCCCCATCAAATAAATAATTTTTTTTTAAGCTTCTTTTTGAGTTAAGGTTGGATGCCTCACTCTGACATTCAGGTCCTCAACCAATTCATCCCATCCTCCCATCCAACACTGTCTTTAGAAATGGCCAACAGGTGCTCCACTTCCATCTCCCTCGTCTCTTCAACCACCAGAGAAACTATGCCCATTTCGGTCCTCACTGCTGCACTCTTTTTATTCCTCTCATCCAGATCCCTGTGTCCTTTTGAACAATCAGGTTCAAACTTCCTTCAAAGTTCTACGTAAATTCTATTCTTGTGTGTGTAAGGAGAAGGAGGGGAGCGGGGGAGACCAACTTTCCAGACTAACTTTGGGTCTGACAGGTCTGAGTTAGAGTCCCCATTCTGCCTCTGACAACCCATGTGATCCGAAACAAGTTGCCTCACTTCTCTAAAGCTCAGTTTCTTCATTTATAAAACACATACTGCACCTAGCAGTTCTCAAAGTGTGGCCCAGACCCATTAGGCTGGGGGTTGGGGGATGGGCACACTATCCCCGGATCCTATCCAGGAGTCTGCAGTGACAAAACTACCGTATAATCACACGAAGATGTCGTCTGCCTTTGTCATTGTGTTGACATTTGCCCTGAAGGTGCAAAAGCACTGGGAAGTAAAACCGCTGGCGCTTCAGCCCTAATCTAGGCAGTGACACCAAACTATCACGGTAATCACTGTATCCTCACTCAGTGCTGACTGAGAGAGAGAAGAGGAAAGCTTTGTTTCACAGACGGATGCCTTGAATGAAGCAGTAAATAGGATTAATAATAGTAAATCTGGACCCCTGGATGCTCATCTTTTTAATATTCTCTGTGACAAAATGGGTGGTACAGAGAGCACTTCCTCTGCCCACCAAAGTGCAGTTTAAAAAAACATCTCAAGGAAAAGCATCCAGGCAACTGTCTGAGGTGTGAGGTAAACCAGCAGTCTTTTCCACAGACCCTCATTTTCACTTGAAATAGCGACCAGTATACACTATGGCTCTTGGGACTTAGATGTGTGGTAGAAATTTTCTTGAAAATTAAAGAAGCAAGCCTGTCACTTCAAGGAAAACAAATGACGTTCATTACCAATTTTGGAAAGCCTGCATTTGACACCGTAATGCTTGAGAGCTTCGTAAAACATAAAGACTTTTCTGATGAGACTGGTGGTGAGACTAACACATGTGACATTTAAAAAATAGATAATGAAATGGGTCAACAATTGGATATCTGCATAATTCAGTGAGTCAATATTTGCCAAGTGACAGATGTATGACGTTACAACATCACGCATGGGTAACATGCAAGGTGATCAATGGATTTTAAATTAATAGAAGAAAAAAGTTAATAGTACCTCAGATTCCACATTACAACTAACTTTCTAGAAGCCTCCACTTGTTGAGTTTTAGTTTAGTATCAAAGGACAATATCCACAATTACCTAAAAAGACTATTAAGGCACTCCTTCCTTTTTCACTATTTATTTGTATGAGGTCAGATTTTCTTCACACACTCCTTCATACGCTTCAACCACAACAATACATCACAACACATCAAATGTAGAAGCAAATGGACAACGCAGATGTCTTCTATTAAGCCAGAGAGTACCGAGAAATGCAAAAATGTGTATCAATGCTGTTCTTACCACATCTTAAAATTTTGTAATTGACTGTATTTTCATAAAATATATGTTGTTCACATACAATGGGTTATTATTTTAAATTAATTAATCATTGTTTGTTTTTTTAAAGATTTTATTTATTTATTTGACAGAGAGACAGCCAGCGAGAGAGGGAACACAAGCAGGGGGAGTGGGAGAGGAAGAAGCAGCCTCCCAGAGGAGGAGCCCGATGTGGGGCTCGATCCCAGAACGCCGGGATCACACCCTGAGCCGAAGGCAGACGCTTAACCGCTGTGCCACCCAGGCGCCGCTGTCATTTGACTTTAAAGATAATATTTCTAATCACTCCAATAACCCAGCCCTGGAAACCACTTTTCCATTTTATTAATCCAAGCCAAACCCGGTCTCTTGCCAGAATTACGTCAACCATCTCCTAGACAACCCCCCTGCCCGCACCCTCACCACCCTTCAGCGTCCCCAACACAGCGGCCACAGCCATCCTGCTAAAACAGATGAGACCACGCCTCTACGCAGCACGAAATTTTCCTACGGCTTTGTACTATAGCCATGAGCGGGGCACCTGGTTTGTGGCACAGCCATCTAGCTCCCAGCACAGCCACTGTCCCTGCCATTGAAGGCTACGTCTTGCTCTCATCACCTCTCTGAACTCACCTCCTACGTCTCTCCCCCCTAATGGGGTCCCTCTGCTTTGGCCTCCCTGGTCTCCCTGTCCTATTCTCCTGACACACCAGACCTCTTGCACTCATTATCCTCATCTCTGGAAAATGTTCCTCCAGGGAGCCCTCGCTTTCTTCAGGGAAACTCTCCCTGGAGACCTACCTAAAATTTCCATTAGCCAGCAGCCCCCATTCCCACACACCCACATACCACCTGACCGCCCCCACTCTCCGTTCCCTCTGCGCCTGTGTTCTCTTTGGCAGTTACCCCTGGTTCACATACTCTTCGATTATTTGTTTGGTGTCTGTCTCCCCCATTGAATTACAATCTCATTGAGGGTAACATTTTTCTCTCTTTTTTCTCTTATGTGCCTGACACACAGTAGAGGCTCAACTTCTATTTGTTGAATAAATAAATTGAATGAATAAGCAAATGACAACCAGTAAGACCCTACTTATCCCGATCCCTTCTCAAGAATGTAAGGAAAAAAGGCATTTTTATGAATACAATTCCTGGAATACACTGACAGGGGATCTTGACCCTTATCTCCAAAACCCCCAGGGAGAGTGCATTTCCGTATCCATGGAAAATGCAATCATTTCAAGAAGATGGGCAATTTTGTTGGAGGAGAGTAGGAATTTTTTTGTTTTGCGGATGACGACTAACAACGCCTCAGGGAGAGAAGGGTAATTGACTTAGGCCATCCCAGCAGGGAAAGCAAAATCACTTGAGCAAATAAAAACTGTGATTGGTCAAAACGCAGCATCTTTGAGTCAAACTTAAAGGTAAGAAAATAATACACTGTTTTCTCATCGGGTTGGATCCCTCATTTTACCCTGAGAACCTTTGCATTGAGGCTGAAGATCTTGAAGAAAACCCACCAGGAAGTCATTTCAAAATCAACACACACCATGGAGGATGCAAATTTAATTCAATTTCAAGAACACATTTAAAAAAAATTAGAGCATAATGAGAACCTGCCTGCCTCAAACTGCAGCCAGGTGGGAGCCAGGCTGCACAGAGAGACCATGACAACAGCTCTGCATCTGGATGGAGCCTCCGTGCCCGGGGGGGATCACTCAGGCTCGATATTGTTATAATTCGTCTGTTGCTGGCTTCAGCTGGCAACTCCCACCCCCTCCCCTTCAGTCAAGCCAGAGTACCCCAACTGTCCACTCCAAAATACACTCGGATCTCTCCTTAGTTCTTTTGAAACTTCCCCGCTCAGCAGAGCTCAATGGAGCTCGTTGCTTCCCTGTTAACATTTCCTAAAATGGTACCAAAGGGCATCTCTCCTCTGGATTTTCTCTCTCCACTGGTGTGAAAAGCGGTATTAATTAGGGTTCCAAACAAAAATCTCCAGGCTTCTTAAGAAATTGCTGACTGTAAGAAGATAGTATCACACAGAGCACACCTGGGGGATCTGTGGGGTGTAAATCTTGCCTTGGCCACTTACTAGGTTGACGGACAAGTTATTTAACTTCTCTGACATATTTCCACTGCCCCTCAAAATAGAGATCATATGTGTCTCTATCTTATAGCCTCGCTGGAAGAATCAACCGAAATAAGGCAATAAGTGGGGGTGTGTGAGTAACAAGGGCTGTGTTCAAATGTTACTAAAGTGAAAATCTGCATAGGTCAAAATACCATTTGCACCCGAGAAATCACAGACAGATCCCAGCAAGATAGCCAAACTCTGCAGGTGCCCAGTCTCTTAAGACAGGTCTCTCTGGACCAATGCTCACTGAGAGGAATCACTAGAAGCATCACGCATGTTACTTATATTTTTATTTCTTGCTGTCTCCTTTTCTTGGGAGGAGAGGGGAAAAAACAGCAGGTACGTACAGTTAAAGGCATATACCACGGGACCCTTCTGTAATGAGCACGGCTTAGTGGCTGGTATAAAGCAAACCCTCCATAGATCAGCCATCGTTATGAATTATTGTTTCTGATTACTTACTTAACATAAGGCTGGGGGAGGGGTTGCCACAGAAGGAAGCATGGCACGTGTGCGAGTCAGGAAGCGACTCTTCTAGGGGGAAAATAATGAAGGAGAGACATCCAGGAGAGAGGAGAAAACGATGGATTCCATACTGGAACTTAAACAGGATACCCCCACCTGCTGGTAGAATCTACTAGCTCTCAGATCTTCTGCCCATGGAATTCAAAATAAGCCGGAAAGACCCAGGCATAGAGAGGCAGAGCTTCTGGTTCTATAGGGTCCACAGGTCCCACAGGAACAGGAAGCGGAGCCCTGAATGACCCTCCCGTTCCCCAAGGGGTAGGAAGTTAAATAAGAGGGAGATATTATGCAGGAACAATACATTTAAACACCATTTCTTCAAGGAGGTCTTTTTTGACTCCTAAACTAAGCTCTTTCCTCCTGACCTATGTTCCCGTGCCAGTGGGCACCACCCCGGGCAGAACACTTACCAGACTCGTTTCAATGACAAGTAATGTTGATTGGAAGTCTTTCCCAATACACTGTAAGTTCAGTCGGAACAGGTCTAGGTCTGGCACATTAAAGGTATGTGACAAACATCTGTGGGATAACCGATCAGTGATCGCTCTGTGTGTGCACGCGTATCCTCAGGAATGTATGTGTGTATGAGCTATCCCGTATGTGCAGATTCTCTGCTCTTTTCCTCAAGTTTTCAAATTAAACCATTTCTAGACTCAGAACTCATTTTTTATTTGCCAAAGAGTAACCTACAACTTGGAGTTTATAAAAACCTTGAATGATACTTTAGGGCTTTAGCTGCTTTGTCTGTGACAGTCATCAAATTGTTTTTGTTTCAGACTTTCCACTTCAAAAGCTATATTCCCTGGATTTTATTTTACTCTTTAAAAATACCTAATGCAGAAATCTTGAAAATCTTAAGTGCATCTCTTGAGAGGCTCTAAGTAGGCTCTCAAATACAGGGCATTCCAAAATACCAAAACAGTTATTCCCAAATACAGGGGAAAAAACGATGCCTGTGAAGTATTGCATTTCATCAGGAATACTTTGCAAGGTATCTAGGGAAGTGAGGTTTCACCAGCTTGCAAAAGAAAATGAATCGTTCAAAGACAGACCTCAAATTCAGTTTCTTAATTGTTTGCAAATCCTCTGATTGGATCTCTCTCGTGGCAGTACGGATCTCGCACCTCTGGCCTGGTGGCCCAGTGGCTAGCCATTATCACTACAGGCGTGTGCTTAGGGAAAGTAACTTAGAGACTTCAGTGAATCTGAACTAGGTTTGACTCAGTTTCTCAGCTGAAAATCATGATGAAACTGAGATGCAACGTTTCTAAAAGGATGAAATGTAACAGGACAAAATTGCTTAAATGTCAGGATTGTCAGTTAAAATCAGGAAATAACCATTTGAGTTTCCAGGGTAACCTCCTCAAAGAACTTCTATTAGAAGCATTTAGAAGCAAGTGTGTCAAGGCTCCTTGGGAAACGTCACATCTTTGTTTTCCTACTGATTGGTCTGGTCTTCCTTGCACATCTCTACACACAGAATATTACATAATATGTAATACTAAAAGACCTTTAGGTAAATATTCAGCACTCCCAGTAAACTGTTCTGTCCCTCCCTCCTCATGTTCCTCTCCAAAGGGCATTATATATATGGAGAGAAGGGATATACCTGGAGTGATCTCTCAATGTCCAGAGACAAGAGGATTTTGAAATTTTCAGAGAAACTTCTGGATTCTCAGAGCCCTGTGATGAACGGATGGCCTGATCAGCTCCTTGTTCTGTAATGTGAATATCACCTGGATTTTGGGGTTAGAGGAAAATGTGTACACCCACCACAAGAATCCATGTTTTCAACCTTTGGGCCCCTTGTTAAGGTCATCACCATGACAGCCTCTGCAGCCACACAGGGTCCCATGGCTCCATCTGGGTCCCTGAATACTGGGCTCAGGCCTGCCTCCTAACACCAAGTCTAAGGTATATCCGTACAATGGGATACTACTCGGCGATAAAAGGTACCACCTACTGATCCAACAGCAGGGATAAATCTCAAAAGCATATGCAAGTGAAAAAAACACAAAACACTCTCCACTAGGTAATTCCATGTGCGTGAAACTCTAGAAGCGGCAAAACTCCCGTGGGAGAAAAGCAGATCAGTGATTGCAAAGGCCAACAATTAAGGGAAGGGGGTTGACTTCAAAGGGGCACAAGAACACTCAGTGAGGAAATGCAAATATTCTATACCCTGATCGTGGAAACTGTGGACGGCACATACTTTTTCAAAACTTACTGACCTGTACACACAAAGTTGGTGACCATTAATGAATGTAAAGTATTCCTCGTTAAGGCCCGATCTGAAAATAATAAAAATCATAACCACAGAAAGTAAGTGGATCACTCCCTATTTAACTAATGCTGGGAATGAAAGGCCTCCATTGCCGTAAGAAAAAAGATGTATGACCTAATGGTCAGAACATGCTGAATTCTCGAAGCTAGTAGGGTGTTCTCGAATGCAATGCTTCTCGACTTTTCACGTGCATAGGAATCGCCTAGGTAATGAGGACTGGGGCCTGAGATTCTGCATTTCTAAAAAGTTCCCAGGGAATGCTGACGGTGCTGGCCCACAGGCAGACATCCTGAACAAGGCTCTGAAAGCCCCACAGCTTCTCCTGCTACCAGAAACCCACTGCTTACCCGGCATGGTGTTTGTTCCCAGCACAGCGTGTACTAATTTTGCTAGCACACCTTAAATTTTGCTTGCCATTTTTTAAAATTAACATATAATGTATTATTTGTTTCATGGGTACAGGTCTGTGATTCATCAGTCTTATATAATATCCAGTGCTCATTACACACACATATCCTCCCCAGTGCCCATCACCCAGTTACCCCCTCCCTCCACCTCCTCTCCCCTCCAGTAACCCTCAGTCTGTTTCCTAAGATTAGGACTCTCTTGTGGTTTGTCTCCCTCTCTGGTTCCATCTTGTTTCATTTTTTTCCTCTCTTCCCCTATGATCCGCTGCTTTGTTTCTTAAATTCCACATATGAGTGAGATCATATGGTAACTGTCTTTCTCTGATTAACTTATTTCACTTAGCATAGTACCCTCTAGTTCCATCCAGGTCGTTTTGCTTACCATCTTAATTAGATAGCATAATTAAATATTACATGAAACACTGTACTTTGAGCGTGAAAAAGAGCTGATTTGCCAAAAACTGCAGGTTCCGGAAAGTCTTGATAAAGGTGAGTTTATAAAACTAGTACTCTTGAATAAAATGTGGACAACTGTACATGATTATATCAATTTAGAAGTGTAACTGACATCAAAGTGCAGATATTTAAGCGGTACAGTTTGATGAGTTTGGCATGTGCAGACACACATGAAACCATCACACAAACTTGATGAACCGATCTGTATCATATGCGGGTGTTTCCTTGTGTCCCCTGGTGCCTCCACCTCCTAGGACCCTCCCATTTCTTATTTCCTAGCAAAATCCAAGGGGTTGCTTTCAGTCACTATAGATCACTTTTCCTAGTGTGTTTTGTTTTTTGTTTTTTTTTTTTTTTGTAAATGGAATAGATATTCTTTTTTTTCAGCTGCCTTCTTTCCGCATAATTCTGTTGAGATTCACGTGTGTTTTCCTGTGTACTATTTCGTTCCTTTTCTCGCTGATTCGTATTCCATCACATGGATGTACCAAACTTCATTTATCCCTTTACCTGCTGATAGACCCTGAGTTGTTTCCCATTTTTGTCCATCACAAATAAGCTGCCATGAACATTTCTGTACAACTATTTCCATTAACATATATTTTGATTCCCTCTGAGTAAACACTGAGGAGTTGCATGACTGAGTCATAGAGTGGATACAAGTTGAACTTCTTCCAAAACTGTCAAACTGTTTTTCCAAAGTGGCTGCACCATTTTACATCTTACTGACAGTGTATGAAAGTTCTGTTGGTACATGTCCTTGACAAGAACTGAGACGGTCATTCTTTTTTAAATTTTCGCCACTCCAATACGTGCATACAAGTATCTTATGGCTTTAATTTGCATTTCTCTAAGGACTAAACTAATGATCTTTTCATATCCTTATTTGCCTCACTTCCATGTTTTTTGGTGAACTATCTGTTCAAATCTTTTGCCCATTTTTTGTTTTGTTTTCCTATTATTAAGACTTAAGAGTTTTTTTTATATATTCTGGATACAGGTCTTTTATCACATATGCAATTTACAAATATTTTCTCCAACACCAGCTTGCCTTTACACTCTCTTAATGGTGTCTTTCAAACAGGAGAAGTTCATAATTTTGAGAAAGTATACTTTTTTTCCTTCCTTTTTCGGGTTTTCTTCCTTTTGGGCTTTTTATTTAAAGTGGTTTTCCTGTAGGCAGCATGCAGTTGGATATTACTTTTTAAACCCAAACTTACAATATCTCTTTGAATTGGAGTTTTTAGACAATTTACATTTAATATGATTATTAATATGGTTGAGTTTAAATATATCATCTTACTATTTGTGTCATCCATTCTTTGTTATTCTTTCCCTCTTTTTCTGGCTTTGTTTTTTTTGGATAAATGTTTTTGATGATTCTATTTTTATCTCTTGTGCTGCCTTCTTAACTGTAACTTGTGATATTTTAGTTGTTTCTTTAAAATGTATACAGCATATATATATGCATGTGGGTGTTGTTTCGATTTCTTTTTTAGTATATTTTCTCTGTTTCATTTTAGATAGTTTTTGATTTTTTGCTATCTTTTTTAAGTTCATTAATATTTTTTTCTACCATGTTTAATCTGTTATAACCCCACCTGTTACATTTTTCATCTCTAATGTTCTAAATTCCTTGTCTCCAAGTTTTGGCTATATTAAATACATAATATAATGTTACAACTATGTATCATATTACATTATTAATTATACAAAATATAATATAACTTAAATAATAGGCAATGTATATTATAGCAATACAATACATATTATAGATATTATAGATTTACAAAATCTTTTCCATATCCTAACATGATCAATCTTCTCTCTTGCTTCTTGAACATACGCAGTATAGTTACAATTGTTTTAATGTACTTATCTACGGAAGATCCCTGGAGTTTTTCCATCTCTGGGCAGCTCTCTCCCGTCCTGTACTCTGCCTTGCAAATTTGAGCTGCCTTGGCCTCCCTGGACTCCTGGTTCCATCTCCTCACTACTCACTCTGCCTAGTTTTTCCCTTCCTGAACTTCAGCCCAGAAACTAACTCCAGGTAGTAAGCTGGGGCAAATGTAGGGCTTGCTTATTTGTTTCCTGTTTCTCAGGCACCATCATGACTCAATGCCTACTGTCCAAGGTCTTGAAAATCCGTGTTTCATATATTTCATATGTTCCCTCAGTTGTCTCAAGTGGGAGAATAAATTTCATTCTTGTTACTCCATCTCGCCTGGTATTGGAAGTCTTTGTAAATGTCTTAATTTTTTTGCTGCACTTTAAAACATCAAAGCTGAACATCACAGATGATTCATTATGGATACGGTGTGCGCAAGAACAAAAAGTCCCTGTGTCCTGATAAACAGACATATCCTCAAAGAAAAGGCCTTGGTTGTATATCTAAAGAATGGTAAATATATGTACATTTATAGGCCTTAAGTTAAATTAAAATATTTAATGTCTCAATATAGAACCTTTGATTATTCATCAATTGTTGTTGATTCTGTCAGATGGAAGATTTTAAACACATATCAAGATATTTTGCAAAGATTGTATCTAATTCCTATACAAAAGTCTAGCACAGTGACTAGATCAGCAGTTTGCAGCTGTGTTTGCACATTAGCATCCCCTGGAGAACCTTAAAAAGATATTTCAATGCCTGAGCCCTACCTCAAACCACTTAAATTTAAATCTCTGATGGCTAGCCCTAGCATTTGGGCTTTTTAAAGGTCCCCAGGTAATTTGGACACACTTTTAGAGTTGAGATTTATACACCTAGATCTTAGTAGGTGTTCAGTGAATGAGGGTTACTCATCCTGATTATCATTTACACTAGAAAGTAGACTGTCATGTAGAGAAATTACTTGTTTTGGGGCAAAAGTATTGGTGGGCTCTAATCCACCATCTGCAATCAAGAAGTAGTAGGGTATCAGACAAATCACTTGACATTCTTGGGTCTGAGTGTGTCAGATAGCAAAATAATAATATTTTTTCTGCTTACAGCTCAAGATGGTTAGGAGAAATAGAAAAAATCTCAAAGCTGAGACTTCTAATTATACCTCTTTTTTTATAGATGAGAAAATTGAGGCCAGAGAGGCTAATGGACTTGCCCAAGGCAATTATGGCTAGTTAAAAACAGGAGTAGAACCACAACTCAGGTGCTATGGGTTGACCTATATGCCCCAAAAGAAGATGTGTTGAAGTCCTAATCCTCACTACTTCAAAATGTGACCTTGTTCAGACAAAGTGCTACAGACGTACTTAGTTAAGATGAACTTTATGGAGTAGAGTGAGCCCCTGATCCAACATGGCTAGCATCGTTAGGAGAAGAGGGCCATATGAAGACAAGGACACAAAGAGAATGCCATGAGACAGTAAAGGATTGGAGTGGTGCATCTACAAGCCAAGAATGCTAGCAAACCACCAGAAGCTAGGAAGAAGCAAGAAAGGATCCTCTCTTAGACCCTCCAGAGAGAGCGGAGTCCTGCCAATACTGTGAGTTTGGACTTCTAGACTCCAAAACTCTGAGGCAACAAATTATTGTGTTTTAAACCACCTTATTTGTGCTATATTGCTATGGCAGCCCTAGGAAACTATTATATCAGGTTGCTGCCTAAGAGTCTTTCCATTATACCGTTGGCTTCTCTCACACTATATGTTATGTGCTTTGTAAATTGTAAAACTTTGAATATGTATGTTATTTTTTATATTGTTCTTCAATTTGCTTCAAGAGTACAAGTTTTGTTTCTTGTAATTGGTTGTACGCTTTTTTTTAAAGATTTTATTTATATATTTGAGAGAAAGAGACAGAGATAGTGACAGAGATAGCATGAGTGGGGAGGAGAGGGAGAAGCAGGCTGAGCAGGGAGCCCGACACGGGGCTCGATCCCAGGACCCTGGGATCGTGACCTGAGCGGAAGGCAGATGCTTAAATGACAGCCACCCAGGTGCCCCTGCTTGCAAGCTTCTCCAGAGTAAGAAGCCCACACCGTACAGCATAGTCCTTGAATGAATTAGTTGAAAACATAGTACGTATTCAGATACTATTGCTTAAAATAGGATACAAATAAAGCTCATAAAAAAATGTCAAAGTCACCAAAGACCTGATGGAAGTTGAGAAACTGATTGTTAATGAGACTCAGTCTCCAGATGGCATTTTATTTAGGCGAAACATATGGCTATACACTTTGGGAGATTAAATTTCAATGTAATATACAAATATATTACAACATAAGAAACACATTGTGATACATTAGCTGAAAATATCTCAACTGCTGCTCTATCACTATATAAATGTAAAAGTTTTTATTCCATTAATGTTGAACTCTAGTGTGGGTTCAAAATTAATCATATATCATCTTCTCCAGCAGAGCAAATTTTTGGAAAGATAACTGACTTAGTTTGGGTTTCCCCAGAAATCGACCTAGAGATAAAGGATCCCAGGCAGGTAGTTCACTTGGGAAGTGAACGGCTGGTAGGGGAAGAGGGGAGCAATATAGGAAAGGTAGGCAGCTAATAAAGGGTACATTAGCCAGCAAATACACTATCATCATGGGCTTAATGCTCCCGGGAAACTCTGGAATCCAGCATAGCAGCTCAGAGCTATCTCACGTTAGGGTCGAGGGACCTAGGGTATGTATACTACCACTCCCACCAGTCATTAATTAAGACTTGCCGAAGGAGCATGGGTGTTAATTCTCTGAAACTTCTTGCTTCAAGTGTGGGTACGGCAGTCCCAGAAGGAGCAACACAGATCCTCAAGCCAAGATACAGATAGTGGCAGTCAATGGCGGGTCCAGAGTGTTTTACAATGGTTAGCCTGAGGAGATGCTGGTGAAAAGAAAAGTGGTGGGCAAAACAGCACAGAAGTTCAGAGCAGGATCTTTAAGAATCACAAACCCCTGGTTCAAGTCCTAGTGCTGACCTTGACCAATAGTTGACCTTGGGTAAGTGACTAAACTTTTCTGAAGTTCTTGATTCTCTCTACCTAAAATAACGACAGACAACAGTAATACTGGCCCCCAGGTACTTATAAGCATTAAATGACTCAATGTAAGTACAGCTCTGTTACAGCATTCAGCACAATCAATGCGTGATGAATACCAGCCACCATTATAATAATTTCTATTATTACTATATTTAAAATCATGAATCTTGTATGAAGCAGAATATTCACATTCAGAGATAAGGGTACATCAATATGGGAATGTCCTCACTACAGCATCTTTATTCTGGGTTTTGATTCAAATATTACCAAATGTACTAGACAGACGTTTTCACCATACAAGAATAATTTATTGTTTTGTTCTTAACAGCTAAAACATGCTTTCTAAAAACTTGAATCCGTATCATCTACCTGTAATCAAACAGCTTAAATAAAATCTAAGAGCCATACTCCACAGCAAACTATCAGTAGAGATTAAAACTTTTTTTTTTTTTTTTAACCTAAGAAAGACAATCGCTTCTTAGGGGAAAACCACAAATATCCTAACTCTCTATGTCATAGAAACACACCAAACGGGTAACAAAAATGGAATGAAATAATAAAATCTGGATAAAATGATAATTTTGAGCTGTGGTTCTCAATCTAGGGTGATTCTTTTCCCACCTCCCCAGAGGACATTTGGCAATGTCTGGTGACATATTTCACTGTCAGAAGGGGGTTGGGGGAGTATGCTACTGGCATCGAGTAATTGAAGGCCAGAGATGCTGCTGAACATCCTAGAATACGAGCAGCCCCCCACTACTGAGACTGTGCCTAAACTGAGGAATCCTGATTTATAGTTTCTATTATACAGCCATAAATCACGGGAGTCCGTAAACAATAAACACTCTGGATATGCAAGTGGTTTTTTTTTTTTAATCATAAAATAGACTATACTTTTTAAATGTTAAAAAAAGGGGGGTCTTCCTATGACAAGAAGCACACATCAAGAAGCCTTGAACCCTGACTCATTCTCCCTACCATAAATTTGTTGTGTTTCCACCTGCCAGATGAAAGCAATTTCAACAAGCCATCAACAAAGCCAGGTAATTAAAATGCTGGTATAGACATGACCTTGGTTAATTCACCCCGACTTGTAATAGCTAAGATGATGACAGCGAGGAACCCAGAGATTCTAAGGTCAAAGCTATGGAACGTGGGGCTAAAATTTTCATTTGCAAATTATTTTAAGCGAAATGATGGTTTATTGCAACCACATATATTGCCTTTCTGTTTTCATTAGTAAACCCTCTGGGAACGTTAACACAACAAGTACAAGCTAAACCTGATTACTTGGTTTATAGAACACAGAGAACATTATCAAAGAGCTAATGACAATGTCTATTCACTTAGAACTCTGAGCAACCTGCCGACTTTTAATCAAGTTTTAAAGGTACAAGAACAAAATAAAAATTGAGAATGAATGTTTTTACTCCCAACTATTGGAAAGTAAAGAGGCCTGTCGACAATTGTTCAAATAACATCAGAACCAAGATTAGAACGTGTAAGCAGAGAAGCAAACACATTTTCAGCAAGGCAATTTTTTTTCTAACCGACAAATTCCACCAAACTCAACAAGAAACTGTGATCCAAATCCATTTTTTCGACTAAAATTGCTGTGTTACAGCACAGTTGTAGCAAGACTAAAGGGCTCAAAACACATTTTCTTCTCTAAACAAGCTAAATAAGATGAGATCCAAGCATGTGAGCACACCGAGTTTTCAATTTACTAAATATATGTTAGTGCGTGCTAATAACAAACTCTTAAATAACAGTCCTAAAACTGTTTTCATTCCCCTGATGTTTTATCCATTCCACTATAACCGGAATTCTTCCAATCTGAAGATTTGGACGTTTAGCGTACCAAAACCCAAAATGAAATCAACTGACTCAAGTCCGAGAAGAATTACTAAAAGCATCTGTCAATTCATATAAAACATAAACACCAGTGAGAAGAAAACTGTAACTCTGACATCAAGATTCAGACCCTATGAAATGGGACTTTTCCCCCATCACCCAGACAACTCTGCCTGAAGCACTTATAAATGCGCTGAGTTGTGATTTAGCATCTGGGATAGAAGACATCGGCACATTAAGGCCTATGAACAACAATGAAAAGAAGTGTGCAGAAAGTTTATTACCCTACCACAGGAAAGAGATGAATTATAATTTTTCTAAATACCTCTCTCCTTCACTTTTCTTCTTCCCCAAAGACAACATTCATGCATTTGACCAGCACAGCTTTCAGTGAACTATATTTTACATTTTCTACTTCAGGAAAAATTCACATCCATATCTGTTCCATTCTCCTTTGTCTTTGACATTAATCCTTAACTGGGGAAGGGGAAAATGCTTCTTTAAAAAAAATCTTATTTACAATTGAGTAACCGTGATTAAAGTTCTGCTAATACCTTCAAGAAGTCCCCCCAAAACATGAAGCATATGAGTTCACAAGTCTTCAACTTGTCAAAAAGACCTATCTACACCAAACAAAAACATTAAATTAATATGAAGGTAATCATCAGCACAGGTTCAAGTCCATGAACAACCTCCAAAGGGCTGAAACACTCTGCATTGGATCGACGATCTGAATGTCAAGTTACAGCATGTTTGGGGAAAACATATCACTGGGAAATAGCTGCTTGAGAAATAATGGGATTATTTTTAGGTGGAAGCAGATATGGTTCTTTAAACATCAAACTACGAAAAATATTGTTTCACTCAACTTTGAAGAGTCTAGACAGAGCATGAACAATGCCATGAACCTGCTCTGCTGCCAGTCACCTCATTATCCAGGACAGGGGCTCTTTCCTTTAGTCCTCCGAGCTCCTCTCACGACCCCCGCTCTGGGCGAGCAGCTGAGGATGCCCACATGAAAACGACAACTCAAAGAGCGCCCAAGATTCTCAGACAATTGAGAGATCCAGGCAGATCGATGAGAACATGGGAGCGTGGTCACCACGGATGATGCGCATGTGAACAGGACGCTGAGGAGTAGTGTTGATGGAGCTACAAACCCTTGGGCTACAAACCCAAGGAGTCCGCGGCCAGACGCCATCCAGTTCAACACCACGCACCGCCATTTCCGGTAGATTCGCACCGAGGAAGGAAGAAGGGGCTCTCTGAAGTAAAATCAAAATGGTGGTACCGGAAGGAGGGATAGATTCTAGGCCGGCAAAATCAGCAGATGTCCACACAGCTGGAATGATTTATTCATGTAGAATATGTAGGGAAGAACCTTCTAGGCAAAGGGATAACACTTTATAATGAATTGTGCTTTTGCAACAGTAGCACTGGGGCCACTTATCACCGACGTGCTGATAGGCTGCCAGCACCAGACCCTCAAAACTAGCAGAAGTCACCACTGACCATTAGCATTGGTCATTAACATTGTATTCCTCCACTGGCTGAGGTTTCTGTCACATGAAAGACCAAAGGCATTGCTGGGCCCTCTAATGATGAATTGCTCAAAGCAGCCAGGAAAAAATATATATATCAGCTCACAGCCGAAACAGCCTTTGCTGTATCCCCACAACAAACCCCTTTCTCTTTCATCCAAGAACACAATCAACTCCCCAGGTACTCCTGTGTTCCTCTGGAAAGCTCGAAGATACAGTCTTTTCATAAGCTCAGATCACTCAACTGATGTGGATCTTGAAAATATTACAGATTAATCCCAAAGAACACACTGTGTTTTGCCATTTTCATGTCAGATTTGTAAGTCAAAGCCTTGAGTTGATATGTGTGACTAATGCAGGCAAAAGACAGGATGGAAAATGAATTTCTCAGAAGGAGAAAGATACCAGCTGCTTGGAACTGTAATTAGTAAAGCTTCTAATTAACTGGCACTCTAAAAATAGAAGAAATCAGACACAATACATGTCCTCTGACAATAATAAAAATCACAGCTCATTTATTAATGTAACAAGGCCTCCATACCCCATTGATTTCCTGCGATTTTATCAGAATCTGCTTTCAAGCAAAACAAAAAATACAGATAAATATTTCCAGTTCTACTACCGTCTCTTCCAACAGATCGAGACTTCCTTGAAGGCAGGGACTGTGTTTCATGCATCCTTGTATCCCCCCGAATGTGGGGACATCCATGCAGAGGGAAGGAGAAGGGCAAGGGCAACATCAAGAGAAAAGGCAAAAACAGCAAGGGCAAGATAGACCCAGTGACTGTTACCGCTGGGCCTGCCACAGCGCCTACTACAGCTTCTCCGTAATCACTCAGCAAACGCTTGTGGAGCGGCTCCCCAGTGGACTTGAGTCCCGTGACTGACCGGCAATACAGTCTCCTTTGATATTTCTTAGTTGGCCTGCAATGTCACTTTTGATCATTTTATCAATTCACCATCCTTTCATCAGCCAAAGCAGAACAGGCCTACTCTCATCCTTATTTTGGCACAGGCTGCTGCATGAGTGAATTCTGGTTTGTTTGGTTTTTTTTCTCGAGGTCATTGCAAAAAAATTTTCCTTGTTTCTTCCTCCCTGCAGGCTCTTAAGTCAAGGCAGGTTTCAGCAATATCACCAGCCCAGTAAGGGCTCTTGGATAAAAGAGCCGTCTGCCCAAGCTCCTCAATTTATCAGAGCCTTCAGACATGAAAGAGTAAACCAATTCCTAGTCAGCAGAGTTGCACTACAGAAAAAAGCAAATAAAACCATCAAATGGATTACATACAAGCCTTGAATCCAAAATTAAAGAATATGGGGAAACAAGGTACTTAATCAATTAGGGTGAGCCCAATATTCTCTTTACAGCCAGAAACCAACCAATTAAACAAACAGCAAATAACAAGCATTCAATTCCTGATATTTATATATCAAATGATACGGTCATTCATTCTAATGTCCCAGTTCAAAGTCTCTGGCTTAATTCTTCAAATGTATTGAATCAGAATCATTATTTTTTTTTTAACTCTGTCAACTCATTCAAGGTCATTTTATTCCACTGAATCAGACATTAGCTTTGTACCTTCACTAAATTTGTACTTCGGCCAGTTATGGTATTTAAAAGAGAGAGGTGGCACTTGGGGGACCTATTAATATGTCTAAACTATCCTGTGCTGTCTGACATAATGGAATGATACAAACAAAATCCATGTCCATTTTGATGCAAAAATAACATAGTTGATGCTTCCTTTTACCATACTCTACCCCCCACGCTATGTAATCCAAAGAGCTACTCAAATAAGAATTACACAGTTAATGTCCTCATGTTCTCCTGGTTAATCAAGGACTCCCTAGAAACTTATGGGAGAAAGCAAGGTTTTAAGTACAGCCATTACCTGTAAAGAGACCACAGGCATGTGTGAGGAAAATGTATTTTTGAAATTCTTTCTTTGGATTGTATTTAAATAGGATCAGTAGACAAGATCTCTCACATAAGGCATCTCACCCCAACAGGTGTTTCCTAGATATAAACTGGGCACTTTCAGTATTAAAAATTAGCATTTTCTGTTCAGTAATATTTTAGTTAGTGGGCTTAAATAGTTATCGGTTATGTCCTGATGGTGGAGATGAGAACCGGCAGGGGGAACAAACATGAGCTTCTTGAATCCGTGTTACTTCCCAAGAGCAGCTTTCACACTGGAAAGATCTGATTTCCATTACCACATTAATTAAATTAAATGTAAAAACTTGAGGACACGCTCTGGTGACCATTTTTTACAACACTGGGTCTTTTTCATCCATTATAAAAATACTACTTGCAGAAATATGTTTGCCACTAGGAATTTAATAGGAGAGATCTTATAGCAAAAATGAACTTGTTCATGATTAAAAATACTGAAAATGGTGCTGTGTTAGCCAGGCACTGATGAGTTCATTCACACACTCATTCATTCGTTCATCAATTATTTATTGAATACATTCGATGACCAGACCTTACATAAATAAAGTTAAGGAGGCATGGCCTTTTCCCTCCTTATTTTTTTCCTCTGTTTCTTGCTTTGAAAAACATGTATTAGGCATCTTCTATGGCAAAACACTACAGTAAGTGCTGCAGTGGAGATAATGGTAAGACACGCATCCCTTACTCTCACTGATTTCTCAAACGGCTGGGAAAAATGCTACATAAACAGCTTTTCTATTAGAGGGGATGAGCAAGCATTAGAGAAAGGTGCTGTCAAAGCAAAGATCTCTAAGGCGGTGGAGGAAGAATTTTATGTGTCTGAGAATGGAACACTGAACTTGACCAGAAAAAGATGAGAGGGCTTTCAGCAGCAAAGAACATTCCATGCAGAGGACTATGCTTGCAATGGCGTAGAAGGGTTAGGCTGCACATGTTCAGGGAGCGATTTTGTTGAGCGATGTCCTACCCCATGCTTTTCCACCCAGACTTCCTTTTCGCTCTGGCACCATCCCCTTTTCAGGTGTGGTACCACCAAAGGGTCAAAGGGTGTATAGAAACAGAGAACAAAGATGCCAAATTCTTGGTTTTTAGCACCAGAGCCTCCGTGCAGGTGGCACACAGGACTGTACAACTCATTCAGTCTCTGCAGAAGCATCCTCTTACCCCACCCTATTTTCCTTCATAGCACTCACTCCGCCCCAGAGCATTTCTTTGCTTATTGTCTGTCTCCCCCCACACCACCTAGAACACAAACTCCCTGAGACTCATGTACTTGTCTTCCTTGTGGCTTCATTCTATCCATTCATTTGCTCCTTTAATCAACTAGAATCAATTGAGCTGCAACTACACGAATGATACTATACTAGGAACTGGAAGTATAAAAATGAATGAGACAGCATCCCCGCTTTTAAAGACTGGATCATTCATCAAGGGGGGTGTCTGATTATCTATTCTTCTGTTACAATCTACTCCAAAACTTAATGGCTTGATACAAGTTATTATTATTATATTTCATGATTCTACCGGTCAAGAATTAGGAAAGAGGATAGCAGGACTAAGCTCATTTCTGCTCCATCAAGTCTGGGAGCTGAGCTAAAATGGTTTATGCCAGGGTTGGGAACAAGTGAGGACTGACTGTGCAGCTTCTCTGACCAAATGGCCTTTCCACTGACGTAGCTTGAGTTTCCTTATACCAAGGAGGCCTCAGCATCCTTGGATCTCTAACGCAGGCTCGGAGCTCCTGGAGGTCAAAGTGGAACCTGCCAATCCTTTTAAAGGTGAGGCCAGAAGTGCCCTAGCATCACTTCCATCACACATGTCAACGAAATCACAGGCAAGTCCAAGTGGGAGGAAAGGGGAAAGAGACCCATCCATCAATGGGAAAAGTGTCAAAGAATTGACAGCATCTTTAAACCATTAAAGTGAGCCACGCCTATTCCCAAATTACTGGGCCATGAGGCAAAATACAAAGCATCAACAAGGCAGTGTGCTGTCATCAAAAGTAAGACCTCGTTGTTGGACAAACATGATTTTGAGTCCTGATTCCACTGAGTACTAGGTATGTGACACTGGGTAAACTACCTAACCACTCTGAATGCTGTCTCTCATCTGTCAAAAGGGGATAATAACTACACGCAGCTTCACAGATCTTTTCTAAGAATTAAATGGGATTTCATTCCCACACACACACACACACACACACACGCACTTGGAGACACACGCAGACACACCCACAGAGAAGTGCGCATGCACACAGAGCGGAGACCTGGCCCAGACATTGGGACATGATGCACATTCCAGGAAGGTGAGGTGCTGTTCTCATTAACAATGGTACAAATAAAGTAAATATGACTATTCCATGGCTCCATAATTTTATACTTCATATTTTCAAACATGTGCTTTTGACGTAATCACATCTACAAAGATGACTGAAAACAATGGAAATTCTTTTTGAACAAAAAAATCAAACTTAGATACCAGCAGCTCAAGAAGGAGAGGCTGAAGGTTAAACAGAAAAGAAAACAAAAAAACACAAGAGGCAAGAAAATAATTATTAGTCCTCATAATGGGGGTCTTAGAAGAAATAAAATGGATCTAAGCAGGCAGTAGCATTATAAGCAAAATATTATTTCCCATATCTCTTTACTCTGTATTCTGCAGAAATTCTGAGCCAATTCTCTCAGAGATTAAAAAAAAAAAAAAAGGCACAATGAGATGGCAGTTGTGGGTTTGTGGCCAAAGTGAGTATAAACTCTTAGAACCAGAGAGAAATCTCTTTGGTGAATCAGACAAATGACTTTTAAAAATCACCTTCAAGTTTTACAGGGAATCAGAACGTAACAACATGGCTGGAAGTCCTTCACTAACCACAGTGATGACAATGGGTAAAACGCAGAGAAGAAACAGCTGGAAAAGGCTCCACCCAATTTCTAAGTATATCTGCTAGCACAACAAACACATAAAGGACTCAAAGAGTGCTCAAGTGTATGCCCTTCACTTCGGAATTTTACTCACTTTTAAAAATCTGTATCATCAAAAATCTAAAGGAAACCACTACGAAGTGGCTCATTTCAGATTTTTAGACTGAACGGTATATCTGGGCAAATAAGATAGATCGATGACCTAGTATACATTCTTTTTTTTTTTTTTAAGATTTTATTTATTTATATGACAGAGAGAGAGACAGCGAAAGAGGGAACACAAGCAGGGGGAGTGGGAGAGGGAGAAGCAGGCTTCCCGCCGAGCAGGGAGCCCGATGGGGGGCTCGATCCCAGACCTGAGCCGAATGCAGACGCTTAACAACTGAGCCACCCAGGCACCTCTGATCTAGTATATATTCTAACTGTGTTTGAAATGATAATAAAATTAACATCACCAAATTCTTATCTTTATGAAAAATACTCTGATTTCTTCAAGTCACTAAAAGTTATCATCATAAAATTCCTAAGAGAGCTTGCAAAGTTCTAGTTATTATTTCCTGCTGGAGATGACGCTCAGAATGCCTGTTATATGCACAGGGATTATCTTCCATGCGAGGCCACAGAGCTAATTGCTTTGCCAGCCAGAACACTTGTTCCATTCTTCTCAGGTTTATATGTGGGGGAAAAAAAAAAAAAAGCAAACCTATACAGACAAAAGCATGTGGGCAAGAGGCCAAGAAAAGTGAGAAATCTGAAGAAATGGATAAATTCCTAGAAACATATAACCTCCCGAAACTGAATCAGGAAGAAATAGAAAATTTGAACAGACCAATTACCAGCAATGAAATTGAATCAGTAATAAAATAACTCCCAACAAACAAAAGTCTAGGACTAGATGACTTTCCAGGTGAATTCTACAAACATTTAAAGAAGAGTTAATGCCTATTTTTCTCAAACTATTCCAAAAAATAGAAGAGGAGGGAAAGCTTCCAAATTCATTCTATGACACCAGCACTGCCCTGATACCAAAACCAGATAAAGACACTATAAAATGAGAGAACTACAGGCCAATATCTCTGATGAACATAGATGCAAAAATCCTCAACAAAATATTAGCAAACTGGGGTGCCTGGGCTCAGTCAGTTAAGTGTCTGACTCTTGATTTCAACCCAGGTGATGCTCTCAGGGTCACAGAATAAAGCCCTTTGTTGGGCTCCAAGCTCAGCATGGAGTCTGCTTGAGATTCTCTCTCTCTTTCTCCCTCTGTGCCTCCCCCCAGCTTGAACTCTCTCTCTCTCATAAATAAATATATAAATAAATAAATAAACAAACAAATAAATAAATAAAATAATAGCAAAACAAATCCAACAATACACTTAAAAAATCATTTACCACGATCAAGTAGAATTTATTCCCAGGATGCAAAGGTGGTTCAATATTCGCAAATCAATCGTGATACATTACATCAACAAGGGAAAAGATTAAAAACCATATGATCTTTTCAACAGATGCGGAAAAAGCATTTGATGAAGTACAACATCCATTCATGATAGCCCTCAGCAAAGTAGGTTTAGAGGGAATGTACCACAACATAATAAAGCCCAGATATTAAAAACCCACAGATAATATCATACTCAGTGGAGAAAAACTGAGAGCTTTTCCCCTAAGGTCAGAAATAAGACAAAGATGTCCACTCTCACCACTTTTATTCAACTTAGTACTGGAAGTCCTTGCCACAGCAATCAGACAACAACAAAAAAATAAAAGACATCCAAATTAGTAATAAAGAAGTAAAATTTTCACTATTTGCAAATGATATATATAAAGTATATCATTTCCAAATAGTGAATATATATATATATATATATATATATATATATATATATATATTCCTAAAGACACCACCGAAAAAATACTAGAACTGATAAATAAATTCAGTAAGGTTGCAAGTTACAATAAACAATGTACAGAAATCTGTTGCATTTCTATACACCAATAATGAAGTCACAGAAAGAGAAATTAAGAAAACAGTCCTATTTCCAACCACACCAAAATAATAAGATACCTAGGAACAAACCTAACCAAAGAGATGAAAGACCTATGCTCTGAAAAGTATAAAACACCAATGAAAAAAATCAAAGACCACACAAACAAATGGAATGATATCCATGCTCATGGCTTGGAAGAATAAATATTGTTAAAATGTCCATACTACCCAAAGTAATCTAAAGATTTAATGTAATTCCTACCGAAAAACAAATAGCACTTTTCACAGAACTAGAACAAATAATCCTAAAATCTGTATGGAGCCACAATAGATCCCAAATAGCCAAAGCACTCTTAAAAAAGAAAGACAAAACCGGAGACATCACAATCTTAGATTTCAAGATATACTACAAAGCTGTAGTCATCAAAACAGTATGGTACTGGCACAAAAATAGACACATAGATCAATGGGACAGAATAGAAAGTCCAGAAATAAACCCATGATTATATGATCAATTGATCTTCAAGAAAGGAGGAAAGAATATGCAATGGGAAAAAAAGTCTCTTAACAAACAGTGTTGGGAAAACTAGACAGCTACATGCAAAATAATGAAACTGGACTACTTTCTTACACCATACACAAAAATAAACTCAAGATGGATTAAGGATCTAAATGTGAGACTTGAAACCATAAAAATCCTAGAAAGGAGCACAGGCAGTAATGTCTCTGACAATAGCCATACCAACATTTTTCTAGATAGGTCTCCTGAGACAAGGGAAACAAAAGCAAAAATAAACTATTGGGACTACATCAAAATAAAAAACTTCTGCACAGGAAAAAAAAATCAACAAAACTCAAAGACAACCTACTGAGTGAAGAAGATATTTGCAAAGGACAAAACTGAGAAAGGGTTAGTAACCAAAATATACAAAGAACATACAAAACAACACAAAAACACCCCAAATTATCCAATTTAAAAATAGGCAGAAGACATAAATAGACACTTCTCCAAAGGAGACATACAGATGGCCAACAGTTATGTGAAAAGATGCTCAACATCACCTATACCCAAGGAAATACAAATCAAAACCAAAATGAGATCTCACCTCACACCTGTCAGAATGGCTAAAATCAAAAACACAGAAACAACAAGTGTTGGTGAGGGTGTGGAGAAAAAGGAACCCTTGTACACTGTTAGTGGGCATGCAAACTGCTGAAGACACTGTGGAAAACATAATGGAGGTTCCTCAAAACATTAAAAACAGAATTACCATATGATCCAGGAATCCCACTCTTGGATATTTACCCAAAGAATATGTAAACACTAATTTGAAAAGATACATGCACCCCTCTGTTTAATGTTTAATTATTTACCATAGCCAAATTATAGATGCACCCCAAGTATCCATCAATACCTGAATAGATAAAGAAGATGTGGTGTATATATATTCAATGGAATACTAGCTAGCCATAAAAAAGAATGAAATCTTGCCATTTGCAATAACATGGATAGAGCTAAAGAATATAATGTTGAGTAAAATAAGCCAGAGAAAGACAAATACCATATGATTTCACGTATATGTGGAATTTAAGAAGCAAAACAAATGACAAAGAAAAAAGAGAGAAACAAAAACAGACTCTTAACTACAGAGAACAACCTCATGGTTACCAGAGGGGAGGTGGGGGGGAGGGGCGAAACAGGTAAAGGGGATTAAGAACACACTTACCATGTTGAGCCCTGAGTACTGTATAGAATTGTTGAGTCACTGTATTGTACACCTGAAACTAATATACACTATACATTAGCTCTACTGGAATTAAGATAAAATATCACACACACACACAAAAAAGGAAAAGTGAGGACTCCAGAGAGGAGAATATCAAAGATAAGAAAGAGACAGCAATGCCCTGAAGAGTCAGCAGAATTCATGCAGGAGTCTTTCCTGGGCCTCTATGAACCCTGGGCTTGCACAAAAAATGGGTTTCTGGATAACAAATTAGCTTTGCCAGGCACTCTGGCCTCCACTGCCTGGGAGACTGTATGAAACACAAAACGATACTTGAGGTCTTCCTAGAAGTCTGTCTTCTTATCACTACAATGATTATATCCATGAAATATTTCTGAGCCCTGTTTTTCAGTGGGAAATTAAGTGGGGTGGAAAGGTTACACATTTATGGAGAAAGGGGTTGTACTAAAATTGTTCATTGGTATAGCCTCATTTGGGCAAAATGAAATGGAAGGGAAGGGAATGTGTAAAACCAGGTATGGGCCTTACAACTTGACCCTTTAATTTTTCTTCAAAATCCACTGAGAAGAAGGCGCATATCCCACACCTTCCTACTATAATCCTCAAATTACTCAGCCCCTAAGGCAATGTGGAAGGCAGCGGGGATGTGCAAATTGAGGAATAAAATTTGGTAACAGCTGTAAGACTGAAAAATGACCATGCCAAGTGCTTCATCTATATTATCTCACTGAAGCCAAGGGAAGTTAGTACATTTTAAAGATAAGATGATGGAAACATTCTGTGTTTGAAATAACTAATGTCACGCAGCCATCAAGGAGCATGGATCAGATGACCCAGCTTTAACCATTCCTAAAATACCCTTATGATACGAAAACCTGCTCCTTATGATGCTGTTTTTAACTGGGCGGGTAAGTCACTGCCCTTTACCTCCATATGTTCTGTTAACAATGTGAGCACGGCAGCACCAAGCTTCCCCGATTAAGTTTTGGTAAAAAGCAATGGAGAAGTGACTAGATGACAGCACTATAAGGTTATTCTTTCCTCGTTTATATCTACCGCATCATCTACTCTTTCCCCGCATCATTGTAAGAAGGCTGCTATTAATGAATTATGCCTCTTTCCAGGATTCCTGAGTCACAACTTTCTTCTAATATGTTATAAACAGCCTTGTTTATAAAAATAAAACTACACACTAAGTCTTAGCAACATCCTCTGGCAATTAACGAACTTGCTTAAGATTAGCTTTTATGCACTAAGTGTAGGAAGAACCTAATTAAGGAAAATGGAGAATTTACAATGAAGAAGGGAAATATAGGACAACATAATTTTTGTTAAAAAAAAAATACAAGATTTTAGAAATCCAGAAAAGTGGGAAGCTGCCATAGCCAACTGAAGGGACAGGGCTATGGGCAAAGAAGGATCGTAAAGTCAATGGAAATACAAACTCAAGATCAACACACAAGGCCTTCATGAGCTGACTGTATTTTTTGAATCGTAATATTGCCATTTATTCAAAATTGCAGAGGAAATTAATTTTGAGTTTGAAAATATCATTCCTACTAGAAGGTATTCGTACCACTATAAGAATAATTGGTTGTGTTCGTTCCAAGTATGGCACTTCATAAATCAAGGACTTTTGGACACAACAGAAACGCACTTCAAGTTAGCTTATACATAGCAAACTATGTATGTGAGAGGAGAGATGAGGGTACAAGGTTTAGTAGAAGGATATACAGGTGTCCAGGGGAACAAAGTCAAGGGAAGAAACGTGGTTGTGTTTTGTGAGAGACCGGGACAAAGGACTAGGAAGCCACTGAGAGTCAAAGGTACAGTCAAACCTTGGGGCCACATCATGTCCTAGCTGTAGCACCCCTGGTCAGTGTCCACTTTCTTAATTCCCAGATCTCCATTTATAGGCAAGAGAATCAGACTGTCTTGCCTTGAGTCAGAAGTCACCTCTTCTGTTCTATTCTGCTCTTGCCCCGGGTAGAAGGAATGAGTCACATAGTTCAACTAACTCCTATCACTTGTCTTAGCTTGGACTGTCATAACAAAATACTATAGACTGGGGGGCTTAAACAACAGTAATATATTTTTCACAGTTCTGGGGCACAGCAGTCTGAGATCAAGGTGCAAACATTGTTGGGTTCTGGCAAGAGCTTTCTTCCCGCCTTACAGACAGTCCCCTTCTCATTGCGTGCTCACATGGCCTTTCCTGTGTATGTAGGGCTCTCACTCTTTTCCTCTTAAGGCCACTGAGGCCATCATGAGGCCCCACCCTCATGAACTCATCAAACCCCAATAAATTTCAAAAGGTCTCACCTCCAAATATCATGGCATTGGGAATTAGGGCTTTATGATTTGGGGTGTGGGGGGACTCGCAGCCATTTAATCCATAAGACTTTTGCATATAAATTTGAGACTTCAAATGCACACACTTGACAGAGAGAAAGATAATAATTTTAAAATGGAAGATTCTGCCTGCTGAGTGACTCAATGAGCATATGCCCCCAGTGTACACAAGATTCAGAAAACACAAATCTGCTGTTAACTCAGTGTGACCATCTTGCTGTGTAAGTGCTAGTCTAGCATTTAAAGATACAAATTTTTCCTAAAACATACCCCTTTGGCCAATACCAAGTATTTTATCTAATCAGAGAAATAGCCACCTGGTGCAAAAAAGAAGGAAAAATTGGCTGTGCCCAACTCATTGAGGGGCAATTTGTTACGTTCCAAATGGAAACTTCCTATTTGTTTTTCAAGGTCAATTATGAGCATATGTGTTTTTTACCTTATTGTAGACTTTCTAACATAATCCTCACATAAGACATACTATCTTCGCACAAACATCTCTCATTAACCAGACCTGTTTTCAAGGGTAGAAGTCAATTATTTGAAAATTGGAACAAGCAATAAAGACACAGCTTTCAAGGTGACTACAAAGAATATGGACTCTGGGAAGCTGGAAGCTTTTACAGGGAGTTTATAAATTTGGAATCAGTTTGGAGAAAAGATTCATATAACAACTGATCAGACATCATTAGAATCAAAGTGTTAGCAGAAGTAGAAGAAGATAAATGATGCCCTGATATTCATAATTCATCATTTCTACAGAAGAACAGGCAAGTAGTTTGGAGATTTCTATTCTGTTTTTGTTTTACTTTCATAGTTACCAAAAAGCTGAATTAATGACAAACATAATTAGACACTTTTACCCATTAACTGGAAGACTTTTTATGATGCTGTGCTAATTTTATTAAAATTCTATGCATCAGTTAGTTTCTATGATTATACAGTCGCTTCTCTGAACTGGTATTACCCAGCACCACTAGCAACTGCTATTACCCAGCACCAAGCACACTTGAAAACAAGCAACTTTGCTTTAGTGGGTCATGTTTTGGTTACTAAGCAAAAAACAAACTCAAACCAGTTTAAGCAAAAATAAGTTCTCTGGCTCATACGAGAAAGTGGTTGAAATGGAGGTTCAGTTAGATCCAGAGGTTCGAAAATTATCTTCAGGTACCTTCAGGTGTCCTTCGTCACCCATCTCTCTTCTCTTCTTTCCTCTAGTTTGGTTTCATTTTCAAGCTGACTCTTTCAAAGAGACAGAAGACATTTCTCCCTGCAGCCCAGGCTCATGATGATAAAGTCAGTGAGGCCTTTTTCAACAGCATTTCACTCACCCCAAAAGGACTTCCCACTGCACTGCCAGAAAAACCAATGTTCTGAAGGATGTGCTACCTGTCCAGGTGGAAGAGAAGGAGTAGGAAAGAAATCATGTAACCACCTCTGGATTTCCTTTCTTTGCCCTAACCTTTGGGGGAAAAAAAGGGTAGTCACATACTAAACCACATAGACTAAACATGACTATCATAAAATGACAAAGGGCTAGTTCTCCCACAGGATTTATGGAATGAAAAAAAAATTGTGCTTGGTATAAGCTTCAAGATAAACTTTCAGAAATGACACACTGTGAAAAAGTATTTGCAATACGGCTGACTGACAAATGGTTGACATCCCTAATAAATAAAAAGCTTATAAAATAAAAAAGAACAAGACCATCAACATTGAAAAATGAACAGAGACATGAGCAGAGAATTTACAAAAAATAAAATGCAAATGACTTTTAAACATTTGAAAAGATGTTCAATCTTGCTCATAAGAGAGATGTGAATTACAACTACATTGAGATGCTGTTTCTCACCTATTGGGAAAAAAAAAACATAAGTTTGAAAAAGGTAATGGCAAAGTAGCGAGGAAATAGACACTGGCATGTACACACACACACACACACACACACACGTATGTATGCAATATATGTACATACACATGTATGTGTGTATTTAAATACATCTACTTGGGCAAGGAGCAAAAAGAGTAGAGGGGACAAAAAATGGGTGTTTTCTAGATTTGACTTTTGAATCACATGAAATAGAAAGTTATTTTGATTCTAAAGTTTAATGGAAAGGCAAAGCGCCAGAATATCTAACACAATACTGAAGAAGAACAAAGTTGGAAGACTGACACTACCCAATTTCAAGACTTACTATTAAGCTATCATAATCAAGACAGCACAGTATTGACACACGGATCAATGGAACATAATAGAAAGCCCGGAAATAGACACACACAAATATAGCCAACTGATATTTGACAAAAGAGCAAAGGACAAAGATAGTCTTTTCAACAAAAGATGCTAGAACAACTGGACATGCATATACAAAAATATCTGAATCTACACTCAGCCCTTCCCCCTTTTACAAAAAGTTCACTCAAAACACATCAGACCTAAATATAAAATGCAGTATTATAAAACTTTTGGAAGAAACAGGAGAAATTCGATGTGATCTTAGGTTTGGCAATGAGTTTTCAGATACAACACCAAAAGCATAATCCATGAAAGAAAAGACTGATAACTTAGACTTTGTTTACAGTTAAAATTTCTACTCTGTGAAAGACATTGTTAAAAAAAAAAATCAAAGGACAGTCCACAAGGTTGGAGAAAATATTTGCCAAACTATCTTTGTGATAAACAAAAGGTGGCAAAGATTGAAGAGCTGGAGCACAGGCGAATTTTACAGTGCTGGAACTATTTTGCATGACACTGTGATGGTGGGTACATGCCATCCACATATCAAAACCACAGAACTTTATAGCATAGAGAGTGAACCTTAAGGTACGTAAATTTCCAAAAATCATTTAGGAAGTTGGGGGATCCCAGGAAACAATGCATTCTGTGACAAGAGAATCTGATCGTATTTACAAATATATGAAACCTCACGAAAGGGAACTAGGGGGAAAAGGGTCAAAGGAACTGCACATAAAGGACTGTACTCTAGTTGATAAAGTTGTTTCCCAAGAGACCATGGGTTAATTCTGAGAAGCTACACAGGTATACTGAACAGAACAATTAGGTAAGTGGATGGTGGATGTTGCGAGCCAAGTTTCTCACTGTTACACTGGAAATTTACAGATAAGCAAGGGGTGAGGATTAGAATGATCCATGTGGGATCAGAATTGAAGACACCAGTATAAACTCTTGTTTAGATTAATATGGGTGCAGATGGTTACATGAGTAAATATTCAGTTATGTGTATATACACAGGTTAGGTACACATATATATATTTCTTTGCTCCACTAGAAGAAACACTACCCAAATAGCAATGAGCATACCTAGCACATCGATCACGGTATTTAATACCACTCTCCAATAAAAGGAACCAGAACTCTTTGGAGAAATGGCTGACCCCAGAACTGGGGCAGGAAATATGTGAGCCTAAAGAATCGTGTAATTAGGAAGTGCTAAAAGAATAAAAACTTGATGGAGGTGTGTCAAAGAGACAGAGGAGCCAACTGAAATAATTCCCAATAGCCAAAGCTAGAAAATTTGGAGCAAGAAAATACATAAAATAGCATTGGACTATAATCCTAAGTATAAAATAAATATTCATGAGCCTATACTGGGGAGAAAAGAGACAAATATGTTAAAATATTTATTTACTAATTTATTTTAAAATTAACAATAATGAATCCATCATGTTAACATAAATGGCACATTTTTATGAAAAATAGCTATTTTTCAAAAACAAAAACAATTGAAGAAGATTGGATTGTTTTACATTTTTGCAAGTCTCCTTAACATCTGGCTCCATAGAAAAGAACTTGTTTCTCATATCTGCTTCTGCATCCAATCTGTTGTGATACCACCTGTCAAACAGATTCTGGAAAACTCCACTGTCCACTTGTGAGGGAATGAGAATATAAAAGGCAACTCACATCTTAGCATTATTGTAACAACAGTCTAGATCCCATGTGTCCCTTGAAAGTGTCTCAGAGACACCCTGCCAGGTGTCCCCAGACCACACTTTGATAATTGCTACTCTAGAACTAATTACCAATTTACTAGATATATAGAGGAACATATTAAATGATGCCACAAAGTACAGAAGATGGGCAACCACAGGACAAAACAGTTACAGATAAAATGATGCAACACTCAGAACTTGCTTCAAAATAATCTAATGCGGGGCGCCTGGGTGGCACACCGGTTAAGCGTCTGCCTTCGGCTCAGGGCGTGATCCCAGCGTTGTGGGATCGAGCCCCATATCAGGCTCCTCCGCTATGAGCCTGCTTCTTCCTCTCCCACTCCCCCTGCTTGTGTTCCCTCTCTCACTGGCTGTCTCTATCTCAGTCAAATAAATAAATAAAATCTTTTTTAAAAAAAATCTAATGCAATGGAGGACAGAAGGTGAGGGGGAGACAAGGTGGGGTCATGCGGTCACAAATCTCACTGCATTATTTTCCCTAATTTTGTATGTTTCAATTTCTTTCATAATAAAAGAAGAAAAAGAAAGAAACAAGATGATGTCTCCAGATATGTCCACTGGCACTTGGTGCTCAGGGGGCCAGATGCCTTTTTGAAGTCTCCAAATGAAATTCTAAATGAGAGCTGAGCAGTTCAACAACCCACAAAACAGCCACTAACTCAGAAATAACAATTCAAGGAGACATAAGAGAGTTTTCGCCGATTTCTGCATAAGGAAAGCAGGCTGAATTATGTTCAATGAGCTTTTATTCTGATTGTTTTTATGACAATAGGTACTCTAAGCATTTCTGCTCTGTGCTACAGTCGAGGAGGCGGGACCTGTGTGGGGCGGTGTGACTGTGGGCTGCAAGGAGAGAGAAGCAGGGCTATGAATGCCACGGCGAGGTCTCGCCTTGTGTAAATTTTGGGAAGCACTGGAGTATCAGCACATTTTGTGATGTTCCTGCCAAATCAAAAATTATAGATTTAAAAACTTTATCTGATGAAAATGAGCACAATTTTTAAATCAAGCAACAGACTAGAAAACAGTATTAACACGTGTAATAAATGGTTAACGTTCGCCCTATAGAAGGCATTTATCATGTTCCACATCCAGTGCTATAGACTGAACTGTGTCTCCCCAAAATTCATATACTGAAGGCCTAATACACAGTGTGACTGTATTTGGAGCTAGGGCCTATAAGGAGGTAACGAAAATTACGTGTGGTCGTAAGGGTGGGGTCTTGATCCAGCAGAGTAAGTGTCCTTACAAGAAGAAACACCAGAGAGCTCCCTCTCTGTGAGCACTCAGGAAAGGCTAAATGACTGTGTGCGAGCCAGGAAGAGGGCTTTCACCAAAAATCAAATCCTGCTGTGCCTCGGTCTGGGCTTCCCACCTCCAGAACTGTGAAAGGTAAATTCCTGTGTTTTGAACCATAGAAAACAGAGGATTTTGTACAGCTGTCTGAGCAGGCTAATACACTAAGAAAACTCTGCAGCAGTTAAAATACGTTCATGACATATCACTAAAGAAAAAAAAGCATGTCACAGACAATATGCTAAGTATGGTCCCATATATGTAAAGAGCCAACAGAAATAAACAATAAAAACACTATATATGTGTGCATATGTATCTTACATGGGTCTGGATGATTCTGTGAGCAGTCAATGAGTATGCTTTCCCCCAAACTCCTTTTTGCGTCATAACCCCACTTCGGGTACTCCACTGCAATAAAGGTAAAGATATCACTGCAGAACTGTAGGTTGAAAAAGACATCGAATTCCTGACATTTCAGTTTTTTAAAGCTGAGATCCATGTGTACAACACTTGCAAAACCATTTTTTGTTTGTTTTCTATTCCAGAAGAGGTGAGTGAGCAGGGCACCTCTCCCTGGATAGAAGAACAAGGAAGGAAAACAAGAGTATGACAAACAGTCATACCTCCAAGGGCCCTGTACTCTGCTCTCTCCCCCAAGGTTAACTTCAAGGGTACGGGAGAAATCAAACCCTCTGACAAGTACAGGGTTTGACAGCAGAGATGCCTGCTGCCTGCTCTCCCTCTGTACTGGGGCGAGCACTTCCAAAGGAGGTTCTCATGAGATCAAGGAAAGAGGGAGCTTGAACAGGGGTGGCTGTATGGGGAGGGGGCTGTGAGACGGAAATGCAGCCCCACCTAGTTCGCCATATCTTGAAGAAGTGTTCCTCATCAGCACAGAAAGAAGAAAGTCTATATACCTGAAGACCAGCAGAGAGTGACATAAACAGTACAGCAAGGACCAAGCACCTTACTGGTTGCCCAGGGAACCAGGAACCAGGGAGGATGATCCATGCCCTAGAAAATTCTAGGGTGAACATACCCCATGGAGTCTAGCTATTTTTTCACTCCAGAAACCATGACTCTCCTTCAATTCCCAGCATTTAGATGAGCCACAGGGAACCTGAACTATCAGGACTTAAACTTGGAAGAGGAGTTTTGCTAGGGTTGACTATAAGCATGTTTTCTGTCATTAGATAAAATGGGAGGGGTGTGTGTGTGTGTGTGTGTGTGTGTGTGTGTGTAAACATTGCTAAATGACTAGAAACAGTGTTTCTCTGGGGGTCAGAGTAGGATTTGGAGAACACGTGCAAGAAAAGAATCTCACCTTTCACCCCACTTGTACTTCTATAAATTGCTCCCGTTTTTCATATTGAGCACGTGTTACTTTTGTTAGAAAGGTTTTTGTTTTGTAAGAAACAATGATGAAAGCCAAAGGTTCTCCCAAACACTTCCAGGGACGACTGGGGGGGCATCTGCCATCGTGCATTTACCGTGTGACACTACCACTTCATTGTACACATGGTGTCAGGGAAGAGTAACAGGGAGGCCCGGGTGACTTGTCATGTCACAAAGAATAAAAGGTATGACTGCAAAAAAACATTAAAGAGTTGTCAAAAGTACCTGGCAAGAGCTATACAGGGTGTAAAGCATGTGACAGCACTGCCTTTTCTGCCACCATCCAAAGACAACTTTCTCATGAAAACAGAAAACACATTAATAAGTAAAACCCCAGAGGACCGCGGTATGGCCAAGTCTACAAAGACCATCTCCTACATTCAAGTTCTACCTCTATCCCCACCACAAAATAAGTCCTATTTCAACCACCATATGCTTTTAACCTTTTTATTTTTATCAATACATGTAGACAACTACATTTCTAAAAATTTCATAGAGCTGAGACGATTTCATTACTCTGAATTCAATGTTTTCCTGTGGTACAGTCCTCAGAAACATGCGTGTCAAGTTGGCAAACGTTTATTGGGCACCTGTGAGGTCCAGTCTTGGTGCTGGAGGTGCAGAGATGAGTAAAACCCAGCTCCTGTCATGGGGTATCCACTGTCAGAGGAGAGACAGATATGTGAACAGCTAATAATGATAAGGCAAGATGAAGCAAGTGCCATGAATAATTGCAAGAAAGGAGCTGGGGGAGTACATGGGATTGAGCATTGAATTCTCCATGGGTGTTTGGGCTAACCGTCAGAGAACAGTGAGGATGTAACAGGCAGAGAAGGGGCAAGGGCAGTCAACGCTAAGAGAACAGCAGGAACAAAAGTGAGGAAGAGTGAAAGGAAGGCTGAGGTCCTTCCACACCTCAGCGCCAGGTCTCTAAGAAAAGGCATTCACTAGACTATTCCCTGAGATGATTAATCATGTACATTCCATATGCACTTTCCTCCGGTAGCCAGAGGCCAAGTAGGCAGACCTAGCCTAAAATTATTAGAAAGAGAAAGCAGAGGAGAAATGAGCTCAGCAAACGTGGGTTCCTTGAAAGGGCGAGGGACTCATCCATCATGCAGGGGCAACGTGGGAGGCTCTTACACAAGGCTCTGTGAGACTGACTATGGTCTCCCCGTTCACCTGAAAAGCACTGCAACATAGCATGGAACGAGCCTGGAGCTCGCAGAATGAGCAGGTAGACATTTTCCTCTTTGCTTAAAAATTCTTCAAATTGGGCTCCAGCTGAACATAAATCATAATTTCAAGTAGCCAGCTGCGAGGCATTTAGACCAATTCTTTTGATGTCTTCATCTGGAGGGGTCCATCATAGCTTGTGGAGTAGCAGCGCCCTCTATTGGAAAGGAGGTCTCTTGAATGCCCATGAGTACTAGGAAAACCATTCCAGCTTGCAAATAAAAGAGGGTAGCTGCTCTCTATGATTCACCCAACCATTCACCAGTGACAAGATTTTCTTACCCACTGTATTTGATATTATAAATACAAAATCTGGTTTTTTCCTACAGAAATAAGTATTGCATAATGGTTATTTCTTTATAATAACTTAAATTTTAGTTCGTTACCTTCTGACTTTCTTAAAAACTAATATACATGATCATTAACAATACTCCATGAGATGTACGTAGGATTCCTCAAAGTACATAAAAGAGAAAACTAGGTGCTGTAAAGAATAAAAAATAGTCTTACTGACATTTTCAAAGCTCATCAAAATAATGTCTTTTAAAACTCTATTCTATATACACAAAAAAATTAGTCGCTACTTTGTTTCATTCACCTATTCAACAACATTTTTCACAAGTCTATTTTGTCCTCAACATATGATTTACAAAATAAATAGGGAATTCTCATGGATCTCACACAAGGGGAAAAGAATAAGCCAGGCAACACTTACAAAACAATATGACGGGCACTACACTAGAGGTACATATGGTAAAAATTAGAGCCCCTAACTCAGTCTTCAAGATAGGTATTCATATGCTTGGGTAATGCTTGGGTTGTATCCTGAAGACTAGCTAGGAATCAACCACGCAGAAGACCAGAGAAAATTCCCAGAAATACCTAAGTGGAGGTCCAAAGGCACAGAGACATAAAAGAGACTAGGGTCTTAAGGGACCACCACGTTCATAAAGATTACAGAAATGCAGGGTGCTACCGTACAGGGCATGCTGAGAGGTAAGGCTGGGAGTGGGGGGTGACCCTGACTCACAGGAGTTGAAAGGATATTACAGGTCATTTAGGTTTAGATTCCAGAACACTTTCAGTAACCTGACACTGACACTCCTGTTTGGCTGCACTGGCTCTCATTTGGCACCCTGTGGTCTCTCAGTGTAAGACTAAACCCCTCTCATTTGTGGAACTAAAATCAATTCAACTCTTTTTGGGATGAAACATGAAGTACTGAAGAATTGACTAAATACCATGTTTTTACCAATAAATATAATCAGCATTAAACTGAGGTTAAGTGAGAATATCCAGGGTTAAGATGGTCCCATTGCAGCAATCTGCGAGCCGTAATAATAACCAAGTCTCTGAATTTATCCTGACTCTAAAGAAGACACTTCCAACAGCAGGGCCCTTCATGGCTTTTGTAAACGCCACAAGACTTCTGAGTGCAAGTGAAAAGGAACAGCTCTCTTTAATCCCCACGATCATTGCCTAAAGCTCCTTGTGTACCTCCCTGGAGAACCTCCATTCTCCTCTTCAGGCGGAGCAATGCTGATACCCACGCTCCCTACAGACTCTGTGGAAGCAATTACTCAGTGCGGTCATGATTCTACTGATCAGGCGAGTTTGCAGTACAAGGAAACAAAATCAACCATGTTAATTTCAGCTGAGCAAGGGGCGGGGGGAGCTGTGGCACTTGCCAAATAGAGAAATCGGAGCTCCTCGGAGAAAGGAATTCAATTTGCAAGCTCTAATTGTAAGCTGAAATTAAAAATAATGGAAGGCACAAAGCAACTGCATACAAAAGTCCAGGTTATGTCAGAGAAAAAAAAGCAAGCATCCTTCAAAAAGCAACTGCACTTCTCAACCTGCTTTCTCCTATAAATCTGACAATGGTTTCTACATTTGCCACCATTTGATCGGCAAGAGGTTCAAGCAGGCAATGCAATTAAACTTGGGAGTGAAACAGGTAGAACTCCCTCTTTCATATTGTGTACATCGTACAAGATGAAATGAACTAGGAGGGGGAAGTAAGGGGAAAAGAAGAGGTACAGATATCCAGAAGAGGCAGTCAATGGGAACAAAATCGAAGCCACGAGAGCAGGTCAAGGTATAAGAGTCTTTACAAGAGCACAAGAGGCAGTTCATCTCAGTGGCTTAAGAGCTAAAGACCCAGGCTTGCGAATCAGACCTGAAGTCAAATACTAGCTCTACCCTTTCTAGCTGACCTTAGGCCAATTACTTAAGCCCCGAAAGGTTCAATTTCCCTACATGCACAATGGCATAGGCTTATTAAAAAGACTAAATCAGATACAATGAACGTACGGCCTTCAAAGAGTGTCTCACACATAACAAGCATTCAGTGACTTTAAGCTTGAAGAAAGAATGCCTGGCATACATCAAATAAGCAATAATTGGTTGCTGGGTAAAGTCATAAAGAAGCAAGAAGAAAAATTGAATTCTTTTGTGTTTGAAAAACAGAGTGGCCAGTAACACCATGGGTTGCTGGTAATTACAGAGAGAAGTAATGACATGGCCCTAGAGGAGGCCACCGTACTTCCCCACCTCCATAACAGTTACCATTAGAATGGACCCATTTTATCTATTTATTTTTTAAGTAAGCCCCATGCCCAGCATGGAGCCCAACGTGGGACTCACACTCACAACCCTGAGATCAAGACCTGAGTTGAGATCAGAGTCGGATGCTTAACCAACTGAGCCACCCAGGGACCCCATAGAATGGCCCCATTTTAATTGTATACCAATAATGTCTGAATTTCTTGATGAGTTATACAGTATTTCTTTCTTCTTAGTAAGTTTTTTAGAGTGGGAGAAGTCTTTAAAAACTGAATAATCAGTGCAGTTTCATGGTATATCAATAACAACTCAATAAAGCTATTTTAAAAAGCAGGATTTTTTTTTTTTTTTTTTTTTAGTCCATGACAGACTTGGGGCCAGAGAAGCTATAATGATTTTGATCAAAGTCTTATTATCAGGGGCATCTGGGTGGCTCAGGCGGTTAAGCGTCTAACTTCGGCTCGGGTCATGATCCCAGGGTCCTGGGATCAAGCCCCACATCCGGCTCCTTGCTCAGCAGGGAGCCTGCTTCTCTCTTCGCCCTCTGCCCCTCTACCCCTGCTGTCCAGCTTGTGTTCTCTGTTCTCTCTCTCAAATAATCTTAAAAAAAAAAAAAAAAGTCCTATTATCAGAATAGCTGGGGACACTGGCTAAGTTCACTGGCTCTAGTTATGGACTGAATTGGGTCCACACTCTCCCCCAAATTCATATACTGAAGCCCTAATCCCCAGTGTGCAAATCAGGCCCTTAAGAAGTAGTTCAGATTAAATGAGGTCATAACAGTGGACACCGGCCCTTTTGGGAAGAGGAAGACCAATGCAGAGTGCACAAGCTCAGAGAAAAGGCCACGTGAGGACGCAGTGAGAAGGTGGCCATCTACAAACAAATCAAGGAGAGAGGCCACGGAAGAAACACACCCTGCAGCTTGATCCTGGTCCCTCCAGAACTGTAAGAAAATAGATCTCTGTTGTTTCAGTGACCCACTCTGTGGTACTGTGGGTTATGACAGCCCCAGCAGGCTAATACACCACAATTCCCTGGCAGACAGAAGTGGGTCCAAATCCAGTCTCAGCCACTCGCTAATGGAGTGACTTGGGGCAAAGCATGAAGCCACTTTGGGCCTCCATTCCCTCGTCGATGAATAGAGATGATGTCACTGTCTACTACACATCATTATTTTGGCTACGTGGAGAATTAAGTGAGAGGATGCATTTAAAGATCTCAGCATGATGTCAGGCTTGTAGTATTCACTCTAATGATGATTTCCATGATGCCGAATCACTAACACAACTAAAGATTCCATCCCAGGGCTTTGCTCACTCAATCATCTAATACTTCTGTATGAAATTTTACCCCTAAGATTACATGTCACCCACATTTTTTCCTAAACCAAGAAAGGGTTTTCTTTTGGTTTGGTTTGATTTTGGTTTTTTTGTTTTTAAAGGAAAATGATGATAAAGGACAAGTAGAGAAATTGCTACTTCGGCTTCTAAATCTTCCAGTCCATTTCCTTCAAAGTGGCCTTCCAAACAGGTTATGAGTCAGCTTACCAAAACCAGGTGTCTTTAGTTCATCTGTTAGCAGCCTCCGTCGAGGCCCGAGAAGGTGGATATTCTCCCTGCTTTCTTCTTATTTATTATTCCTTGAAATACATACAGCCATCACTCTCTGAAAAGGAATTCAATGTGTCTGGGGGGAAATCACCTGTAAAGGTTTTGGGATGAGAGAAGTTTGGTGCAATTTAGGGGAATCAAACAACAGCTATTACAAGACATTATTAGGGAGAATAATACCAAAGCAGGATTCAGAAAAAGAAAAAAAAAGCTTTTTTAAAAGTTCATACATTTTCAAAAACTCAACCCCCATTTGCTAGGCTACAGGCTCAGAGGCAGGTGAACGCCAAAGGAATGCGTTGCATTAGCTAAATGTTTATTGCCAGTGCTAAGGGAAGGATATGGTTCATCCACCCTCAGTACCAGGGGATTTTCATCTCCTTTGAACAGTTCAGAGACTTCCTTCACCTCTAAATTACTTTGAAAGAGGAGAGTGAGAAATGACTTGATCATTCCCTTCAAGTGGCATTTCAAAAAGTAGTGGCCAGTTCTTCCATCTTTCCACTGGGGACAGAACTTAAAAAAAAAAAAAAATCAAAAAAACAGTTTGTACCAACTCACTTCCTGGTAGGAGTTATTTTATACCAGGAGAGGCTGGGGTGGGGAAAGAAGGGGTTGTTCATCAGACGCATTTAGTTGAGAAATGACATCAAAAGATTTTCTATATGCATCTATCATGGACATTCTCTTTTTTTGTTTTAAGATTTTACGTATTTATTTTGGGGGGATGAGCAGAGGGGGAGGGAGAGGAAGAGATAGAGTCTCAAGCAGGCTCTGTGCTTAGCACAAAGCCCAGGTGGGGTTCATTCTCATGACCCTGAGATCATGACCTGAGCCGAAACCAAGAGTCAGACTCAACTGACTGAGCCACCCAGGCACCCCGTACCATGGACATTTTCTTGTGGAAAACTCAAAAATAAATATGGACTCTGGGAAACTCACTGAGGGCTTCAGAGGGGAGGGGGGTAGGGGAATGGGATAGGCTGGTGATGGGTAGTAAGGACACGTATTGCATGGAGCACTGGGTGTTATACGCAACTAATGAATCATGGAACATTACATCAAAAACTAAGGATGTACTGTATGGTGACTAGCATAATATAATAAAAAATTATTATTAAAAAAAGGAAAAAATCTTCTTTACAGAGATATTGCTCTGGTTTATTTCAGAAACGTACATATCAAGCAGTTCAGTTCACATTCAGTTTCTCATTTCATCTCGATAGCCAACGAGGTAGAACGTGAAGGGGAACAGAAGGAATGCGTGTTGAGTCAGACCGCTCTGGGTTTGCATTTCAGATATACCTCCACCTGCTAACCTCCCTCTACTCACCTAAATGAGGATAATAACAGAACCCTTGCAAAATTACTGCATGTAAGATGCCCGACAAGTAAGGGAATATACAGGAAGCTAGACCTTGCTATCACTGTTGATTTCATGACCACAGTGCCTAGAAATAGGCACAGAGAAATGAGGCACCTTCACGAGGTTCCAACATCGATAAAGTGATGAGCCAGATATGGCTAAGTGTCTATTACTCAATAGCCAGTCTCTCGCTCTCAGTAACATGTTACCAAGAATTATTCAGACAGGCAATCTGCCCAACTAAAAGATCATTTCATATTATCCAGCCTCTCTTTGAGCTACAGAGAGCCAGTGAAATGCAAACATGAGATTTTAGATGGAACACACGGAGAGACTCCTTAAGAGGACAGATAGTTGGCACAGTGCCTGTGGGAACTGCAGATACGATGGCTGAAGGCCCCAAGCAGGCACGAAAGAACAGGAGGTCACTCTGAGAATGAACATCATGTACTAGGAATGGTGAAGTTCCCAGACAGGAATCTGGGTCACTGATGACCTTGAAGCTGCCATGCAGCCCTGGTGTACCCACATTTGAATGCATTTTTTAAATTTAAATTCAATTAGCCAAGGTACAGTACATCATTAGTTTTTGATATAATGTTCATTTGAATGCATTTTATGTGAAAGAATAATCTCTTAGTGTTTAAAATAATGTTATTTCTGGCTTCTGTTATTAGCAGCTAAGTACAATTCCTCACTGATATATATTAGGTCTTTCTGACTCTAAAGCCAGGGAAAGCATGTAGGGTAACCTACTAACCCTGCATCTTGGAAATCAATTCCAGGCAAAGGGGAATGGTTAGTTACCTGAAAAGCATGTTTCCTCCCTGAAGAGTATATCAAAACATATTTTTAAATTTCCTCTTACACTTTTTCTCAGTGAACAGGAAAATAAATTTCTTGGTTGAATCCAAATCAACAGATACTGTCTGAGCACCTGTATGCAAAATAGTGTAGGGGAAACAGACAGGGCCCAGGTCCTGTGCTGAAGCTCCTACAGTCTGATTATGACCATTCATTCATTCATTTATGGATCCCTGTTGTCTAGTTGCATTCATTCATTCATTCAGCCAGTCATAGATTCTTGAGAATGCCTTCTAAACACTGGGCATGCCAACAGAAAGACGTAAACATCATTCTTACTCTCATGGAGTCTGCACTGTGGTTGTGGGAGAGAGAGATAATAAACAAATGAATAAAGGAACAACAGAACTTCACTTACGGGTCTTCAGATAACACTGAGCAGAAAGGAGGATCTACCTGAACGGGCAATACGTAGACTGAGAGCTGCATGCCAAGAAAGACCCAGTGATTCAGATAGAGGGAGTACAGCAAATGTAAAGACGTGAGCCAGAAGGAAATCTGGCGGATCATGATCAGAAAGAAAGCCAAAGGAGGGAGGAATGTATGGAGCAAGGCTGGGAATAGTAAGAGAGAAGTCAGAGAGAAGGGTCGGATTCGGTCAGATCTTGTAGACCATGACAGCAGATCTAGATTTTATTGTAAGTGCACTAAGAAAAATAGGAAGACATTGGAAGACTCTAAAACAGAGAACGAGATTTATGTTAATAAAAGATCACCCCAACTGCTGGATGGAAACTGAATGATGAGGGCTGAAAGAGTAGTCCCGGGGAGTCCATCCAGTTGGCAGCCCAATGCTGTAATCCAGTGGAGAAATAAAGATGGCGGGAATGGCAGGGCAGCACCCAACCCGGAGAGCAACAGGCAGATCTGGGGCACATCTCAGAGCAATCACTTGACTGGCTAATGGATGGCATCTTATACCAGCAGCAGGATTCCACCTTTTCAGTGGAGCTTCCTTTAACCTTTTTTTTTTTTTTTTCAAGTATCGTTGACACATTAGTTTCAGGTGTACGGCATAGTGATTCAACTTCTCTATACGCGATGCTGTCTCACCACAAGTGTAGCTACCATCTGTCACCCTAAACGCTATTACAATACACTGACTACATTCCCTATGCTGTACCTCTCAGCCCTATGACTTCTTCATTCTGTAACTGGAAGCCTGCACCTCCCACTCTCCTTCCCCTATTCTGCCCATCTCCCTGCCCCCTGCCCCTCTGGCAACCACCAGTTTGTTCTCTGTATTTATACATCTGTTCACTGCCTTCAACATTCACTGTTATTTAAAAAAATCAAGTGTCTGAGAAATAATTTACTTGCTTTCCTTGATCCAGTAAGAGCCCCCCGCCCCAAAAATCAATGTACAAAATAATTTCCACTGTATGAACAGCTAACACCTGGCACCTCTTTGACACGTTCCTAGCAACTTTAACATTCTCCTGCTTTTTCTATCATTTCACCTTAAAATCCTAGCACCCTATGTTAATGAAGAACCAGGAGCACCCCATCTAATCCAAAGACCCCTTAGACCAAGCAGTTCTTTCACAATCAAATGTCAGTTCTGAATGAATTAGAAAACATTGCCAGGATAGTGTAGTGCAGTGCACCATTTACCCACTGAGTGCATGTTCTCGCCTTGCCTCTGTTTTTATGTCTGGAATGACTAGTTCATAGGAGCGAAGAGATAAAGTCACTGTTTAGGAAACTCCGCTTGCTGCTTAGCTCCTAATGCACTTTACAGATTCCCTAAGACTAGAGGAGGTCGGCTTTTCTTTCTCCGCCCCTTCTTACCTTCTTTCCCCTCCTGTCTCTTCTCCTTCTTCACAGAAGTGCATTAATCATCATGAGCGGCTGGGGATGGAATCATACGGATCATAGGACGTCTTGGTGCAAGTGGAATAGAACTCAGACATAGGCTCTCGTTGATGAAATACTCATTTGGAAAAAAAAAAGGAAAAGAAAAGAAAGGAAAAGGAAAGAAAAGAAAGGAAAAGAACAGGGAAGAAAGAAAGAAAGAAAGAAAGAAAGAAAGAAAGAAAGAAAGAAAGAAAGAAAGAAAGAAAAAGAAAGAAAGGGAAAGAAAGAAGAAAAGAAAAAAAGAAAAGAAAAGAAAGACGGAAGCGGGGGAAGGGAAGAAAGAAAGAAAGAAAAATAAAGAGTTCAGCACTATGCCTGGTACACTATCGATGTAAAGAAATAAAAGCAGAAACTGTCTTTTTTTCCCCCAGAAACTGTTCTTTAACCATGTAACGGCTGGCTAGCACCTTTCCCGCATGTGATATGGTTGGTTTTTAATCTACAGAGCAAGTCTAGAGTGGGTATGGTCCTCTAACTTTGCAGGTAAGGAAAATGAGGCACAATAAAACCAGGCAACTTGTTGACCACAACCTGTATAGTAAGTAGCAGCCCTACAGCACAAAACCAGATTCTAAGGACTCCAAGCCTATGCACTTTCGCTCTCTCGGGTTCCCCTCCACTCAGCGTAACTGAGATGAAGATGTGGGTTCAAGTCTTAATGGCTCACCACTTCCGAGACTGTGGATTAAGTAACCCAATGTCCCAGGGCCTCGGCTTCAGTATCCTTACGGGGCTTAGCGAGAGAGAGGAATGCATGTGAAGGTATTTTATAAACTATAAATTTTATGACAAATCATTATAAATCTTGAAAACAAAAATAAAATTCAAACAAGCAAAGGATGGTGCATATAAAATAAACTGAATTTTTTTCCCTACAAGCAACTTGCCTCTTCAGAATAAATATTTTCTCAAGTATTTAATAATATAAAAATTTTACTAATGGGAGATTTGATACTGATTAAATCCACGGGTATTGGAAAACTTCCAACCTATCATAATAAAGATAATAATGTCACATTTATTGAGTGCTTGGCCTTTGCAAGATTCCCAGTGTTAACTCATTAATTCTCCAAAATCTCTGTTACTGTAGTCCCCATTTTACAGAGAAGCAAACGGGGGCACAGAGAGGTGAAGTAACTGGTCCAGTGAAACGCTAGGATGTGAATCCAGACAGCCTCGCTCCCCGGGCCACATTTAGTTACAATGCAGGACTACAGTGCACACTGAAAAATCCATCTTCAAAAAATCCGGGCAGTTTTTTACGGAAAGGCATCAATTCTTTTTTTTTTTTTTTTTAAGATTTTATTTATTTATTTGACAGAGAGAGAGACAGCCAGCAAGAGAGGGAACACAAGCAGGGGGAGTGGGAGAGGAAGAAGCAGGCTCCCAAGGCAGATGCTTAAGGCCTGAGCCACCCAGGCACCCCGGAAAGGCATCAATTCTTGAACAGGGGACACCACACCTGTGTCTCTGGTGAATGTTAAAACACTTGTAGGCAAGTTTAGCAGAATGAAAATATTCAACATTAATACTCCGGCGGCATATCACAGGCTTCCCCTGGCAGCTTAAACCCTTCCTAATCGGACTTTTCATCAGTCCTAGTGACTCACGACAGGCTAATGATTTCCTCCCCCCGAAGAGTTTCTCTCTTTCAGTCCGCTCCAGCTGTCCTGGTGTGGTAATCTGGGATTAGAACAGCAACATCAACTATGAATTTGCAGCTAAAGAGTTTGGAACTCCCAGGTGGAAAGGGTCAGATACGGGCAAACTGGTAATAATGATGCCCTAAGAACGAGGATAAGGTGATGCTTTCTCTAAGTGTACCCGGGCCAGTGTTTATAGCCACTGCTTACATTTGTTAATTTAGAGCAAAAGACTGAATGGGCAGCTAGTTCCCAGAAAAGATCGTGCCTCTCTGCTGGGCATCTCCCTCTTGTCCAGAACCCTGTGCTAATATCCACTGGATCCCAGGGGAGCCGCATCATATGCCATTTAGCTCATGGGTTGATTCCCTAACTTTGGAGAAAGAGGAGACAGATGGCCAAGCGCTTGGGAGTGATTGCTAATGAGGAGAGACAGGAAGCAGGAGGCAATCTCTCCTCTCTGAGTTTTCAAAGGACAATGTGTTTTTGGATGTGATCAAGCAAGTGTGATATTTAGATCAATTAATATTTAGTAAACATCTACTATGTGCCGGTCCCTGAGCTAGATGCTTTCCTATGTATTATTTTATGCAATGCCCCTAAGAACAAATAAAAATATCAGTGTGCATTCACGTTACGGAGACTGAATATTAAAACATAATGGATACAATCCCGCAGTTGAGCAGAAACACTTTAGAATTCTGCATCCATCTCTCACTCAGTGCTAGGGGTTATCCAGACAACTGCCTATAGATTTTTTCTTTGTTCCATTATTTAATCTAGTTCAGTATTTCTCAAACCTCGGTGTGCAAAATTATCATTGTCCAGGGTTATAGACACCAAATCTTATTTACTGTGCTTCATGGTCAATTTCAGGACATTTCAAGGTTATTTTCAGGGCCTCTGCGTAAACTTAAGCAGGTGGAAACCAGCACAAAAGTACCAGCCTGAGAGGGCAAGGCAAGGGGGGGCTGAAGCCCAGCCTGTTTCCTACTGCTTAGCTGATTCGGCTGGGAGCAAGAGGTACTTTTTGGCAATTCATGTGTCCAGAGAGGGGCCACTTCAGAAGCTGACTTTATAAATTTAAATACTTAGATCTGAGTCCACTGCGCCTTTATTTTTATACCTCTTCCCCCTCACCAGAATGTGAGCTTCACAGCCCAGGGGCCCTATTTAATCATTTCTGTATTCCTAGCATCTTATACTCAGTGCCTGGAACATAACAGATTCTCCCTAAAGAATGGTTACTATATGAAACATTTAAATAAAATTAACTTAATGATTATTTCTTTAATCATTGAAGAAAAATAATTAAAACTTAGCCAACATTCAATGATAGAACTAATATGTTATATCATGTAGTAATCATCATACAGTCCTCACAAAAACCCTACAATATAGGCATTATCATTACTATTTTAGCCCCATTTCTAGCTGAAGAACAAAAATATATTTAAATATGTTTATTTTATATATTTAACTAATCTTAATATATTTAATGGTATTAAAATTATAGAATGGTCTTGCCTTTTCTCTGAAATATTTAATAAACACTGTTCCTTGTCATTACATACCCTTTTGAATTATAACTTTCTAAATATTCTACAAAATAAGTAGACCATCATATCAAAGTTGTATTCTAATGCATTAGAGCATTCTCCTATGGCTGGACATTTGGACTCCACCTAATTGTCATTGTTAAAAATAACTTTTGATGACTATTTTAGTATATAAGCCTTTGCCTTAATCCCTGATCATTAACTTAGAGTCCTCGATGTATGTAGCAGGGGGGAAAACTAGGTCAGATAGAATGAATTTCTAAAGACTCAGAACACACCTTTGTTTTCTTAAAATTTACCTTGTATGTTTTTCCTGCTTAAAAGTGATAGATAAAGTTTCAGGTATGTGCCGGGTAATATAATCAATTGTACTATTGTTTTTTCTGGTTTTTGCTTTAGACTGATATTTCTATTACTATTGCCACCACTACCGTTAAAAGCTAAGATTTATGGACTACTTACATGGGGCTGGGCTCAGCCACGTGCATACACTCTCCCATTTAAGCTTACAAGCCTCTGGGGCCAGCGTGGATGTTAATCCCATTTTGCCCATGACGTACAAATGTTACGAATAAAGCTAGGAACTGAAGTCTGTTCGTTGTCCAAGCTGTGATCTTGACCACTCAACCAGCACCTTTTAACAGAGGAAACTCACAAGTAATGGTCACTTGAAGTATAAATACTAAGGCTGCTATAATTATAACCCTTTTATCTTTATGGCAGTTTACAGGACACGAAGCATATCCACATGAAATTATTTTAGCTGATGACCAAATTCACCTCTCTATATTGAAGACTAGACCTTTCTTTCCATTCTTGCCTATCTGTGATAGGCTGAAGAGACAAACACAGAGAAAATAAAAGCAAAGTAGTATTTCTCGGGGATTCTAGGGCAAAACTGTTACCCAGAGGAAACTGGCAAAAGACTAGGACTTTGATTACAGTTCGACCTTTCAAAGAGCAGTGCTGGGAAATGCAGGAAGGAGCAGTGGCCCTAAACAGGACCCAGAAAATGCAAAAACCACAACTGATGGTACTCATTCCGACAGCCGAAATGCTTGGACGTTCTGGCTTGTTCAAAATAACAACCAAATCCATGCCACTGCAGATCGAAGTGAAAGTGAAATCAATGCAGGCTACAGTTGTAGAACTATGATTCCACATTGTAAAATACAGTTCAGGTAAGGGAAAGGTTTATGTTGTCTTGATCAGTTGTAATTATACTCCTGAGAGCGACATTCCTGAGCAAAATGTTGAAGTCACAAGAGTATCCCTGGCACATCTGATTCTGCCCTTTCAGAACTCTTCTACCCACTTCCCACGGAGACTGCAATCCCTGTGCTTTCCATGGATAGAAGCCAGGTCCACAGATGTTTCTCTCCACCGACCCTCAAGAAATACCATATGGCAGATAAAAATGTGGACTCTCAATCAGGATTCCTGGGTTCAAATCCTGCCTCTGCCCCCTAATGAGCTGTGTGCCTTTAAGGAAGTAATTAGGTCTCTATGCCTCAGCATCCTCATCCTAAAATGAGGTTTATAATAGTACAGATGTTGTAGGATTGTGGTGATTAAGCAATTTAATACATGGGAATGCACATGATAAGTGCCAGGCAAGTGTTTCCTTGTTTATTATTCCCTCCTGTCAAGAGTTCCTTCTCATATGACTCATCCCTACTCCTCCAGTTGTCAGTTGAGAGCGCGGTTAATGTAATTAAGTCCTTCTGAACTCGTAATAGCCAAATGCTTTGGCATATCACCCCTGTGTTGTTTTTATATGGGGAAAAACTAACAAATATTGAAAAGCTGAAATGCAATGAAATTAAACTCTCAAGATAAAATCTCAAGCGTGTATACATATAAATGAAAATATGTGTGATAGACAGAAAGGTATTTTAAAGTTTCTCAAAGCACATTTGGGATTGTAGAACATTCAAGTTATAAGGAACCTTGAAAAATACACAGTCCATTCTTCCCTTTCCCATGTGGAAAAGTTGGGGGCGCCTCATGGGCTCAGTTGGTAGAGCATGCAACTCATGAGTTCAAGCCCCACTTTGGACGCGGAGCCTACTTTACATAAACAAACAGACAAACAAATAAATAAATAAATAAAATGTACAATACATGTGGAAAAGCTGAACTCCAGGGAGACAGTTACCAACCCCCAAAGACCCAATGTATTGTGATTATAATCCAGCTTCATGACGCTCAGTCCAATTCACTTTTCACTATGTCACGTTATTCTTTCTCATGTCTCTAACAATTTACAGAACATTCTTGAAACACAGCAAATATGGAAGCTGCAAAAGGAAAATCCACTTTCTCCAAAAAAAAAATATATATGCTAGAAGTGGTGTAAAGATAGCTCTGATCTTGCTACCCTCCTCCTCAAAATCTTCATTCCCAAAGCAAGGGAAGAAAATTAACAGTCCTAAACTACACCTCTCCCTCTGCCTTCCTATGACTGTTCTTGCCTCGCCCGTCTCCCCTGAGGGGTGTCCAGCCTAACCTGAACTCTGTCCATCCCTTCCATCTCCCCTCCTCTTAGCCATTGCCACAATCTACATCTTGCCTCTTCCTTTCTTCTTAGAACACCCTCCTCCCAACTCCGAATGCTGCCTACTGAAATCTCATTAACACTTCAAGATAACCTCTGCTCCTACTGGAATCTTACTAATACTTTGAGATAACCTCAGCTCCCCCCCCCAACCTTAATAAAGTAATTATCTTGCTCTTGTATATGTAAATAAAACGTACGTGTTCTCTAGTTAGAGAATTTTCTCATAATCCCATATGGTGCTGTGTACATATCTTATCTCCACCACAATATAGAAAGCTTGTTCAGGGTTTAATCATAACCTGGTGCATTTTTGTCTCCTTCCCAGCAATCAACGTGTTCTCTTTAGAAAGTGTTCACTGACCTGAATAAAGAAAAATATATTCTGCATGCCTGATTCTTCAGAAAATCTATAGTGAAACCTTCGTTATAGTCTCTCTATTCTAAAACATCTTTAACTTACAATCTGAATGTCAGTCATAGGCTACTTTTTCAAGTACATGCATCTCCTATCATAAAATAATGTTAATGCTCATTCTTCTGAGGTGCTTCTGCAGCCAAGAAAGTGGGAAGTCTAAGAAAGTGGACCCACTACCAGCCATTTCAACTAGACATGGCATTAGCATATTTATTTATTTATTATGTATTAAGATATGCTCAGGCTTCATATGGGAAGAACAAAAAAAGTTTTCCTGTTCGACCTTCAGCTAATAATTTCCCTTGGCCCTACACGAAATCTTATGGCCTTTAAATAATTCTCATATCTGGGAAAGAAAAGAGTTCATTAGCCAAAAAGCCAAATGATAGGAATACATAATTTATAGGAATGAGAAACAAATAATAAGCAAACAAATTAAGAAAATTACCATCTTCACAAGGAAGAAAGAAACCATAATTAAATCAAACTTAAAGTATAATTTTAAGCCTACAAAATTAAGAAAAACATTCCTAATGATTAAACCTACTATTGACACAGATAGGAGGACAATAATCTCCTACATACATTGTTAGCAGCAGAGTAAAATTGGCAGGATCCTTCCAAAATCAGAATGGCAAGCAGCAAGTGCCATAAAAATGTTCTAACCTTCAGATCCAATAAATCTATTTTTGTGAATATGTACTCTAAAAATAATTGAATGGAAGGAAAAATAGTATACGTAGAGCAGTATTTATTGCAGCATTACTAAAAATAAAATGAAACCAGGAGGCAATCTAAATATGCAACAACAATAAGGCAATGATTTAGTAAACTGCAACAGATCAACATGATGAAAGTTTATACTGTTAAATTATTGTACCTATAAGGAAATGTAGAAAATGTTTATGATGTACAGTTAAAAGAGAAATGCAAAATACAAAATGCTACACACCCTACGATAGCAACAACGTGAAATAGACATATCAAATGGAAATTTGGAGAGCAATATATAAAAATGGAAGCAGATACACAATAGTTTTGTTCAGGCATCAAATGAACAAGGGACTTACTTTTTCATGTATAAATCCTCAAAACTTCTTAAAAATTAGTAATTTTTATTATCCAACCTACTTTTACATCAACCATTTGCTCCGCCAGCCCACATAATTTCTCAGTGTTTTTCCACCGTTACCTTATTACCTAAGCTAATACGCTTACTGAGACCTGTATATGAATTACTCATCCCATGAAAGGCAAGGTCAAGTAAGTCGTGGCCCTGCCTTGTCCCTATAAGCTCTTACATAATCTGTAAGCTCTTACATTTTCAACATTTTGCTCAAAACTTATCTCTAGGGAGCTTTCCTTAGTGATTTCTCACAGAATCATTTACCCATTATCTTTGTGATAATGATTTTCACTAATTAATACATCATTTTCTAAGCATACACCAATTGTTAGATGATGTGTGTTTTTACCTCTCTAAACAAATTTCAGATTCTCAAAAGAAAAGAGCAGTCCTCTTGCTTTTTTCCCCCTTTCACTATTTCCAATTAAGCCCAATACAAAGGTTTTTACACAGGGAATACTCAGTAAATTTTCTCAATGGATGGAACACTAAATCTTCCAACTTCAAAATATCTAGTTAGTTTGCTTATAAATACAAACATCAATAAATGTTTTCCAATGTGCTAAGTCTGTCTACACTGGGCTCCTCTCGTTGGCTCTCAGTCTTAACTTACTGCCAATTTTTATTAATTACTGACATGTCTGTGATACCCTGGAGGAATGGTTCAAATGAATTTGTTTTTATTATGCATTAGTTTTATGGCTTCATACGCTGTCCAACTAATATTCTAGATAGATCCTTTGGATTCTAACTTTATGCTGAGAGCAGCAAATATGTCTCAATTTCATGAATTTGGATTATAACTTTCTCTATGAACTACATTAATAGATATATAACAAACAGGCAAAAATTAGTGAAGAACAAAAATGACAAAGACCATTGTCAATTTAAAGAGTAAGAAATCAGAGAAGCTTGAAATATATAGTCTGGCCAGAAAATGAGTTGAGTTGGTGGACAATAACACAGATATGTTTAAAATTTAAAAATAAGTGAGGTAAGTTACAGCAGGTATACTAATAGAAAATTAAGATTAAATGAAGCAAATAATAACACTAGTCTCTTAAGAATTGTGTTAAAGTTATTAAATTGGGTAGTAAAAGGTTTACTTAATTTCTGAAAGGATTATTTGTAAATTGATGAGCCATAAGAAATAATCATTGATTATTTTGTTTACTCTCTAGGAAATGTTCATTGATTAAATACCTTTGGGTTATTTTATTTTCTTATAACTAAAATTTACATGCAAAACCATTTGATTTTAACTTTCACAGCTATTCTTTCTAAAACAGCTTCTACCATCTTAGTAAATGGAGTCAACAGGGTTTAGTTTGTGGTTGACAATTTAGGATCTTGAAAAGATACGGGGCATTACTTTGCATTATAAGAAGATATTAGGTTTAAAGTATTGGCATCAAGGTCTTCACTGATCCTTCCAAAATTGAGTTTGGTATACCCCTCCTATGTTCCATGCATGTGTAGTGACTGCCCTTACCACCTTATACTCATTCATTCATTCATTCATTCATTCATTCAACTATCTGAACAATGCTTGCTGAGTGCCATTTCTGGACCAGGCAGTATGTTGAGGCTACTGCAATGAATGACTTAGCCTCCCTCCCTTCTCAAATGAAGCTTAGAGTCTAGAATAAAAAATAGAAATTTAGCAACAATCACAAAAATAATCAATTATATTGCTGATAAGTGCTAGAAAAGAAAGCACAGGTAGTGATGGAATACATAGCAAAACGTAAACATCCAGTCTTAGAGGACAAAAAGGGATCCTTGGAGAAGCAACAGTTTAAGGTGAATACTGAAGGATGAGTGGAGTCTGGCCAGATAAATGGGAAGGGGAAGGACACTCCTGGAAGCAGAATGGGCAGAGAGGAAAGCTCTGAAGTGGAGAGGACCTTGGTACGGATGAGGTGCTGGCGGAAACAAGAGCAGTGTGGCTGCCAGATATAACATGAAGAGAGTAAAGCAAGATGGATCTGGAAATTATGTAGTGGACAGAATGGGACCCAAGAGGCCAGATGAAAAATGTGTGCTGTAACCCTAAGAACAATGGGAACAATGGTAATAATTAGTCAGGTAAATGCCTGTCCCTCCACATTTGATAGCGAATGTTCTTATTTCATAATCCCATAGTGCAAACATCTCGGAAAGCATCTGACACACTGTGGGTGTTCAATGTTTGCTAGATGGCTGGAAGAATGAATGAATGATCCTTTGTCTCTCACCAAAGAATTAAGAGTTTCTGAGTTCCTGAGGACTGATCTAATGGGGATAGGAGAGGGAAGGTTCCAGCCACTACTGTTTCACTACCTATCCTTTTCCAGTGGCATTTAAAAATACATTCACTGCAACCGATGACCAAAGCAATGTGATAAGAGGCTACCAGACAAGTGAACTGCTTCATAATCAAAGCAAAAGTCTGGCCAGGGCAGGATCCCAACAAAGTCTCCCTGGAAAACTATCAAATCACAAGCAAATGTTCTGAGGTTACAGAGTCAACCAACAAGCCTTCAGAAAAATCCCAAAGAGGACGCCAGCTCAACACAGAAAATGTCTAGAGGAAAACTGCTGTCCTCCAACAGTAATCTGGGAGTGTGGTGAGAACTGATGAAATTGAAGGCTTTGATTAGGACCTGCTCGCAGGGTGGTCTTCTGACCTGGGGATGTTTTGTTTTTATTCTCCAGCTAGCCCTTTGCTCTCAGTTGAATTCAGGCATGCACAGGCCTTTTCTTTTCAAGCATGCAAACAAAATCTCTTGCAGTTTCAAACGTATTGCCCTCTCCCTTGTAGTCCACTTGGTAGCTTGCCTTTCTTTCTTTGCTTTTTGAAGACAAGCTTTGATCATCTCACTCCCCTGCTCCACCTTCAGTGGCTCACCATGGCCTGAAGAATAAAATAAAAACTTCTAAGCTTGCCACATAACATCCCATACCTCCTACCTGCCAAACATGCTTCTCTAACCCCTTCTTGCTCGCCTTCCCCACCATAGTCACTGTGATCGAGCCATTGTTTTCTTATTAGATGCGATGACAAAGACAACCAGTCTCAAGCATCCCGATGTCCTTCCTTTGTTTTTCCCTTTCATTTTTTTTTTAATCTCACCATCAGTTACCTCTGCAACTGAAAGCACAGGATTTTACTAAAGACACAGGCGTCATGGGAATCTAAAACAAACTTTCTGGTTCTCCCATTGAAAACATTACTTTCTCGTACAAAGTACAGCTGTGATGATGTCTAGTTTGTTCCCAGTTTGGTTGAACCACTGAAGCCACAGTAATAGTACCCCTTGGGGATGATTATTTAATTTAAGCAATTGAAGATGTCCTGGGAGAACCAGTTAAATATGCAGATTTCTGTATATGTTTCCAAATACTGCATTGACACAGTCTGGTGGATCTTAAGAATCCACTTTATAATCAGCACTATGCCTGGTTCTGGTTTCAATGGTCCAAAGGTGATACCTGGAGAAACACTTCAGCGTTTCTACAGCACTGAAGTGGACTTCCTATGTTTCAAACAGACTGCTCTTCTAATTAATTCTACTTCTCTTCTGACATGCTAAAGGCAGAATTCAGCAGAATACCTGTTTTTGGTGATGGAAATTTTTTAAGGAAATTAAGAACTGAAAATAACTTTAGAGTATAAATACAGGGTGGTTTATTTGATTTTTCATGGTCTGAGAATGTTCGTCCCCAGCTTACTGCCTTCAATAAGAAATTATCATGGTGAGGTCACACTGACATTGAAGCAGCTTTCTGAACAATAGACCATGGATTAGTACTTCTTTCTTGGCCCAATTTACTGTGTAAGGAACATGTCTCTTCGTAAGAATCCAGGTTTATTCCACAAATACCTCTCAAGTGTCTGCCAATTTCTAGGCAAGGAACTGGGTGCTAGTTTTAAAATCCTGACATCGTTTCTGGTTCTGTGAAATAGACATCGTATGGCATACTTTCACAGATGATTATTACATCGAGCATTGGCTAAATGACAAACAGAAAAGAGCATTTTTGGAAAACATGATGATTTACTGGTAGTTCCTTGGGACCTGCAATCTAGCACTGAAAGGAATTTACCAGGAAAAAGCAGACTTCAAAGGGAAATTACTCAGAGAAAACCTCTTTGCCCCACAAAATCACATGATTGATATTTTTAAGCCAAATCTTTTTATCTATGCTTTACTGCAAAAGTTTTCATATCTCTAATTGCCATGGGGCTATTGTTTTCCCATTCCCAACATTTTTTATGGATTTTATCAACTTTTAATTCTTCACATTATCTTTATTGAAGTTAGGAAGGTTAATTGTAACTATATGAAAGTAAACTAACATAACTGATTCAACCAATCAAAGGAAGATACTATGCTGTTGGGAGATAGACAGGTAGATAGATAGAGAGAGGCATCTATAACCCTTTAAAATGCTCTCAAAAATTGGCTTGACATTTGGAAGAAAAACAACATGGAAATAACATATATAACCTTCTAAAAGCAAGGTATCTTGCAAAGCTTCTGTTTTATTTTTAAAGAGCAAGACAAAAGCCCAAATTATTAAAAGGTGTGTGACTTCTGCAAAGAAATAAAGGAGCATAAGGAAAGAGCATCTGACAAGAAAAAAAAAATTAAGTACAGGAACACATGGTTTAGTTAGTTTAAAGCAATGACATTAAAATTTATAATGGCTCATTTTATTGGAGATTGTACAATCTTAAATTAATATCCCCATTATCTTTATTGAAAATAAAAATATCAAAGCATCTGCATTCTTTGTCAATGACTTCTAATGAAAGTAATAACCCTGGATAAATTAACTGTTATGACAATAAATGGCCAACCTTTAAGCCAACAGGAAGGAAAGAGAGAAGAGAATATTAGCACCAAAAAGGGAGTTTTATTTCATTGTACCCTTTCGTTTTACACAAGAGACAACTGAGGCCCAAAGACATCTATTCACTTGCCAGGATCACACATTCCAGAAAGTCTTCCATCCAATGACTATTACAGACTTATGTTTTCATTTATAAAGTCTCTGGGAAAGAAAGATAATGCTTTCATGAAGTAATCATGACTATCCATTGCCATGTCTATGCACACTTGGTGTTCATCCGGGCCCCAAGATGTTCACTCAGTTCTTTGACCACTTGTGTATTCTCCACAAAATGCTGATCTCTCCCAAAGATGTTGGGCCCTTTTCTCCACCCTCCTCCTTCCTCTTCATCTTCACTTTTCTTCTCTCTGCCTTCTATTCCTCTGTTCCCTCCCACTCATTCTTTCCGTCAAATGAGAATGCACAACCATTCAGGCATTAGAGAATGGAAGCAAGTCAGCAAGATTGTTCACCTACTCAAAGAATCAGTGATATGAAGATCCTTGTTGAAAAAGGGTGGTGATATTAACCTCAAAGTTTAGCCAACAATATCTCTGAACACATCAGTTTCCTTATTAACCTACTACATTCATCATCTCTTGGTTCTTCTTCATAATTTTAAACACACCACCAGAGTAAGTTCTTTTCTTGCCCTTTACAGTCAACAGTATGCTACAAATGTCCCCCCAAAATTCCTATGTTGAAACTTACTGCCCAATGTGATAGTTTTAGGAGCTGAGTTCTTCAGAAGGTAATTTGGTCATAAGGCTAGAGCCCTCATGAATGGATTTAGTGCCCTGATTAAATAGACCCCCAGAGAGTTCCTCTGTCCCTTCCCCCATGTGAAGACACAGGGAGAAGAAAGCCATCTATGAACCAGGAAGCAGACTCTCACCTGACACCAATTCTGCAGGTACCTTGATCCTGAACTTCCCAGCCTCCAGAACCGAGAAAGAAATGTTTGTTGTTTACCAGCTACCCATCAGTACTTTCTTATAGCAGCCTGAACGGACTAAAACACAATGATATGGACAAACATTCTTCTACATATTCTCTCTCTTCCTTCCTAGGATAACCACTCAAATCAAAATGTATCCCATCATCCCTGGCACCAGTCTGTGCGTTGCCTGAGTTTGGCAGAGAAATAACCCCAGCTCTTAGCACTGTGCCTGGCTGGCTCTCAGAAACAGTTCAGAGACGTGCAAGTAACTGGCCAATTATCAGCTCTATACTTAGGAGTCCACAACTGGAGAGCCAAGTTCTCTTAAAATATACTTAAGCTGAACCCAGCTCATCTAAGATACCTGAGTGGCCACAGCTAATGCAACAAAAATGTGTAATCAACCTAGTTATAAAGTCGTCTGCAGGTGGAGAGTTTCAGGATTGGTGAAGGCCGCTCTATGACAGCAAGGACCCTGATCTGTCTCTCAGTAACTATGTGACTTTAGCACATCCATTAAGTGTCATACCCCCCAGTTTCTTACAAGAACAACTACGGCACTGGACAGCACTCAACGAATTTTTCTATCATTATCATGATTGTCTGAAACATCACTATTTCGTGAAAGATTTTACCTGCTCAAGAGTCCTACTAAAACCAAAATGATAACCCATGAGCTAGATCACCTGATGCTTCTTTCGTGTTCAAGTAAATGGCTCTGTGTTTTATCTAGTTCTCCCAGATGGGACTCACAGATTGCCCTGCGTCCAATCTCCGCTGGACTTCCCTGAGCGGAAAGAAATGATGGGACAGAAAAGTTATTTGGTAGCTACTGCGGGAAGAGAACAGATTCATGACAGCAGAGAGTTGGCGCCTCTGTCTGCCTCACATGAGCCTTCCCCACTCTACCTACCAACACGGGTGAGTGCAAAGGTTTAATGAAAACAAAAGGCAACCAGATTGATTTACTAGCCAGCAACCGCTTACACTACACACACCTTCTAAAACAGCACATGGTGGGTGTTGCTATTCAGTGGCCAGAAAGATCTAGAAATAAATGAAAAATTTTTAAACACCAAACACAAGGCAAAAAAAAAAAAAAAAAGATAAACCACCAAGTGGCAAGATACCAACTGTAAGTTCTCACCGCGAGTAGAAAGAATGAAGCCCAGGGGGTATGTGGCCTAACTATAAACAAGTCTGGGAGATGAAATTACAAAAGCGGGACAGAACCCTCAGAACTCCTAGAGGGGTCTCCAAGTGCCAGTGGCAGGTTCATTCATCCAAATCTTTTTTTTTTTAATAATATTTTTATTATGTTAGTCACCATACAGTTCATCCCTGGTTTTTGATGTAAAGTTCCATGATTCATTATTTGCGTCTAACACCCAGTGCACCATGCAATACCTTACTTCCCATCACCAGCCTATCCCATTCCCCCAACTGCCTCCCCTCTGACGCCCTCAGTTTGTTTCCCAGAGTCCACAGTCTCTCATGGTTCATTCCCCTTCTGTTTACCCCCCCTTTCTTCTTCCCTTTCTTCTCCTACTGATCATCCAAATCTGAATTTTTATTCATCCAAATTTTTATGTGACATAGCAATTTCAATTAAATACATCCAAAGAGCCAACATATTGCTAACACAAGGTGCTATTTCTGTCTCTCATAATAAATCCAGCTTTCTTTCCTAGTTATCTGTCTTTGGCCCATGAGACCCTACCCGCCCAAACCCAAAATAAGCCTAAGAGGTAAAAAAGAAAACTATCCTCTCTCAATAAAAGGGATCATTTTGGAATAGCATCTTGTAACCCTAAGGTTCTAAAACAACATCTTCCACTACAAACAAACAAACAAACAGATAACTACCACTCTCCCATAAGAACACACCAAATGCTTTATATTATAAAACAAGGAAAGCTTTGTTCCGAACAAAAATACTTGAAACGACCAAGAAATATTTTATGGGCTGCACTTAAAAAAATAATCTGAGAAAACTCAGAGGGAATGTTTCATGGGATTTATGGATTTATCTCCAGCAACGGATCATAGTTCTACCATAAACAACACAACTCACTGACAGTTTGGCATTTGGCTTTGTTTTAATTTCTATACACACAACCTACTGGCTGGACCAACACTGAGGTATATTAACCACAAGCTGCAGCATTAGAGGAATTAAAACACAAATGAATGCAAATTTGTTTTCTAGAAGATTCACATAAGAACATACTAGAGATGACCTCTGCCTTCGAGAAGCTTACTCTCTTATTGTAGAAGCAAAATCCAACTAAAGGAAATAATGATCCCAAACACAATTTCTTATATGCTAATACATACGGTACATGGTTTAACTTCAAAAGGACTTAAATGTACAAGATAGAATAAATTAAGAGCTAAGCCTCTGGACTAATGGGAAAGGGATGGGAATTCAGTCAGGGAAGGCTGCACTTCATGCCATTAAACATTTAAATCTCGGAAAAGAGAAACATCTCTGGAGACATTTCTTCCCTGCACTTAACCTACGAACATCAAGCAAACGTTTTTGTTTGTATATATAATGCATATATCCATATACTACGCACGTGTTCTTATTTATCCATCCACTTGCTCATTTGCTGCTACAGTCTCAATCCTGACACAGTATGTTCCCTAGAGATCATTCTAGCACTGAATATTCAGAACCTCAGCTTATAAGCCCTTCTGGGCTAATTACTCTATGTTCTAAATTACAGTAGATTATTTAAGTGTACTAATCATATGACTTACAAGTGAAATTAACACAACAGCAAATGTTTTCTAAAAGCAGCAGTGACCTAAAAACCACAGGATTTCTATGCTTTCATTGCTGTCTTCTCTGATTTAAGACATTTATATCAAGTAATTTAAGCGTTATTCCCCAATAATCAAACTATTCAAGAAAATAGCTAATATTTATCTTACTATACCCCCATATCACAATATATACATATATATTACAAATATATTCAAATTCATCAGAATTTCTTATAAATGAAAATGAAAATCATATTATTACCTTCCCTGTCTCAATACAGCAATAAACATGAAAGTAGGAAAAATAGTATTTTCTGACACTTAATTCAACAAATCTACACCTCTTTTCACACTGGAAAAGAGCTCCATTTCTAATGAAAATATAAAGTGCAATACACGGAGTTTAAAAAATCACATAAATGTCTTCAAAGTCTGCCACTCCAAGGATGTGTTTGTCAGTTCGGACGCAGTCAAGACATCACTGAAAGACTTGATTTATTTAAATGTTGTTGAGTAGCTATGCCAGCCTTCCCCCCTTTTCAGCTATCGCAGCCTTTGATCAAGCCCTGCACAACCCGTGACATCGGCCCTGATACAGTCTGCTTCCAATTGCTCCCCAACCTAGCCTGTTTCCCACTGGGCACAACATGCTGGAGAACACCCCACTTCAGGTTGGCCTTCCAAAACAACGAAATCCATCCTCTCGCTCTTCTACCACAAGTTTCCACTGGCTTTCTCTTGCTTACAACGTAGTTTACACTCCATGGATGTTGTCTGAAGCTCCTTCGTATTTGGCCCCATACCCAGCAACGTGCTCACTCTCGTTAGCACCATCCTCCCCACCCACGCTCCCACCGTGAGTGACTCACACACCCATATTTAACACCTGTGGTTTTCACCTAGCATTTCCTCTACATTAGAGGTTCTCAACCAGAGCTCATTCTGTCCTTCAAGAGACTATTTCACAAGGACTGGAGACATTTTGGGGTGTCACAAATGAGGGTTTTGGTGCTACTGGCATCAAGTGAATAGAGGCCAGGGCTGCTGCTGAACATTCTACGATTCAAAGGACAGCCCCCCATGGGAAAGAATTATCCAGCCCCAAATATCTATCACTGAAGTATCACCTAGCCCAAAGCAGTACCCAGATTGAGAAACCCTGCCCTGCCAGAAATGCTGTCCCTCCATCCAGCCATCTCCTCCATCTCTCAAGGTCCAACTCGGAATTTCCCTTGTCCTTGAAACAACCCTTGATTTTCCAGGCTTCCAGTCACTCCCTCCCTTTCTCCAGATCCCATTTGCTTTAAAGTATGTTTCAACCTACATCTGTGATAGATAGCTATTTAAGTGTTTGTATCCTCCCCATCTGTGGACTCCAATCTGCCAAGTCGTCCTCTTTCTCCCCCTAGATTTGCCTACTGCAGATACTCCATAAACACTAAATGAGTATGTATACCCTTTTCCATATATTCTATTTTCCCTCTAGACCTGCACTGTCCAAATACAGAATTTAAACGTAACAAATTTGAAATGTAACAAAATTGAAAATTTTGTTCTTCAGTTCCGCTAGCCACATTGCAATAGCTCAATAGACACATGTGGCTAGTGGTGAATGCACTGGACAGTGTAGAAGGTTCCACTGGGCAGCACAGCACTATAAACTTCAGGAGAGTGAGGGGCTAGATCTATGTTCATACACATGCCTGGTACACAATGGGTATTCCATAAATATTTATGTGAGTGAATGAAGGCACAGGGATCCTGGGTATGCTAACTTCCATTTGCTCTATTTGCATGAAGAATAAAAGCCAAGACAGAAACTTTCTGAAAATTCCCATTTTCTAGTGGTCAGCACAGAGGGCTCTCAGTCATGAGCGGCAAAATATGGTCCTGGTGAGTAATGAATAAACTCCAGAGCATCAGATCAAACAGCAGGGTCATAGGTCAGGAAATTAACATTCCAGAAGCCAAGTGATAGTTGACCAAACTGAATCTCTCCTGAATGGCTTCCTGAAGATCTGAGCCCCGAGCACCAGCAAGCACAGCTAGAAATCGCACACAGATGAAACAACTATAATGCAGAACAGAGATCCCAAGGGGAAAAATCAAAACCTAGAGAGATAAGGGTGACATAGGAACTAGAACAGGGAAGCCTCAGAGCACACTGACTGGCTAAGGACACAGAGTTTAGAGTCAGATTTGGGTTCCAGTTCCTGTTCTGTCACTTTCTAATAGGGCAATTTGGGCAAGTCAGTTGACTCCTTTGAATCTCACTTTCCTCATCTATCAAATGTGAGTAACAGTATTATTCATCTTCCTCACTGCTTTATTGAAGGGATGATGAGAGAATGTACAATGCATTCAACACAAAGGCTGATAGACAACAGGCAATGAATTAACATTGCTATCTTTTGTAAGTATCAAAAATAATCTTTAAAGATAGAAGAAACCTAGAGGTCAAGCCCAACTCCAACCCCATCTTTGGCCCTCACTATCTGAGCTCTTTATCCTCTTTACAATATTCTTGCCAAGGGTTATTCATCCTTTGATTGACATCCTTTAATGACCATGTACTTAACTGCTTCTTGAAGCAGCTCTTCCCGCTTCATGTGATTGGAACATAAGATCACCATGTTTCTCCACGGGGCACTATTGGCCTGTGAATGTGACAATTGCTGTATGGCACTGGGCAGTTCCATGCATTATAGCCCTCTAGATACCAGTAGCCTGCACACACACAGAGATATAAACACACACACACACACACACACACACACACACACACACAATCACTGTAGAAACAACAAAAAAAAAGTCCTTATATATTTCCCATGTTCCCTATAAAAGTAGTACCATCACCTGCTAAAAACTATTTCCAAAGCTAAAATCTCCCTCCTGGATTTAAACTCGAAAAAAAATGTAAATAGGAGGTGTCAGAGATGACTGATATTTCCATCATTCCATGAGCTACACGGCAGACTTCGCCTGCTAGCTCTCAGATCCATTTCCTGTCCTTTCCCTGCTCTGTATCTCAAGGAATTACATCTCATGGCTCTTTGGCCAACTGTCTTGGGGGTAGGCTCATCCAGTGAGAGGTACGGGAGTGTGGGAAAAGGAGAGAAGTCAGAGTATTAATTTCTCTCTTACTCTGCCTTGTGTAGTGTCTCTTTTCTGGAAGGCACCTGTCCTTCCCAGATCCAAGAGCCCTCTCTCCATAGTCAAAACTCCTGTAAGGGTAGCCCTGCCCATGTTCCTGCACCTGTAGACTCTGGCCTTAGGACTTTGATAACACTCCCTCCTCTTGTCTCTTCAAGCTTCCTATAAATTCCTGGCTGGCCTCATACCCCTGGTTGCTCTTTCAACTTTTCTGTCACCTGTGTAATGAATTTTCTGTACCATTAAATGCCTTCTGTTGAAATACGTTGAGCAGTTTCTGTTTTCCTGATTGGACACTGACATACACGAAGTTAGGGATGATGTGTCTTCCTATTTTCATCTTGGATGAATGACTGAAAAGAGAGAGGAAGGGATTATTTCTGGATTTTTTTTCATGGCCTGTGGAGCACTAATGTAGAGACTCTTAAGGAAACAAGAATTTTGTGAAGTTTTCTTTCCTAGGGATATAAGTTTAGGAGAAACTGTCAAAGTGGAAACTACTTTACTCTCCATGGATATACTTTTCCTTTATGGAAAAATACACCATTTCCCCAAAGGAGACTGATTCCTCAGACAGGAAATATCTGTGAGTAGTAGATGGAGGCTGGACTTCAAAGAGACAACATATTGGCTTATTTCTTTCCCCCACTTTCACTGTGACTCCGGAAATACTGGAGAAAGAAAAAGGAGACTGATTCAAAAATGTGACCAAAGTTCATCTCAATTAGTTGCTAAAAAATGCTCCAACTTCTGAATGGAATACCTTTGATACAGGTCAGCCCCAATTTAAAGTGGAGATGCTGTTAAAATACATACAAATAAAAATAACTGAATAAAAATACACCCAAATTATCTAAATTATAGATATATATCTATTTGGCCAGGAGAGCAAGGGGAAGTTTTGTCTTTATGATTTTGATTATTTCCCAACACATTTTTCATTACCATTTTCTATGTATACTCACTTGGCCAGTTATAATAATAAGTGTCTTTGGAATCCTCTAGCTCTTAGCAACAGAAAGTCACCCAAACTAACTTAATGACACAGAAAATCGGCAGAAGTAAATCTAATCTACAAGCAAACTCATGAATTCCAAGAACAGAAAATTCAGTCAAGCCTACGGAGGAAGAACAAAGCCAAGAACTTGAAAACCTTCAGGAACCAAGAAAATACTCTTCTTATGTCATTCTCTCTCAGTCTGGGATTTATCTGCTCTCATCTGTGTGTCAGTGGACTCCCTGGCTGCTCTTTACAGACAGCTGAGATGGCCGGCCGCCCCACAATAGTATCTTTAGCATCCATGTTAGCCTGCCCTTGGTTCAGGTGGCCTGCTTGGACTGAAAGAATCTCTAAATCCCCAATTTTGGGCAAATTACTTTCATCTAACCCAGCATGGGTCAATTGTCTACTCCTGACCCCACCAGCTGTTTCTGGGGAAACAAGGTCTTATAGCACAAGCAGAACTGCTAGACTAGCCCTGTTGGCGAAGCAATTCTAAGAGACAAGGTTGAGGGAGGAAGAGAGCAACAGGCTAGGGAGCTACCCTTTAAGTATATCAACTTCAAAAGGGCATTATTACAATTATTCTGATTTTTCAGACAAGAAACAGGCACAGAGGGGTTAATTCACCTGTCTAATAACTCACAGTTGATTAATGTCAGAGTTACTACTTGAATCCAAGTCTCCAGAATTCATTCTCCTCAATTCTAAGTTAATACCTACATAATGGAATCTGTGGCAGGCAGAATATGGAACTTGTAGCCTACTACTAGTAGTACTTATTATTATTTTTAATACTAGTTTTTTAATTTTAATAAAATTATAAATTTTTAATTTTTTCTTATGATAAAGGAACCGAGCAAGTGTTCTAAAAACATGACCTATACTATTTGTCCACCAGCATCAGCTCAGCCATCTGCCTCTCTAAAGTCAGCAGCTGCTATCTGATGTCTAGTAGGACTCAGAATCTAGTGAAATCCCTGTAGAGAGAACTTGAAACAAATTCAGTGCCAGTGCCAGAGAGCTTCAGAGCCCTACATAAAGCATGGGTGATTCCAGATCTTTAGAGTTCAGCAGAGTAGGGTGAAGGAAGTTCAACTTTATCCATTTTGAGAACGCTAAGTCTTCCTGAGCACTCAATGTCCAGGAGGGACTAAATGGACATAATACATCTTCCCTACTCTCAATGGTTTGGAGTGTGGAGGGAGCTGAGATTGTAAAGTGGCTTCCTACTACTGTGGTAAAAGGAGTTTAACAGTCCTAGGCCCCTTACCCACAAGGCAAGAAATCTCCTTCCTCCCCACCACCAAATACAGGTTAGGTTCAATTAAAAATATTCTCACAACTCAACTTGAGCCCCAATGAGTCAAGAGAGAAAAATATCTTTCCTTCTTCGGAAGACAACCAACCAAGGCAGTGGGCCAGGGAAATGTGCACCCCTGGAAGAGAGGGGTGTATCTCAATGCAAAATAATAAAGTTTCTAGAAAGATTCAAGTGCAAATACCAAAAGACTTCCTGGAACTTAAAAAAACAATTTGGAACTATGAAATTCAGTAAATGAATTAAAGATGAGGATAAGTTGACTACTGAGATAATAATTAGTTGCCCAGAAGATGGAATACAGGAAACATCACAAGGCACAAAACAAAAAGAAAAGAATACAATGTGGAAATCACAAAGGAAAATACCAAGAACATAAGATGACAGAAGCAACATAATACAAATGGAAAAAATGGGACAGATGGTAGAAAGGCTAAAAGAGCAATTAATGTCTAGGAACCAATACTAGGGAAAACAAAACACAGACAACAACAAAAACACTTTCCTGAACTGGGCCAAGATATGAACCTGAAATTGAAAGGGCTTGCGAGTTCCAGGTGGCACTGATGAAACACACACACACACACACACACACACACACACACACACACATACATACACAAAATCCCAGGCTTATTCTGGTAAAATGTATGAAGTTTTAGGATTTAAAAAATGTTATAAACTGTCAGGGAAGAAAAACAAACAAGATACAAAAAAACCTGTTCACCTAAAAGAAAAAACTCAGGCATCAGACTTTTCATCTGCACTACTGGAAGCCACAGCATCTACAGACTACCCCCATAAAAGGTCTGCAACGCAAGAACTTCTCTACCCGCCAAGGTATGATTCAGCAATCAGAGTGGAAGAAGGAACATCTAGGACTTGAAGTCAACTGAGAAAGTATATCATCTGCATGCCTAATCCGGAATACCTGAAAAAAAATACCCTAAACAAACAACAAAGGAGCCTAAGCTGAGTTGTAAAAAAAATAAAAATAGAAAAAATTATATATATATATAGAAGGGAAGATGAACCAAGGAGGATACAGCCCTAAGCACTGAAATGTAATGCAAAGGCTCTCAGGGCACCTGTAATATGAGTGCTAAGTAGGGACTTAGGAATACAACAGGCACCAATAAAAGAGATTCGTTTTCTTCAACTCTTCAAAAAATAAAAATTAAAAGAAGTTGGAGGTAGAAATAAGGAAAAGATAAAAGCATTTGGAAAGAGTTATGTTGCAGGTATGGAATGCAGAAGAAGATGGGGAAATAAAAGTTATTGTCCTTTGTGGGAAGTAACAGGGAAGTAGAAAGGGAGGAATGGTATGATTATAATGAAGAAAAGAATGCATTTTGGTTGGGATTGTATTTTGCTACCATAGAACAGCAGTCATCTATATTTGAAATAGCAGAAAGGAGATTAGTAATTATTACTGGGATGAAAGTAGAACCAATATGTTAATAAGACAATTGTTTGGATTTAAGTTTTAATCCTTTCAGTATAATGTATATAAGATGTGAATCATGGACTGCTTATTAAATGTATTTTTAAAAGGTGTACTGACAGATATCTGGCCAAAGAGAGAGGCCCTTGTCCCTGGAACGGTGATGAGATACAGACTGCCATGATGAGTTGTCCACCAAATGAATATAAGAAGTACCTTAATTATTGTGGGTCAAGTAATAGCAGCTAAAAATCATTCAGGAATTACCTAGAAAACAAAAAAGAAGACTAACTAATGTTTACATACATGCATGAATTTCTTCCTTAGGTTTCCTCTATGGATCATTTAACAGGCACCTGGAATGAACATAGGTATCACACGCGTCTCATCACAATGGTTTATGAACCACAGTGAAATTGGTTTCCCCTAGAAATCCCCAAGGCAAGGGTGCAGGATGCAGGAAAAGAGCATAGCCAAAATAGTCTCTTTTCCTTAGCTTTAAATGTGCTCCTCTGAAAGCATTCCTCCCACAGCTGTTTTTGGCATCCCCGTGTCTATCGCCTCCCACAGACAAAGGCTGAGATCATTGATGAAAACAGTGCCAACATGGCATGTGTCATTAGAAAAGAAAATTTGTCTAAGGAAGGCAATTTAGTAATGTGTATTCTGATTATGCAAGAGCCTCTAGTGTAAACTGGCAAAATGTGTTAAAATACACACCATACAATCACTACTATTTTAAAAGACTGATATTAAGATTTGTGCAATTTCTTCCAGAGAAAGAGCATGATACGTAGTCTTGGTTGGAGGTAAGTCTACTGTACTGAAGTTGGAAAAAGTATTAAGTTAAATAGTCGATCAAATATTTTTGGGTAGAGGTATCAAGGAAAATGTATAACCACATGGTTCTGATATGTTTGGAAATACTTTGTGTCACTTAGTTCAAAATAAAATATCTGAAATCAGTGAACATTAGTTATAACAGGTGGCTGTCAGCAAGTTACTTGAAGATACTGGCATAATAAAAATGAGAAGACTCAATAGTTTTGACATCCTTATGACAACAAAAGAAAAAGAAGAACTGTGTATAGGAGTACAGGCAGGTCATGGGGAGAGAAAAATGTCTTAGAACACGTGGAGAAGGGTTTAAGTCAAAGCAGGTGCCTTGAGATTGTGACTTAGAGAATGTGTTGCCTTCAGTGCCTGCCTGTTTTCCCACCGGCTTAGTAACAACTGGGTAAATAAACCAAGAGTTTGTGAACTAACATTGTCTCTCAAAGCCCACTTGTCAGCATCGCTGTACAGAGGAGATTAGTAATATCACTCATAGGATAGCTTTCATGGGGTGCTAATAATTGTGGCAACTCAATGCCTAGAAAAATCTCCCTACATCTTTTTTTATGTTATGTTAGTCACCATACAGTACATCCCTAGTTTTCGATGTAAAGTTCCATGATTCATTACTCCTACATCTTGCCACCTGCCTCTCTCATTAAGGCAAAACGGAAAGACAACTTGGATTTCACCACATTTTCCAGGAGTCTTAAAGATTTTCAAGCCCATCATCCCCATTGGACAGATGAAGAAATACTGGCTCTAAGATATTAGCTTATTTGTCTAAAGTCAGAGGTAGTTTGCACCAGAGTTTTTACCTGGTTCTTCTAAATCCCAAACCAATGTACTTTGCACTCTTAGACACTTATCTTCAAAAGATCTTTAAATCATAGAACTCAGTGGAAGTATATGGCTCTCTGTACTTCTGACCACTTATATAAAAATTTACTAAAATCCAGTAACAATTATATTGGCCTTTTTTAAAGATGATAGACACTTACAACTCAGTCTTGAATAATATGATTATGTATTTCAAATATGTATAAGGAAATAATTTCATTATCCTAACAAAGATTGTTATGTGGGTTAAAACTCCTTTTGAATAATTTTATAACATAGTAGAATACCTAGGTTCCTAACTTTAAGTTCTTATAGTTTTTGCATTAAAGAATCATGAAATAAAGATAATATTCCCTCTTCTCCTTTTATCTAGAAAAGATTATGAATATTAATCAGTTTCTTTATTCATTTGTTGTTGGTTTCTTTTTAGATTCCACATATAAGTAAAATCACATACCATTTTTTTCCATCTGAGTTATTTCACTTAGCACAATACCACCAGGTCCTTCCATATTGTTGCGAACAGCAAGATTTCTTCCCATTTATGGCTAAGTAATACAAACATACATATATAGGCTATACCCTTTTTCATGTATGTATATGTATAGATCACATCTTTATTCATTTATCATCATTAACATTTAGGTTCTTTTCATATGTTGGCTATTGTAAACAATGCTGCTATGAACACAGAAGTGCATATATCTTTTTGAATTAATGTTTTCATATTCTTTGGATAAATAGCAGTGGAATAGCAATTTTTAAAATTATTTGAGGACTGTCTATACTGTTTTCCACAGTGGCTACAACAATTTACATTCCCACCAACAGTGTGCCAGGGTTCTCTTTTCTCCACATCCTTGCCAACACTTGCTCTTTAAGAATAGTCATTCTTTTTTCCACTGGATGTTTTTTCCTGCTTTGTCAAAGATTAGTTGCCCAAAGAGCCGAGGGTCCATTTCTGGGTTCTCTATTCTGTATCATTGGTCTATGTGTCTGTTTTTGTGCCAGTACCATGCTGTCTTTGTGATCACAGCTTTGTAGTATAGCTTGAAATCCGGCAACATGATGCCCCCAGCTTTGTTTTTCCTTTTCAACAATTCCTTTGCGATTCGCAGCCTTTTCTGGTTCCACACAAATTTAAGGGCTGTTTGTTCCAGTTCTTTGAAAAATGTCATTGGTATTTTGATTGGGCTGGCATTGAATGTGTAGATTGCTCTGGGTAGCACAGACATTTTAACTATGTTTATTCTTCTGATCCATGAGCATGGAATATTTTTGTGTCTTCTTCAATGTCTTTCAAGAGTGATTTGTAGTTTCTAGAATATAGATCCTTTATGTCTCTAGTTAATTCCAAGATAACATATGATTTTTGGTGCTACTGTAAATGGAATGGATTCCCTAATTTCTCTTTCTTCAGTCTCATTGCTCGTGTATAGAAATGCAACCGATTTCTGAGCACTGATTTTGTATCCCTCCACACTACTGAATTGCTGTATAACTTCTAGTAGTTTGGGGGTGGAGTCTTTTGGGTTTCCATATAGAGTATCATGTCATCTCTTCAATAAATGGTGCTGGGAAAATTGGACAGCTACATGCAAAACAATGAAACTTGACCACTCTCTCACACCATACACAAAGATAAACTCCAAATGGATGAAAGACCTCGATGTGAGACAGGAATCCATCAAAATCCTAGAGGAGAGCATAGGCTGCAACCTCTTTGACATCAGCCACAGGAACTTTTTTCATGACACATCTCCAAAGGAAAGAGAAACAAAAGAAAAAATGAACTTGTGGGACTTCATCAAGATAAAAAGCTTCTGCACAGCCAAGAAAACAGTCAAAAAAACTAAGAGGCAGCCCACGGAACGGGAGAAGATATTTGCAAATGACACTACAGATAAAAAACTGGTATCCAAGATCTACAAAGAACTTCTCAAACTCAATACACGAGAAACAAATAAACAAATCAAAAAATGGGCAGAAGATATGATCAGACACTTTTCCAATGAAGACATACAAATGGCTAACAGACACATGAAAAAATGTTCAAAATCATTAGCCATAAGGGGAATTCAAATAAAAACCACACTGAGATATCACCTTACACCAGTAAGAATGGCAAAAATTGACAAGGCAGGAAACATCAAATGTTGGAGAGGATGTGAAGAAAGGGGATCCCTCCTACACTGTTGGTGGGAATGCAAGTTGGTACAGCCACTTTGGAAAACAGTGTGGAGGTCCCTTAAAAAGTTAAAAATTGAGCTACCCTATGATCCAGCCATTGCACTACTGGGTGTTTACCCCAAAGATACAGACGTAGTGAAGAGAAGGGCCATATACACCCCAATGTTCATAGCAGCATTGTCCACAATAGCTAAATCGTGGAAGGAGCCAAGATGCCCTTCAACAGATGACTTAAGAAGATGTGGTCCATATCTACAATGGAATATTACTCAGCCATAAAAAAGAACGATGTCTCAACATTTGCAGCAACATGGACGGGACTGGAGGAGATAATGCTAAGCGAAATAAGTCAAGCAGAGAAAGACAATTATCATATGGTTTCACTCATTTATGGAACATAAGAAGTAGGAAGATTGGTAGGAGAAGAAAGGGAAGAAGAAAGGGGGGTAAACAGAAGGGGGAATGAACCATGAGAGACTATGGACTCTGGGAAACAAACTGAGGGCTTCAGAGGGGAGGAGGTGGGGGAATGGGATAGGCTGGTGATGGGTAATAAGGAGAACACGTATTGCATGGTGCACTGGGTGTTACACGCAACTAATGAATCATGGAACTTTACATCAAAAACCAGGGATATACTGTATGCTGACTAACATAATATAAAAAAAAAAGAAAAAAGAAAAAAAAGAAAATAATGAAGAAATGAAGAATGGGGGTATATTTCAGTCTGCTATCTGTGCAGGGCCTGGAAGTGGTAGCCTGCCAAGGACTATTTCTTCAATTGTTTCAAACCCATGGGGCCCAGAAACACAATGTCCCCTGGCCACCAGAAGTGGGCACTGAAGGAGTGGACACACCCACTAGCCGTGGTGGGGAAGGCTGTGGCTACGGCATGCAGGGCAGGGTGCTCCCACCAGAGCTAGCAGGCTAGAGGGTGGGGTGTGAAAATGGCCTCAGTAGTGCCAGCACTAACTAGGCAAATAACACAAAAATGGCACCCACCAGCACCTCTATCCCTGGCAAAAGTCCTAACAGGTTCCTGGCTTTCAGGCAGACACTTTAATAAATAAGTCTCCTTCTTATATGGTCTGGGTGCTTTTCAAACTGTGGCTTTTGTATTAGGTCGTGGGGTGAGTGAGTCTATGTGGAAGGCCTTTAGGACTAGATTTTTCAATTCCCTATGTCCTATGGTTCTCCTGGAAGTAAGTCCCTTTTTTTTTCATGGTCAGAGGCTTTGGGGGCTCATCTCTCCAATGTAGTTCCCAAGGACCGGGGTACCTGGTGTGGGGCACAAACCCCTCACTCCTCAGGCCGAAGCTTCAGATTATGAGATCCCTCCCAAATGTGTGTCACTACAGATGGTGTGGGGTTTGTTGCAAGAGAATGTGTCTGCTTCTCCTACCCGTCTCAAGGTGGTCCTTTTATCCTTTGTTACAGAGAAGCTGTTCACCTGGCCTTCAGGTCATTTTCAGAGGGTGCTGTTTCGTATGTAGCCATAGGTTTGTTGTGTTCATGGGAGGAGGTGAGCTCAGGATCCTTCTATACCACCATCCTGAACGCGTTGTCTTCCTCTGTTTTACACCTGGTACTCCAATTACTTGTATGGTAGAAATTTACATGATATTCGATAATTCTTATCCTTCCATTACCTATTATACATTCTTTTTTTTCCTCTCTGTGCTTTAGTTGGACGGGTTCTCCTGAGCTGTCTACCAGATTATTGCTCCTGTATTCTACTGTAAAATACATTTACTAATTAACTTACACTATCATATTGTTTGGTTCTACAATTTCCATTTGATTCTTTTTATAGATGGTCCTTCTGTGGTAGAAGTACCCATGTTTTTATCCACTGCTACTCAGTTTCTCTATCTTCTTGAACACATTAATCACTGCCACTTTTAAATCTTTGTCTTATAACACCAATTTCCAGATCATCTGGAATATTCTACTGATGGTTTTTTTTGTCTTGATATTTTTTGTCAGTTATAGTCAAATGAATGTCAGGCACTGTGTTAAAAATTGTAGAGTTTCCAGAACACATCTTCCTCTGAAGAAAATTTACCCTTACTCTTTTTTCTGCTAGGCAGAAAGAGTCAGAGTTGATCATCTTTATCCAACCAAAGAATAATCTGCTCTGAGCCTGGGCTGTTGTTTTACTAAGGCTCAGTCGACCTCTGGAAGTCTGCTCCCCCATGGGTGGAGTCTTGTGCACTTCCAACTGAACAGTTAGTATGATCACCAGGATCGTTATCCCAGCAGTTCTTGAACACTGATCTCTGATGTTTCAGTGATACCTCCCAGAAGTTCTTGACTTTGTTTTTTGTTTTGTTTCTTGCCCCTTACTCCATTCATTTTCAGAATTCAGCAAAGGTAATGAGGAAAGGCTATGTTTTGAGTCACCGTTTTTTTCTTTTTTTTATTCCACCCCATAAGATCACCAAAAGTTCTGTAAGTTTCCTTTTCCATTATTAGCAGCCCTCTGCCTGGGCAGAGGCCCCATCCTCTACTTCCCCATGGCCAGATGGAGGGCATCTCCCCAGAGAAAAAGTAGGTATCAACCATCAGCTCAGCTTTTCATGGTGTTACCGTCTCTGAAAATTTAGCCATTCTACTTCTCATTACTTCAAAAATTCTCTGACGCATTTACGCATAATTTTTTAAACGGTTATCCATATTTTCTGGTTGTTCTCTGAAAGAACATTATTCCACCACAAGTCCCTCCATCCTATCCAGAACCCTAATCATATTTTTGTTCATTGTAAAATAAATTCCACTTGTCCCTTCAAAAGTTGTCATGGAAGACAGACAGATGGGAAAGTATTATATTAGTAGCTGAGAAGAGCTTTGTGCAGTGCAAAGGAATTTAAAATGCTACTTAGAATACTGCAAAATCACTGTATTGTAGCCTAAGTATAACGCTGCAATGAGTATGCATGTCGCCAGCTTTTATATAAAGACATAGAAGAACAAGCAATATACCTATTATTTCAAGCAGGAAATCTTGATGCGTACATCTGAAGGAAGAGGTGTCTTATACCAATTCTCTTATATAACAAGGAAATGACACAGGGATGTTCCATGTTGCTCATGTTTTTAGGGTATGGAGTTGCTTTTTTTTTTTCCTTAGATCTATATATTTAGAAGAAAAGAGCGGTATTTTTACTAAAACATATAAAAATCACTTTGATATAACTGTCATTATATTTAAGAAATTCTTTAAAAACATCAATTTGAAGTGCCTATCCTTACATCTTATTACTTAACCTTGAAAAAATGGATCTCATCAGTCTTCAAACTAGTATCTAAAGGAAAGCCCAAAAATTATCACAATCCACTAAAAGTTTCACTACTCCGTATTCATTCATGAAAGCAACCAATGAAGATTAAGAATATTTATCTCGTTCTTTCTGAGATATATTTTTAACAAACATGATATTTGGGATGACTTTCCAACTTTTCAAAAGACACAGTCTTTATGATATAATTAAAGAGTTTCCATCTTTTTTTTTAAAGATTTTATTTATTCATTTGACAGAGAGAGAGAGAGCATGAGCAGGGGGAGCAGCAGGCAGAGGGAGAGGGAGAAGCAGGCTCCCCACTGAGCAGGGAGCCCCATGCATGGCTCGATCCCAAGACCCTGGGATCGTGACCTAAGTGGAAGGTGGACGCTTAACCTACTGAGTCACCCAGGTGCCCCAAGAGTTTCCATCTTGCTAATAACTGAGACCTATGGTGATACCCTCTAAATCTAGAAAATGTCAACTTAATCCTAAAAACAAAGGAGTAAAGCTTTGTTTTTAGAATGTGGATTTTATGGGATAGATTCAAGTTACTAAGGCAGTCATAAGGGAACACCATACCATATATGTTGTTTTAGAAATATAACAAAGGCTCTTTGATCCTTATTGCTTCCTGAATTTATGCAAAATCCAAAACACATGGAACTAATGGTCATTTATACTCTAGCAGGAAAAAGAGGAAATACTAGGAAAATTAATAGTATAAACTGAGAGAAAGAACTGTGTACTAATAATCAAAGGCTCTACGCTCTAGGCCTGGTTCCATCAATTACTAATTTTGTGACCTACGGCAAATCATTTAATTTCATGTCTCTATGACTTCTTATCCTAAAATGAGGCTAAAAACTCCTAACATACTTTATGGGGATCATAGTTGTTGTGAAGATCAAATGAGAAGGTATTTTTTAAATTATTACACTTGAAAAATGAGAGAGCACCATGCAAATGCAAGAATCAGTATTTGTGTAACTCTAAGAGGTATTTTTATCCTATTTCAGAAAACAAACTATCTTCAGGCACTTGAAAACCTCGTCAGCTTTCATCTGCATAAAATTATTATTCTAATTACAAATTATTTTCATGTATTCATTAAAGCAGGTTCATCAGGGCATCTATTAAGCAATTCTTTATTAGCTTAATTCAAATTATGTATATGAAAGTAATAAAGCTGCATTTCTCTTTCAATAATAATTTCAAAGAGTCTCCATTAATCCAACTAACTGAAGTATTACTCTAAATTTTATGCTTTCTGATTGTGAGAGAGGAAAGCCTAAATTTGCAAAATAGGTTCAGTGAAAACTCCAACAGTTACTGACACTCTCTTTGGTGACAATATCTAAATATTATGGACATGCTTTATTTTGTATTCTGCTATCTCCATTTCACCCTTGAGAAACAGAGCCTATATTTTAAAAAGAAAGTTAAGGGGCGCCTGGGTGGTTCAGTTGGTTAAGTGTCTGCCTTCGGCTCAGGTCATGAACTCGGGGTCCTAGGATTAAGTCCTGAGTTGGATTTCCTATTCACAGAGAAACAGCTTCTCCCTCTCCTCCCTGCTCATGCTCTCTCTTACTATTTCTCTCTTTCTCTCTCAAATAAATAAATAAAATCTTTAAAAATAAATAAATATTGGGTAATCATCCCTTCTGATGGCTGAGTAATATTCCATTGAATATATGGACCACATCTTCTTTATGCATTCGTCTGTTGAAGGGCATCTCGGCTCCTTCCACCTAACATTTGCATCAAATGGATAGAACTGGAGGAGATTATGCTAAGTGAAATAAGTCAAGCAGAAAAAGATAGTTATCATATGGTTTCACTTATTTGTGGAACATAAGGAATAGCAGGGAGGACATCAGGAGAAGGAAGGGAAAAATGAAGGGGGGGGGAATCAGAGGGGGAGAAGAACCTTGAGAGACTATGGACTCCAAGAAACAAACTGAGGGTTTCAGAGGGGAGGGGGTGGGGGATTGGGCTAGGCCAGTGACGGGTATTAAGGAGGGCAGGTATTACATGGAGCACTGGGTGTTACATGTAAACAATGAATCATGGAACACTGCATCAAAAACTACTGATGTATGGTGACTAACGTAACATAATAAAATACATACATACATACATAAACAAATAAATAAAAATAAAGAAAGAAAGTTGAGATCAACAGACATTACCAGATAACATTAAGTAACACAAACAGACTAGAACCAACAACTCCCTGCTCTCCAGCTCATTTAACAGTCCCGATAATCCCTCATTGCCCACCTGAATGATGGATGCGAGCAGAATCAGGTAAAAAGATATTTATCTCCTTGAAGTTAAATATGGAAAATATTTAGCATATCTTTATGGTCTGACATCTCTTGTTTCTCTCCTTCCACACTCGCCTTTCCCCAAATACAACAGCCGTCCTCAAACACTTTAGGTATCTTGACTCTTCTGTGTCTTTGCTGTTCTCTTGGCCTGGACTATTCAGTGTCCATCAAAACCCTCCCCTATCTTGGGGCTGTGAAGCCATCCCCTGCCATTATTTCACAGGATGTTCTGCCTTGTAATGGTGGGTTGTTCACTTACCTGCCTCTTCAGGGGAAGCATCAACTGTGGAAAGCAAAGACAATGCCATATTCATCTTTCATGTGTCCACAGCACCTTGGTGCTTGGCATGTGCTTACAAGGCAAGGATATGAAAGAAAATAACAGGTGAATGAACGAATGAATGAATGGCTGCTATTGAAGGCGAAGGGATAGACACAGTATTTTAAAGTTATACAGACTGATACCTACAACCCAGCATACACTTGGCAGGAGAGCAATTCAAATTATAAAAAATCTACTTCACTTATAAATCTATCCTGATGTAGAAATAATATTATCCAATCTTATCTGGTGTGAAAATCTTGGATATTATCACATAAAACTTGATTCAACTGTTCACATAAAACTACTCTGGATATGAAACATTAAAAAGATTTATGTTTCATCAATAATCTGTCATTTTTCATGTGTCTCCAAATCATTTTTTACCTTCAAAAGTCTTTTGTATCTGGACCCAGGGGAAAAAGGGACCAGCAATAAACCAACAGTGGAATAATTAAACAAATTATTAAAGAGCCATGTTATTTTGACATAACATAAAATTACTAAAAATCATGCTTTTGAAAAATCTTCCCGGGGCGCCTGGGTAGCGCAGTCGTTAAAGCGTCTGCCTTCGGCTCAGGGCGTGATCCCGGCGTACCGGGATCGAGTCCCACATCGGGCTCCTCTGCTATGAGCCTGCTTCTTCCTCTCCCACTCCCCCTGCTGTGTTCCCTCTCTCGCTGGCTGTCTCTCTGTCACATAAATAAATAAAATCTTTAAAAAAAAAAAAAAAGAAAAATCTTCCCAAGAAATGTATTAAATGAATAGAACAGACATTTCTGACTTTTCTGAGTAAACAGTTTTACCTCTATTTCTTCACGTACATAGGTAAAAGCCTGGAAGGATACATAATGTGTTAAAAGTGGTTCTCTCTCATCAGTGAGGTTGTAGATGAATTTTTTATAATAATTTTTTATTACGTTATGTTAGTTGTAGATAAATTTTTTGAATTTACTTCAAAATATTTGTTGGCATTTCTAGATGTTCTAAAAAAGAATCTCTTGTTACTATAATCAGGAAAAAATACCCATACATTATTTCCCTTTTAACAGAAGAAAACCTTCAAAGTTTTAGGCAGAAGGACAGAATGGGGCATGATTATCCCTGAGGGAGAATCCAGCGTCCCCTTACCTTACTAGGTGAACCTAAGCAAGCCATTTAATGCTTGCAACCTCAGCTTCTTTATTTTTAAAAGGAGGTGCTGGAGTAGATGAGCATTAAAGTGCCATGTAGCCATAAAACTCTGGAACCCTAAGCGAAAAGCAGATCGCTTTCAAGAGCCTCAGAAATCAGGTCCATCCTTTACAACAGACAGGATATAAACATGAACCAAGTAAATAAGGAAACCAAAGTAGCAACTACAAGAACCACAGAAATCCCCCCAAAAGACCCAATACTATTGCATTACAATATTGTCACCCAAATTCCTTACATTCAGAGAATGGTCTGTTGTCTCCTGAGCTGATCCCCTTGAAGGTTAATTAATTGTATGCTGTCTGGGGTATTCTCAAGATGTTAAGGAGTTATTTGGGGAGGGAACATAAAAGTTACACTAAACAATAATATGCAGTTTATAGTCTGGATGTGGCACATACTGTATTGGCTTATTTTTATTTCACAGTTAATCTCCCAGCTCACAAAAGTTTTATCGGATTGGAGGAATGTGCAGTGTTCCCTTTATAAAATTTTATAGTCCCTTGCTATTTTCAGGGGTTTGTTTTATAGGCACAATTTGCTGCTTTAATCTCACCCAATTGTCATGTTCTAAATCACAGTGAATAAAAATGTCTTAAAAGGAGAGCTATGCTGAGGGTAGTACTTAATTACACTTAGTGCCTGATTTAAATGTTATCTGGGCATTGCCAAGGGCCGGGCACAGAGTAACCCTGTGGAGCAAATCTGCATAAACCGACACAAGTCATTACTGGGCTTTCAACAGCAGAGCTCACTTGCACTCAGATCACACTCCGGCAGCATTCTGATGAAGGTGGGTCCCCCCCGTCTTCCATCAGTATCTGCGCAAATTAACGCAGCTAATGGACTAGCTCCAATCGCTAATGTTCTCAAAGTGGGAAAGCACGGGTTTCCTCTTTAAGCCCATCACTGAACAAGGCAATTTCTGGTACATCTCTTAGAGGAGCTTCTCTAATTCTCATTCAGCCAAATGCTCCTGATGATGAATATTAGTGTGGGAAAGGAGAGTCTCACCTGGGGAAAGGCCATTCATTCCTAGGAGTCAATTATGCTTCAGCAAAACTCAAGACGGCTTAAAACATGCATCGCCTAGTTATTACGCACTTTCTTTAGGAGTGTGAAAGAGGAAAATGAAAAAAGAGAATTGAAGGTGTTCCATGGCATCCACAGTTTTAGCATGGCCCCAGACCCCATCACCCCACAGTCCCTTTAATGAAATACTCCTTCCTTATTCCCTCTAATTGGTGCCTCAAACTTCCTTGGCCTGACCAGATACCTCAAGTAATTTCTGCACCAGAGTGATTGTTTCAGAAAGGGGCTTGTGACCCAAAGCAAACCGACCCAAAGCCTCCTCAAGTCTTCTCTGCAGGAGAGATAGTCGCTGGCTGCTTAGGTGGCTAAGCTGGGCGTATGTGAGTCTGGGGCTGTTGGCTCGGGAGTGATGCCCAACAGAGAGACAGATCTTACAATAAAGTGTAAGGGTCTGGGTCTAGCCATGCCTAATAAAACATCATCCGGGTTTCAGGAGTCAAGCCGATAATCCTCATTTTGTCTTAAGCTAGGGGGACTTCAGTTTCTGACATTTGCAACAGAATGAATCCAGACTAAAAAGAGGCATTATTGCAAATGGAACAATGCATTTTGTTCTGAAAAGCAACACTATTTGAACTCCTTTTTCTTTATTGAACATTTCCTAAGTAGCAGATTTCTAGAGAAAGAGAGAAAATACGATCACATATTCCAAACGGATGTTGTCATCAATGACAAATATTGCTTTCACAATCCCCAAGGTAACATTAGCTAACTCCCAAAGGGCCAGTCCAGCGCATAAATGGGAAAGTATATGGGAAGCACTAAATACATGGAAACTAGCAGCAATCATAGCAATATCTGGAACACTCGGGTTATTTATACTGAGAAAGGCTTAATCTATAGCTCTATCGATCTTCTTGTGGAACTTATCTTGGTACTTATAGATAAATATACTGAAGACTACAAAGATATCTTTAAAGAGATGGGTGAAGAAGTTGGTCTGAGTTTTCTCAGGCCTTTGTGCACATTTTCCCACATATGGACACATGCATAAGTAATAAAGTATCTTGGTTTATGAGTTTTAAAATTTACATTCATGGTATCATAGTATAGTCTTTTAAGACTTCCCTTTTTTTGGCCTGAATTGTTATTTTTTTTTAAAAATTTGTCCATGTACACAGATGTATATATCTATTTCATTTCAAGATTTCTTTAGTATTTTATTGTGTAAATAAATCACAATTTATTTATTAGTTTCTCTATAATGGCCTATTAGGTGGCTTCCTCAATCATGCATTACCACGAACAGTAGTCTGATGAATACCCCAGTATTATACACATCTCTTATCCACACCGTGAGAATTTCTCTGAGGCATACAGCCAGAAGTGGATATAGGGGCCATGGGATATATACAACTTCAAACTCACTATGTCATAATAAATTGGTCTCCAAAGTAGACAGACCCATTTTTATCCCACCAGCAATTTGAATATCTTGCCTACTGAGAAAAACAGAATCTTATTTGACTAAATAAAAAATAAATGGATGTGAAGAATCTCACAACAGTGAAAGAGTTAGGAACACCTGACTTAGAAATCCTACATGTAACCTGACCCATTTCATCCTGCTTTTTTTATTAATAGCTGATACTTGTGTCTATCTTTATCATTTTCAAACCACTTTTAACATGTAACTTTTTTGTAGATACTGGAGGCAAGGGATCAGGAAAAAGGATGAAAAACATGAATAAAAAATGGGCTCTGGCATCTAATTTTATAACCAGGACCAGCACTGCCCCACAAAAACACCACCACATCACACTTCCAGCCCAGCTCACCATGACCGCACCATGACTGGTCTCTCCCAGCTGCAGCCAGTGGTCCTAATCCAGCTGGATCATGACTTCCCTGCTTCACACACCTCACTAACCACCCCTCATTTCAAATCCTGTCGGCGTTGCTGGTACCGTCTGCCCATCACATTTATCTTTCTAGCATCACCTCTTGCCTGGACCCTGAAACTTCTCCGTGCTCCAACATGATTCAGTAATCATTAGTTCTGCTCTCTTTTTCTACGCCAGGTCTTCAGACTTGCCTGGAAATCTCTCCCTGTCCACTTCCAACCACGCTGCTTTCCACGAGCTCCAGGCTGACATCTATTCCTTTTTGAGGTAACAGCTTACATATGACTCCCTCCCGAAAACCTCTCAAAATCTGGGGGATGTCAAAGGCACATAGAGCACCGTGCTTCAGCAAGCATGGCACCTGGCCCTTCACAGCACGCTGCCTCGTCTGCACGTATTTCTCCCCACTGGACTGGGAGCCTCTCCGGAGCAGGAACCAAGCCTGGTTTCCTCACTACAGTGCCTCATACTCATGACTAGCTAATATCTCTGTGACCCAAAGTATGTTATAGCATAGAGAGGACATCACGGGGACGCAAGACCCAAAGATGATGTTAACTCGATTCCATCTCTGTTGTGTTCTACTTTTGTTTCTTCTGTTTGTCAGAGAGATATCTGCAGATTCTTCCAGTAGCTTTGCTACTACCATGCATTGTATTCCGAACTATTGACACTTCATTTCCACACAGGGGACAGAACGTTTTAGCCCAGCTTTCCTGGTATTTGAGGTCTGGAGAGGGAGATGTCTGACATTGTTGCCATGTTATTTTCAGCATGAATTAATTCTAGAATGAACAAGTGTTATTGTTATTAATCTGGGACAATTAGTCTGTCTTATTCTTTCCGGGTTGCTTAGTTTCATCATGTTCTCCTAGTTCCCACCGTGACAAATACAGAATACCTTCAGTGACTATGCTTTTAGAGTCTATGAAAAAAGTCCTTTCTAGAACCTAGCTTTTAAGAATATAGGAGTTCTGCACTAGGTCAAAGCAGTCACGAAGCAGCGAGATTTCCTGTCCTCAAGAGCAGCCCCAAAGGTCACTGGAATTAGGACTATGACTCCAGTACCGCTTAACAGCTGAACGTTCATCTATGAATGCGTATGAACTGCCCTTCAACGTATTTATATTTTAAGTCCATATCACTTTAAAATTTTTAAAGTTCTTTAAATTCTGTTGAAATTTCTCTCACTTGTCCTTCTTTGCCTCTTCAAGTCCTCTCACTTGTCCTTCTTTGCCTCCCAATAGGATGGGGAGTGGTACCTTTAATGTCCCACCAAGGGCATTCCCACTGATAGAGTTACCCTCCATAGATACCCGCACTTCCATACACAATTTTCATACACTGTATCATTTCAACTTCAGAACGCCTCACAATAACAGATACTCATCTATGAATTTTCAGATGACAGACCTGAGGCTCAGAGAGGTCACAAGATCTCTCCCTTTCCAAACCCCTTCTTTCTTCCCTCCCTCCATCTCTTCCTTTCTATCTACTACTTCTAGCTCTGGGATGAATCCTCTGATTTTAGATAATTCTTACTTACATGGAGCTGCCCTATGCATTGTTTTTCCAAAAAAATGAGACTTCAGGTCTTCTTTTATCCCTTAGAACATTCAAGGGCAATGCCCTCTTCTGTAGAAGAGCTCTTGCCATATAAAAGACCCATACTTACAAACCTGAGACAGTTGCTGAAATTACTACTAATAATGAACTAGTCTCTGCTTGTAAAACCTACGTTCTCCCTAAATGAACTTCAGCAGTTTTCCAATTTTTATGTGGCAACCACACTCTTTATAAAATAAAATCCAAATGCACATTAAGAAAAAAAAAAACAGTTGGGGGGGGGGGCCCTGGGTGGTGCAGTTGGTTGAACAACAGACTCTTGATTTTGGCTGAGGTCATGATTGCAGGGTCCTGAAATGAGCCCCGTGTGGGATTCCACGCTCGGCGTGGAGACTGGTTGGGATTCTCTCTCTCCTTCTTCCTCTATCCCTTCCCCCCAAGCCCTCCCCCAAACCCCATCCTGCCCCACTCGCATACTTTCTCTCTCTTAAAAAAAAAATGGTATGGCTCTGACTGAAACAAATGTGAAAAATCTGGAGTTACTCTCTTTGACCCCTCATTCTCCATCCACTTAGCCCTTCCTCTCTATGGGACCTCCATTTCAAGTAACCCATTAGGAATCCCTGGGCTTCATGGCGTGCAGGTATTAGCCACTAACAAGAACTAATACTCTTTTCTTTTTCTTTCTTTTCTTTTTTGAGCGTGTGAGCAGGGCGTGGGGAGGGGCAGAGGGAGAGGGAGAAAGAAAATCTTAAGCAGGCTCCATGTCCAGCCTCACGTGGGATTCAATCTCATGACCCTGAGATCATGACCTGAGCTGAAATCAGTTTGGATGCTTAACTGACTGAGCCACAAAGGCACGCCTAACTATTGCTCTTTTATTCTTTCTTTTTCTAGGCAGATGTACTGGACTGACTCCAATGATCAAGTAGTCTAAGGAATACAAACATTTAGAATAATTATTTGAAAATATCTATTAATTTATCATTCACAGTTTATAAAATATCTGGACATAGACAAACTAAAAATCACACCAAAGAACCACTTATTCCCATGTCCTTTCATTTGAGAGTTTGTCGGGCTCTATGATGGATGGAAATTACCAAAGAACCTGAGATAAGAACACCCATATGACTCCATGGCCTATTTATCAAGAAAGTCTCCAACAAAACTGGACGAAAGAGATATTTCTCCTCTGAGAGTTTCCTAAAACTTAAGAAACTGATCAACAGTGATTCTTCACTTTCAGGAAACCTGGTTTCTCAGAGCCTCAGATTCCTCATCTCTAACACCATCTAGCTAGATGATGTATATTCCCATTGCTAAAACTAACAGTCCATCAGTTCACCGAATTGAAAGTTAGACTTTATCCCTCGAGGAAACGGAATACAGAATAAAAGCTAAAGCCATTCCATGATTTTATTTTAAATATACAGGCATTAGATAAGTCGGAAGCATGTGAACCTTAACACTCAAACTATAGCACCGAGCTGAAGAACGGCCAAGTCAGTGGGTAATAAGTCGGGGTGCTTTAGAAAGTCTGTGAGACATTTTGATCAGTCAAACTGACTATTTCATATAGTATAATCTTGCTTAGAGTCCGTTAGGGTCTTTTATTCTCCTCCAATGAGGAGGTCAAAATAAATATTCCAAAGTGCCTTGTGAACACAGAAAGTTTGAAAATCGCTGCTATAAATCAATGTTAATGGTTTACTATTAATTCATACTGCACTCTGCATTTCTAGAAATCGTGTTTCCCCTTCGCACCTAATACAACTGCACTTCAGCCCCCATCACTGCGGAATGCTACCTCATCCGAGGTGGTACAGCTCTCATCAATTCGAATGACACTGCACCTCATTTCCCAGCGAGTAGCAAGACAAGTAATTTTCAACAATCATTGTAAAGGCACCAGATGGAAATTCATGGGATAAATAAGTACATTTATAGTGCAGTGGGGGATTTCAAAATTTCCTTTCAAACAAAGCCAATTAAGATACAGGAACTCTGACAGAAGTTCCACTCCAGAGGAAGAAAAATAATGCACTATCCATGTCACTATTTTAATTGGCTCCACAAAGAGAGCATTTTCTAACCATTTGAAATCAAATCCTGCCAGAACATATAAAATTTACTCAGTTATGCAGACAACACAATATGACTCTGAATGCCACAGAGCTGCCCAAGTGTCTTTTCAAAAAGTGACAGTGTCAAGTTGTATAGGGGAAGAACTTAGTGTCATGCCATGAGAAATCCTCCATGCTGCAATCAGATGGAGAAAGAGGGAATCCAGAATTTGTCTACACTGTTGCTGTACAGTTAGAAAAAAATTGGACATAATGACCCAAATCTACTAAGAGATTATCTGCATTTTATTTCAGGGTCCTAATCCCCGCCACGTCTGAAGGTAGCATTTTTTTTCAGTGACTTAACATATGTCCTCTAAGAATGTTTAAAAACTGCCCAAAAGTACATGAATAGAAAATTCACAAAAGGGAAAACCTGAGTGTCCACTAAATATGAGAAAGGATTTACCCTTAAACAGAAAAGTGCAAATTGAAATAATAATACAACATCCCTTCTTACCCACTGTAAAGGTTAAGTATGGAAAATCAAATCATACCAGGCATGGGCAAGGATGTGAGAGGACAAGCATTGATTTGGGGAGTGTAAATTAGAACAGCCAAATCAAAAGTCAATCTAGTCCTTTTTAGGTAAATTAAGTATGAATATGCACTATGGGTCAGAAGTCTCACATTTAAATATCTGGCCCATAGAATCTCTCACATTGGTTCCTAAGAGGCTTATAAGGGGACATGTATAAGGATATTCAACAAAGATAGCATTTCTTTGGCAAGAGTGGTTTGGACAAGCTAGAGGTCTATCAGTAAGAAAGCGTATAATTTAAGCTGTGGAAAACTTATTATGGAATATAATTCAGAAACAACACACTAGATTTACAACAGTAACTTAGATCTCAAAAACATTGTTGATTTAAAAAAAACAAAAAACAACAACAACAACAACCAAAAACAACAGGGGCGCCTGGGTGGCTCAGTCGTTAAGCATCTGCCTTCAGCCCAGGGCCTGATCCTAGGGTCCTGGGATCGAGCCCCACATTGGGCTCCCTGCTCTGCCAGGAAGCCTACCTCTTCCTCTCCCACTCCCCCTGCTTGTTTTCCCTCTTTCGCTGGCTGTCTCCCTCTGTCGAATAAATAAATAATCTTTTAAAAAAATAAAATAAAATAATTTAAAAAAGAACAAAAACAAGATAAATAATAGCACATGGGTTTTTTTTAAAGATTTTATTTATTTATTTGACTGAGAGACAGCCAGAGAGAGGGAACACAAGCAGGGGAAGTGGGAGAGGAAATGGCAGGCTCCCAGAGGAGGAGCCTGATGTGGGGCTCGATCCCAGCACACTGGGATCAGGCCCTGAGCCGAAGGCAGACGCTTAAAGACTGAGCTACCCAGGCACCCCAACGGCACATGATTTTTATGTGAATGAAAACCCTACAGCCTCCAAACTAGTACTATGTATTTCATCAGAATATGTGCAAATGTTGGGATGTACAGAAGGCACTTTAAAGTGAGTATCTTCAGGGGGAGTGAAATAAGCCTGAGGTTTGAAGCTAAGAAGGAAATAATATCCTCAAACAAGAGACAGGAGTTGCTGGGCCCAATAATGGAAATTTGCTATGTTCTGAGGTGTGTTACAAGCTCACATTTCTACAACCAAGATTCAAAGGAAGGAAACAAAAAACAAAATGAAGAATTTCTTTTATCCCATTGATTGCTTCACTTAAATATAATCCTACCTACTTACAAAATACTATTTAAAAAAAAAAAAACACTATATTCAACAATAAAAGATTCATAGCATCAAATGTTCACTGAGTAACTTCTACGCATAGGACACCACTAGAAAGGCACCAACAAACCAGCCAAGCAGGTACTCATCAGTTGTGAACTTACTCTGTACGAGATACCAGACTGGACATTGTTAAATGTACAAAGGATCAAAATATGGACATACTGCTAAAGTTTTGTCACTTTGGTTTTATTGGGAAGGAATAAAATCTTAGGAATAAATGTGGAAATTATAAAATGGTAAAAGTAAACATACATTAAAGTAAAGATTCAGGAAGTTTATTCAAACTAAGCTTGCAATACAACTCTTCCGAACAAAGTTCAATTCATTTTAAGAGCTCTTCTTTGGAATTACCTCCAGAGTCTCTGCCACTTTATTTTGGAAATCCTCAATGGTGGCAAAGCTTATACATGAAAGATATGGTTCATGTTTTAGTAACTTCTGCCGAGTCATAAAGTAACAACTTCTATTAGTGCAATTCTTTAGATTTTATAGAGTATTCTCATAAACTCTCTTTTGGCAATGTGTTTCACAATCAGAGAAAAAAAATAATGATCAAGTAGGGATACTTGTTACAGACTTGGTAATAAAATAGTGAAAATGATTTTTTAATATGCCATGAAATGGCTCTATAGGAAAAGGCAAAGCAAAGCTGGTCCAAATGCATTTTAAACAATGGCTGCAATAGCCCAAAAATAAATGTAAAGCCTTATAAGCTTCCAGGGTAACAAGATTAGATAGTAGGCTCTGGCATTTCTGTGTTAATTTCATCATATTTGAAACAGAGTGTTCACACAACTGCTAGCCCTAATAACACTGCTGTGTAGAGCAAAAAGTGGCAGAGTTAGAAGATTTAAGTTTTATCATCTTCTCTTCAAATTATAGTCAGTTCTTCTATAATGCTTGTTTTGAAAAGGCAGATGTGTTGTAATGGAATTGATAAACTGGAAAAGAATTTGAGTATAACACAAGCTTGGTATTTGCATATACACAATTTTGTCCACCAAAAACACTACACTAGTTGAACACAGAAACTCCATCTAGGCGAACTCAGCCATGCAAGAAGACACAAAAGACACATATCTCAAATATCTAACAGCAACCAGTTAACTGTGTTTATTATCCTACAATGTTGTATTTCATTCTTCTTTCACACTCGTAAACTTGCCTATATGAAAAAACACTCTT
>NW_024423897.1:18103062-18119026 GCF_017311325.1 Ursus maritimus
ATTCTATTTACGCAAAGTATCCAGATTCAAAAGTACCATGAAGTACATGCAAAAGGAGAATTTTAAATCTTGAGTAAAAACTAAATAAGAATTTGAAAGCAAGAGAATATGTTGCTCCCCTGAGCAATGGGCATAAAGAAATCAAGATTGCAGACCATCAAAGACAATGTGAGAAAGAAAAACAAAAAAGGTTTATGGCTAGAACAATTCAGCTGTTGTGAATTCCGTAAGGACACAGCCTAAAGAAATAGAAGAATTGAAGAGATTATTGAGCATACAGAATGAATAACAAAGAAAGACAGAAAGACAGAGAATGAAAGAAAGAAAGAAAGAAAGAAAGAAAGAAAGAAAGAAAGAAAGAAAGAAAGAAAGAAAATCAGAAACAACCCTTTTCATGATCAAAGAGAAAGCACCATCTATATAAGAAGACCTTATGCAGAAATTGCCAAATCCTACATAACCGGCCCCTTTTGCCAGTTGTGGCAGGTTTGGTGGTTTCAAACATCTCTGCAAATTTCCAAAACCCTCAGCTTTTGGGTGAAGCCACAGGTGAAGATGAGAGGGCTGGAGAAGAATTTGTAGCAATGCTACCAAAATTAATTAAGGAAGAAAGCTATACATTGGATCAAATTTTCAATTTGATGAAACAAGTGTCAATGATAAATGTATGCCTCTAAGGATCTATTCTAAAAAGCAGAAAAACATGCTCCAGAATTTAAGGCTGCGAAAAACAGCAAATTTGTATTACCCTCCTTCTACCACTTCACAATAACTCATAAGGAGGAACCCATCCTTTGTCTACCACCAAAAGTAAACTCCAGATCTTTTTCAAGGTAAAGTGCTGTATTTACTAAAGTATTTATGGACATGGTCATGGTACCATTTTTGTTAGGTTTCTTTTGTTTTATGTGTCACCAGCAAAGTTTGTTTGTGGTGTCCCTAACCCCATTTTTCCCTTAAGCCCTGTGGTTTTCATTGCTTGACTTTGCATAGTGTGCTGATTTCGAGAAACACGTAGTTCATGGTATTGCATAACTGCCTGTACTAACTATGTGACCCTGTAGGGTATACCTGTTAATTTGATCTGCTTAATAAATTTGCCCTTCAGAAAACTGTCCCTCCCCAATATCAAGCATGAAACTTGATTTCTCCACGGAGGAGAAATAGCCACATTTCGCCATCCAGCCAATCAGAGTACCTTGAACCCTGGGCCATCATCATATTTGAACATGTGGTCCAAATAGAGCCAAATTGAGTCCTCCTAAAGAAATATGTTTCCAGGAGCTATCAAAAAAAGAATTGCCCTCTTTACTTCTGGGTCTCTAACAGTAAGAAAAATAAAAACATCTCACTGCCTAGTAGCCATCTTTGTAACCAGGGATGAAGAATAAATCCAACACAGAGTTTTAATAGCATCATATAAACTTCCATAGCTAATCTAGAAGCTAGTTTTTATGCACAGATTTTTTTCAGCAATATGAGCCAATATATACCTGAGAGTTTTAGCTATTTTAAATAGACTTTCTGTTACTGGAAAAGCAAAAGTTCATTGATTAATATACCCTGTTTAGAGAACCTTTTGTGATGCCATAGATTTGATGGCCTCCTATTATCTATTCTACAAACCCTACTTCTCCTGGGGAAGAGTCATGGCACAGGTAATACTGGACTCCCCAGAGCAACATAAATTCCCTGAGGATACAGACTTTTCTCTCTGTTTACCACTGTTTCCCAAGGCCTTGCCCAACATTAGCACCTCATGGAGGTACAGAGAATGTCTGTTTAATGAATGAAGATCAAATGAGTGAACACACTTGACCACTCTGAGCCTGTTTGCTCATCTCTAAAATAAAGAAGCAGGTAATTGTTGCATGCCTTTTTTTTTTAAATGGGGATCTAATAATCTAATGTATGTGAAAGTGCTGTGCTAGCTACATAGCAATAATTATTACTCATTCAGCATATACTTTAGTGCAATATAAAGAGGAACATAATGGAGTTGATAAAAGCATGAGTGCAGCAGTCAGAGTGGGTTGGAATATTAACACCGTATCTTATTAACTGCCTAATCTGGGACAAGTTATGTATCTTCTCTGAGCCTCTGTCTCAGGTTTTCATGAGTATTAAAAACGTTAACACATGCAAAGCACCTAATTATATTTTAGGTAGGCTATGTGCTCTATGAGATACACTGATAAATCAAAAAAGGGCTCTGTCTCCAAGCAGCTTACAGTCTAGTAAGGAGATAAATCATGTATATAAACAGCTTTAACATAAGATAGAGTGGGTACCCTAAAAGAGATATGAAGTAAGACATCATGGAGAATCATGAGAAATCAATCACTCTAATTCTTTTTTTTTAATTTATTATTGAAGTGCAGTTGACATGCAATGTTACATGAGTTTCAGGTGTAATGGAACAATTTTATACACTATACAATGCTCATCAGGGTAAGTGTAGTTACCATCTGTTACCATGCAAAGCTATTACAGTATTATGGACTATCTTCCCTATGCTGCACTTTTTATCCTTATGACTTCTTTATTTAATACTGGAAGTTTATACCTTTTAATTCCTATCACCTATTTCACCCAACCGCCTATTTCACCTATCCCCTCCCCAACTATTTAACCCATCCCCCATTCCCCTCTGGCAACCACCAGTTTGTCCACTTTATTTATGAATCTGTTTCTGTTTTTCTGTTGCTGTTGTTCCTTTGTTTGTTTATTTTAGATCCCACATACAAGTGCAATGATATGGTGTTTGTCTTTATCTGTTTGACTTACTTCACTCAGCTAAATACCCTCTGGTCCACCCACATTGTCACAAATGGCAACCTCTCATTGTTTTTTAGGGTTGAGTAATATTCCATGGTGTGTGTGTGTGTGTGTGTGTGTGTACCACACCTTCTTTATGCATTCCTCTATCAGTGGAAATCTGGGTTGCTTCCATATTTTGATTATTGTAAATAACATTACGATAAACATAGGAGTACATATGTTTTTTTTGAATTAGTGTTTTCATATTTGTTGGGTAAATAAACATGGTGGGTCACTCTAGTTCTTTAAAAGTAAACATTATTCTCTCTCTAAAGTTAGTAAAGTATCCCCATACTAAGTAATATCTTCATTTTCAAGCAAGTCTTAAGAAACTCTTACAAGCAGGAGCACCTTGGTGGCTCAGTTGTTTAAGCTCTTAGTTGCAGCTCAGGTCATGATCTCAGGGTCATGAGATTGAGCCCTGCATCAGGCTCTACACTCAGCATGGAGTTCGCCTGAGATTCTTTACCTCTCCCTCTGCCCCCTTCCACTTGTGTGCATGCACTCTCTCTCTCTGTCTCTGTCTCTCCCTCTCTCCAAAATAAGAAATAAAATCTTTTAAAAAAGAGAAACTCTTACAAACAATATTTTCAATCATTAAATTTCTTATTTGCATTGTTCTACACAATAAATCCAAAAGCACTTAGATGCAAACGAAAAAAAAAATTGTACACAAACTTTCAACCACAGACATGTGCATGGCTTCAATATGGTCAAGAAGGTAACAGGAAAACTGCTACAATCAAAAGATTCATAAGCTGGTAGGGGACCTTGGCAGGCTGAAATGATAACCTCCAAAAATGTCCTTTATCTAATCCCTGAAACCTGTGAATATGACCTTATACGCTAAAAGGGATTTTGCAGACATATCAAGTTAAGGATCTAGAGATGGGGAGATTATCATGGATCACCTGGGTGGGTCTAATACAATCACAAGAGTCACAGGTCTTTTGACAAGGGTCAAAAGAGAAGGCCATGTGGCAATGGAATCAAAGATAACAGTGATGTGTCTTGAATGGAGGAAGAGAACATAAGCCAAGGAATACAGGTGCCCACTAGATTCAAAAGTAATCACAGGTCATCAAATTTCCCCCTCTGAGTATCTGGAAGAAACCAGCCCTACTGACACCTTCACTTTAGCTCAGTGAAACTGAATTTGGACTTCTGACCTGTGAAACTGGAAGAGAGTCCATTTGTGCTGTTTTAAACCCCTAAGTTTTGATGGTGCCTTAAAACAGCCACAGGAAACAACAACAGACAGAGAAAAAATGGCCCCTGTTGTTTGATTTCTGCTCTTATTTTTAATGAGAATGTTACAAAGCACCCAGATGACCCCTAACTGAGAAAGTTCATTTACAGATTGGGTATGAACTATGTGAAAATTGTGAGAAGAGCTTTCTACCACAACAATCCTCTAAAAAAGCTAAAAGGCTAACTTCCAAAAGCACAAAAATACCCTTGGAAGTGACCCAGGATTTTGAGCAAAGTGAAAACCCAACATCCTGGAGTTTGAAGAAAAGTTACTCTGTGTCTCTTTCCATCCTTACATGTTAACTTTATGGCAAAATGCACTCAAAACAGAAGCTGAAAACTTGAGAGTTAAAGCATAATTATAAAGGAGTCCAATTTTTATCAAGCATTCTAGAAGCCCATCATCCATGTGCCTGTTGTAATCTTTAAAGTTGACTCTATGGTGAGGAGACAGGATTACACTCATTCTATTTTTGTACCACCCACATCCCATGCTTTGGTCACATGATCTCCTTTCCTGCTGCCTGCCTTTGCACATGCTGTTCCCTGGCTAGCAGTATCCCTCTTCCATTTACTAACCCCAAGACCCAGAAAAAGGCATTAAATCTTACATGTTCTTCAAGACTCAATCTAAATGTTGGCTCCTTCAGTAGGTTTTCTTTGACTACCCCTAGACAAGCTCCCTGGTTTTTGTACCATGCACCATCTTGGGACAGAGTATCATTAGCAGTTATGCTAATGGTATAATCTGGTATAATCACTTGTTTATGCATCTGTTTCCCTAACTACTTGGAGGTCTCTCCTGGGCAATGACTATGCCCTAGTCACCTTTGAATCCTAAATACTTACTACTATGCCGGGAACATAACAGGCATTAAAAATGTTTGTGAAAGAAATCAACACATAAATGCAGGAACTTCAGAAAACCAGAGTCAATAACTTGTTACCTATCTCGGTTATCTACCGTATCTTGAAGACTTGACTCCAAAAAAACACCTGTTTCTAAAAATCAATTGTGCACTTGAAAAGAAGTGGCTACAGCGGAGGGTTTACAAAACAACATGTGAGGAAAAGCATGGATTCTGGACGTAGACCTACGCTCCCACCTGCCTCTGCCTCAGCCAACACGATCTGGCTCTTCTTACATCCTTTTGACTTTATCTGCGGCCACTCTTCCCTCACTTACTTCTCTCCAGCCAAACTGCTGTCCCTCCCGGAAACCTACTGGGTTTTCATGAAGATACAATGAGACACTATACACAAAAGCATTTGGAAATATCAAAGTGTTACACAGAAAGCTGCTATCATGATTCTTAGTCCAAACAGTTAGTCTTTACAATATGGAGTCGCCAACACTTAGGCTGTGTCTGTTCCCCTGGAAGCAGCACTTTCCTCTTCCATGGCAGTGAATTGCTCCCCTTTCCCTCTCTATTCATTGGTCCAAACAAACAGCACCCTTTTCCCAGGCAGAAGCGAGAGCCAGAGAGGGCAAGTCCTGAAGTGCTGGGGACCCTGCAGTACCCAAGGCCAGCTCTGCCTCCCATGGCTTACCAATGTACACCAGTATAGTCCTGATTTTGAATTTGGTTTCTATCTCCTGGAACAAAGAAACTCCTGACTCATCCATGTCCTTAACCACGAAGTAAAGAAGAGCAAATTTCTCAAATTATTTCTTCATAGTGAATAGGTTTTCAAGCTATCTTCTAAGGGGCATAATACAAATATTTACCAGGCATTGTGCTTATCAACACGATACCACATTACAGATGAATCTCGAGAAAGACGAACACTCCCATCTGAGAGTAGCAACATGGCAGAGCATGGTAGCGATGCAGGAAATCGGAATGTTTTAACTACCTGGATGCCTTTGGACAGGGACTTTGACCCTCTGGACCTCATTTCTTCATCCACAAGTTGCCAGGATCCACCCATGTTCTAAACCACCAGCAAACACACCTTGTGTGGTTCAGAATACAGCAGCACTCCCATGATTTTCTACGTCAAAAATTTAAATGCCTTTTACTAAAGAAAAACTTAAGAACTGCTCCATGGGATTTAAATGAAAGTTCAAATATCCAGAATACTTAAAAGATCATTTTGCAGTTTTTTAAAGCAAAGCCAGAGCCATCATTCAGTATATGATTAATGAACCGAAAATAGGAGATTACCAGGAAAGTTACCTTTTTATGAACTTATCTAGCTTGCTGGATAAAAACTGATAAAGAGAACTAAATTCATCCCCTGCTGAAGTGCGACTAATTCTATAATCAATCACAGGCACATCACTCGATATGGCAACAAGTACTCACTGAGCAACAATTATATGCAGGACATTGTGACAGGTGCTGAGGGGAATATGCAGGAAGGGATAAACGGGATTTATCATCTCACCTCCCCGCTTAAAACCCTTGAACAGCACTGCACTGGACTGAAATCCAAATTCATTACATGACCTTTAGGGCCTGACTTTGAAGACTCCCACCTTCCCAGCATCTTCTGCCACTCTCTTCCTCAACCTCCTTCCTCTGAAGTCCTATTTCAGATCCTGGTGCAGCCAAGCATTTTCTTGCTTCAGGAACTTTGAATATACTCCTACTTGATATTCCATCTGCCTGGAATGTTCTACTCCCACTCACGCCATGGCTGGCTGGCTCCTTCCTATTCTTGAGGTGGGACTTAAATGCAACTTTCTCCAAATTACGCCCTCTCTCCTCCCACCCCACTGTCACCACTGTTATTCTCCTTCTCAGCCCCATGTTCCTTCTCTTCCCGGGACTTCTCCCAAGTGGTACTTGTATCTGCTTGTCTCCTTTAGCTCTGCCTAGGTCTGGACAGGAGAATTGAAAGCAAGAGAATAAGGAGAAGCAGATTCTTACAGGGCTACACTAAAGCTGAAAACTGGAGAATCTGGGAAGAGTGAAGGTTTCAGGTTAGAGGTGAGAGATGGTGGGTTCAACACCGGCTACCATTTATTTTTTTTTTAATTTTTTATTATGTTATGTTAGTCACCATACAGTACATCCTTAGTTTTTGATGTAGAGTTCCATGATTCATTATTTGCGTATAACACCCAGTGCTCCATGCGATTGCCCTCCCTAATACCCACCACCGGCCTAACTGGCTACCATTTAAAGCCATATAGAAGAACCAGACTCCATGAGCTTGTCACCCACAGCCATGTTTTCCTTCTGCTATACAAGTCTCTCTTCTAAATTTCCCTTTTTTTTTCTTTCTGCAACTGAATATGCCTTTAGTTTTTTGGCTCTTTATAAAAATAATTAAAAATGCACAAAATACAGATGTGCTTAAAAGAGAAAGTGAATCCCCTTCCAGGCATCTCACAGACCACCTCCTCTACAATAGCCTCTGTTCCCAGCTTGGAATCCATCCCAGTAGACTTTTTGTGCATATATTCATTCATTTAAAAAAAAACCAAACAAGATAATATTATATGCAGTTCTATAAGCTGCTCTATATCTTTCTTTTTTTTTTTTTTACTTTATGTATTGTGAACACTCTTCCTGGTTAATATATACAGATCCTACTCATCTTTTTAAAGGGACAGTCTGGTATTTCATTATGGTGTTGTCTTTAATGTATTTAGTCAATCTCTTATTGGTGGATATTTATTATAGTTTCATTTGCAACTATTATTCTTTAAAGATTTTTTTCATTTATTTATTTGAGAGAGACAGAGAGAGATCACAAGTGGGGGCAGAGGAGAGGGAGAAGCAGGCTCCCCGCTGAGCAGGGAGCCTGATGCAGAGGGAGCCTGATGCAGGACTCGATCCCAGGACCCTGGGGCCATGACCCAAGCCAAAGGCAGCTGCTTAACTGAGTGAGCCACCCAGGTGCCCCCATGTGTTATTATTATAAGCAATACCTCAGTGAACACCTTTGAATACATGTTTTCATGCAACTATTTGACTTATTTCTGCAAGCACATGGTAGAAGTCATCAACGGGTCCATCTTTCCGGAAAGCACTACAGGAGAGTCAGCAGAGCTAAGGGCCTCAGGGACACAGCCTCGGGCCCAGCAACTCAAGCCTTCCTTTATGAAAGGACAACATGCAAATCAAGAGGAATTTCTGGAGTGATTCACTTCAAGGTCAAAGAGCTCTTTCAGTACAAAAGATAGGTCATTCATCACCCCAGCCCTTCAGGAGATAAACAGTTTTCCTTAAAACAAAGGCAGAACTTGAAAGGAGGGCCTCTCACAATTTTTCTTTTTTTTCTTTTTTTTTTTTTTGGTTTTCTAATTTAGGCCCAACACCATGACTAACACAGTCTGACCTTCCGAACTCTCCCAGTTATCTGCTCCTGAGTGCTCTCTCGGCCTTTGGTTCACACCTGAATTCAGTACTTTTTCCACTACAGCATGACAACTGACTTACTTACCTGCTTCCCAGGCTGGATTCTGAGCTCCCCGGAAACAGGGAACTCCCCTTACCCTGACTGTATCTCAGTGTCCGAGGCAGAGTGGACGCTCCCCCAGCAGCCACGGCATGAATGAACGCGTGGACAAATGTGTAAGCCAGTGAATGCATGCCGGGCCACACAGTAAAACGATCTCCAGTATTATTAGCAAGTTTTTTGGGAAAGAGAGCTGCTGCTGTCGTCGTTTTAATGCTCTGCCACTACCAAATTCTCACTCCATCTCATAAAATTCAAGGAACCGGAGATCTGCATAAGGAGGCAATTGCTATGCCTTGCACGGGGTGCCACATGGAGGGTCTGCCTCAGCCACTCCTGTGGAAATCACAGCCGGAGATCCCTGCAAAGTGCCTCCAGCAGGTCCGCGCCTACTTTCGTGCAACGGCTGATGGTCAGTTACGGAAGCATCCGCCAAGTCACACATGTATGCGATCAAATACAATTTTTAGCATTCACGCATGCACAGGGGCCACACATGACTAATGGGAATGAGGTCAAGAGAGTGAGCAGGATAGGTGAAGACCGAAACCATGCCCTAAGCCACACCTGCAGAAGCTGGGCCTGCCTGGCTGGAGGAGGGAGAGGTAGCTGGGTGAGTATAGTCACTCCCCAAGAGGGAAAGAAAGCAGATCCACTAATAACGCAGACTCTGGAATCAGATGGACTGGATGTGAGCTGAATCCCAGGCTTTGACATTTATTATACTTTGACCTTGGACAATCGCTTACTATCCCCTTGGCTTCAATTGTGCTCATCTGTAAAATGGGCATAATTACCTTACAGAGTTTGTGGGAATGAGTTAATATCTATAAAAAACTCTTAACACAATGCTTCAATCTCTAGCTTTTAATAAACGTGAATGCAACCAGTAGATTGGACAAGATTCAAAAAATGTAATCATAAAAGCAAATTATTTTAGACTGCCACTGCCCCTAAAATTTTCTCTGTGGTTTAGCTGAAGTGCTATGCTGGATAAAAATATAAGCAGTCCAGCGACATTTTCTGACCATTCTTAGAAAGCTTTACCACTCTAACTCAATATACCAGTCTTGACTGAGAAATTAGCAAGCATGGTGTAGCACACATATTTCATTCTTCTCTCAAAGGTAGGGTCTCTCTCCCTGCCACCACCAGCCACAGCCTGCTGTGGATGGGCCATCTGCCTTTGAGAATGGGTTGTGGTTGCCCTTGGCTTCTTTCCCCTCTTGCTTACCTACTTCCCTTCCAGTAGCAGCTGCATATGACCTATTTGAAGTCTATTTGGGAGGAACTGGGAGAGTTAAGAGGGATGAAAACTCTGCCATGGATTGTACTGTCCTTTGATGACTTCCTGTTCCCTGCACCTGGCAGATTTTTAAAGCGGACTCTCTCTCCCATGGGCAAGGTCATGGCTTCTCCCTGCTAGATGCCTCCACTGGACTTCCTTCGGCTGGCTGAGCATTCCACTCTAGCTTCTGTCCCTGGGGAGACATCCCAGCCTCTTCCAGTAGGGGTCCCTTCACCCTGGTCCTTCTGCTTGGACAGGAATCCTTTTAACTGACCCTTGGCCAATGGGCATACCGCAAGATCTCTATGTGGCTCCAGCACTTTGTACCCCTTTGACCCCGCAAGAGGGGAGTGAAGTCACACCCAGGACCTTCCTGCTGGACTTGAGGTGAGAGGGAGACATCCTCTACCACTCCCACTAGGTGGTAGGTGGGAGCTAAGAATCTCAGCACAACATTTTGAAGGAAACCCTCACAAAACCATCTTTTTATTGTTTTTTAAATTAACCCTCCTTATGTGTGGGGGCTTTAATGGTCATCCAACTGATTTGGGGTTATCCACTTTGGAATCCTGCATATGGCCCCAGTTGCATCTTGGTGAATCCAAATTGTTGAATTTCATGTCCTGCTACATTAATGACCATGAATGTTCTCCTATGTAGAAAATTAGATAGCCTAAAGGGCTCCAGATTCAGTCTTTCTTAGAGTTTTTTCAACTCATACTATTCCTTTTCGAATGAACGTTTATTTGCATTTACTGTTACGGAAAAGTTTTTAAAAAATGGCCTATGATCTGATCCGTCAATTTCAGTTGATAGTTTAGATGATAATTCTGTGCACTTATTATTTTCTCTCCCTAGAAATATCCCCTCACCCTCACTCCTAGATCTTAGCATGTTCAGTGATATTGTTTCCAGCTCAACTATCACAGTGGCCTTGACTTACAGTGTCAATTATTTTGCAGCACATATTCACTTCCATGCACTGTCCCCATGAATGGAGTATCATTCTCCACCCCACTGGCACTAGGTTTCGCCATATGATCTGCTTTGGCAGTGGGACCGGAGCAGGAAATGATGCAAACAAAGGCCTTCAATGGGCTTGCACAGGTTGGCTCGGCTCTTTTGCACTCTAGTGATCTAAGACAAAAAGAGCCTCCCAGAGTAGCTGTTGTGTTTCAGCCTGAGACTCAGAGTGGACAAATATACAGCAGACCTGAGCTCAACTTGCAACCCACAAATCCGGACGACTGACCCACAGCTTCCCAGCCATGCCTAATGGACATCTGCTGAGTCACAGGTGACTAGTGGAATTGAGCAACGGGATAAATGCTTGTGGTGAAGCATCAGTCAGGGTGTTTTATTTGTTTTATTTTATGGAGCATTTTAAGGGCAATAGCAGATGGCTATGCTACCTAAAATGATCCTCCCCCTATTAGTCTTTAATTTTTTTTTTATTCTTCTTAGTTCTTAGAACTCGCTGGAATTCTCTTTTCTCTGTTTTCTTATCACTCTCTATTTCTTCAGTAAACCTAGCTTTCTGAAGGTTGGGATCTTGCCATTGTTGTAGAGAGCATTACACTGCCTGGCACAGTAACTTTGCAACAAATATTTTTGAACAAATAACTAGATGACTGATTAGGCAATTTTAAAAAGCAAAAAGTACTAAGTGAAAAATTTAAGTTTCTCTTCTTGCAGTCTCTCTCCCCAAAGGTAATCTTTCTAGCCTAATTCGTATGTATCCTTCCAGGAGAAGAGCAACGTCTATGCACATGTATGGCACAAGGGAGAGAGGGTTTATAATTGAGAAAGACAGAGAGGCAGGGAGATGTGTATTGTTTTTGTAAGGTTCGGGGGCTGTTTTTATCCTAATGGGATCATATTATTGCTAAATAACAAAAATCCAACCAAGTGAATTTTAAAGATCTAATTGGCTTTATTAATCTATTCATGAATCAGGCAGCAAGCCTGTTTAGCAAGTGGAGGAGAGCGCCAAAAGGCTACAGAAAAGGAAAGGCATTTAAAGCTAGAGAGGTGTGGAAAAGAAGAAATTATTAGCAAAGAATCCATTGTTTTAGGCCAGGTCACCCTCCTAAGCAGAACGGAAGGGGCCTCCGAGTAAATTTCTTAGTGCTGACCAGGAAATTCCCATGTTGACTTGTTAAAGGTTACATTTCTGGGAGGGGGTTGAAGCTACAGTCAGGTTAGGCATTAATTGGTTTACTGCCTTGAGGTCTTAAAGTGACACCATTTGGGAACTGCGGTTTTCTTTTTAACACTATTCACCGGGCCCTTCGTCTTGTTTTTTTTTTTTTTTTTTTTTTAAAGATTTTATTTATTTATTTGACAGAGACAGAGAGACAGCCAGCGAGAGAGGGAACACAAGCAGGGGGAGGGGGAGAGGAAGAAGCAGGCTCCCAGCGGAGGAGCCTGATGTGGGGCTCGATCCCAGAACGCCAGGATCACACCCTGAGCCGAAGGCAGACACTTAACGACTGAGCCACCCAGGCGCTCCTCGTCTTATTGTTTTAACTTGAAATACATGTTGGAGATCTTCCACTATCCACACCACTGTTCCTTCACATCAGTGGCATGGTGATACCCCACTCTATGATGGCCCACTGACTAAATTCAGCCACCCTTCCTCTGATGGGTCTTTTTTCCCCCAGTTCTGTTTGATTCTGCTATTACAAATGATGCTTCTGAGAATAACTTTGCATATGTCTCCTGAATGGAGATGTAACTCATCACATCACTGACATTCTGAAATTCCAACCTAGAGAGAGGAACACCTCTGGCTGGGAATACCTAACTTTTATGCTCTACCCATCAAGAAGATTTTACAAAGCTTAACTCTATAGCTTGGCTAACAAAACTCTAATCATTGTTTCTCATTTCTTGGCTATAACATCATTTTTAGAATTTGCATATGAGTCTCTTCATCAGTTGGCAGCCCCTCCTCCCTCTTACTCTCTAAGAAGCCAGCCTCCCAGGTTGAGAATTAACATTCTGGCTCCATGGTGATTCCTTCAGCCCCGAGATCAGAAAGTTCAGTACTCTCATGCCTTCAAAGAGCAAGATGATCACAAACGAGGGCCAGTTACAACAATTTTAATCCCAATTACAAGAGAGTTTAATTGAAGAATTAAATGACCACAAAGCAAAACTAAAGAAAAAAGAACAAGGATCAATTCTACCGCTCTGAAACAAATGCGAGGCAGGAGACTTCTGCTCTGGCACATTCTCCTCTCAGCACCAGTTATGCAAGCCCAGCGTGCCCATTCCGCCGCCCCACCAACAGGGTCTGCGGGAAGGCGGGGCAAGGGGAAACCACACATCAACAACGTTCCTCCACCTTGGCTTTGCTCCTGACAATATGAATCTCATTCACCGACTCAGGCAGGGTATTGCTGACGCCTGAGGAAATACACATTGCTGCGACACAGTTGGAAACAGAGGACATAAAGAATTAAGTACTGGAAGGACTGCTGTAACACAGTGAACTGTATCATGATACACAGGTAGGTTTCGAGAAAGTGATACAGGTGAAAAGCAACCGTTAGAGCCTCCGTGAAGATGAAATGAGTCCTTGGCACACAGTAAGTGCTACAGAGGTGATACCTGTTATGATGCTTACTATTATTATTATTATTAAAATAAGCAAAGGTGCACTGCAAACTGTAAAGTACCATAGCTGATAATGTTAGTACTATCAGAGAGCAATTTTAGGAAAATCAAAGATATTACTGTTGTTTTTTATAATGGGTTAGCACGGAGGTCAGAAAAATCACCAAAATTTTTATGGGAAAGGACATTAAGCATCATTTCATTCAAATATCTTTTTTTTTTTTTTTTCAGATGGGGTACCTATAATCCAGATGCGACTTGCACATCTCCACCAGCTGGGATGTGCATGAGCTAGACAGCATTCTTTCACAGTTGTCAGGCCTTAGATTTGTTTTGTCCCTCCTCAACAAGCCCAGGTGTACCCAGGAAAGGGAAGGGGACAGTCAGGAGGAAGATGAATAGTGTAATTATACAGTGACACCTTGGCATAGACTTCGGAACCAAACACAAGAGATGTCCCATCCCAGCTCAGCCATCTAGTCACTGTTTGGACTTGCTCAAGTAATTTCACTTTCCTGAGACTCAGCTGTCTCATCTGGAAAGTGGGAAGATTAATATGTGTTCTGCAGAATGACATAGCTAGGAAAGGTACTTAGCACCATGTGTGGTACATAAAAAGGGCTCAGTAATCAGCAGACATGGATATCACGATGCTGGTGGTGGTGGTGGTGGTGGTGGTGATGATGGAGAGGATGACAGAGAGGCGACGGAGATGATGCTGAAGAGCATGACGGGAAGTGCTCCTGGGTCAGTTCCCAGAAGGTGCTTTGCCTTAAAGCAGATTGATGAAATTATGTACAGAGACATGACAGCAGTTACCTCACAGAAGTTTCCTTGGGTCCTGGCAGCACAGCCAATGGCTTAGAAGCTGTTGATTCAATGAATTTTATAACAGATGAGAAATAACTTGAGGGCAACTAAGGTCTGGAGGTCAACAAAGAGCTGGGAGCTGAAACTAGATGACCTCTCCACCGGGTTCAGAAGAAGGTAAAAAGGCAAGAGTGTGCATTAAAATACAGCACTTTACTAATTAATAATATATTTAGTCATTTACTTCCTGATGGTGAACATCTCACCATAATTATTCTTGTCAGTGAAATACGCACACTGCTGACTTATGATTCCAAGAATATGGCACCCTTGTCCACATGCACTCTTGTACACAGGCCTAGGCACCAATACTATGGATTTCCAGAAAGTCCTACATAATTAATAAATACAAGCATCATTATTTTGCAACATTATAACCTGTGACAAATGTGTTGCATTCTGAAAGGAAGAAGAGGAAAGTAAAATAATAAGCACCAGAGAGGAAAAGAGGCAGAAGACAGGACAGAGAGACAGGCAATACGAATCACTTGTAACACAGGCATGCTCTGTATTACACATAACTAAAATATTAATTTCAGACCCTTGGCTATGACACTGAAACTATTTTCCCCTCCAAGGTTAATGTGTAAATGGTACAATGCAAATTCAGTTCAAGAAAGTTTTGCACAAGTTGGAGACTTCATCACATCTTGGAAAGTTTCTCAACCACAGCCCCATGACCAAATACCACAGTAAAGTGACCACCAACTTCCCTGAAGACAATGAAAGCATAAAATAGAAGGCTATTAGCCTTCCAGAATTGAACATATCCATAGGAGAGAGAAAAAAAAAGCCACAATCACTCTAGACCACATGAAATGAGAAACTCTGCTTGCAAATTATCTTCTTGCACATTCACTCCTGTAGCAATAGAATTTTCCATGACTTGGATCAGCGTCAATACAGAGACTGTCCTTCCCCTGGCAACAGAGTACGGAGATAGTAAAGTCAGGGGTAAGCACACATCTGCAGAGGTGATTAGCGATCAGGAAAGTCATTTTATCATGGATGTTTTATCCTGGCTCTACGCATAACTCTGAACAAAACTAAACATTACGGGGAACTTCAATTCAATGTGTTCACCTAGAAGACTAAACAGCTAGTGAAGAGAAGGGCCATATGCACCCCAATGTTCATAGCAGCTCTGTTCACAATAGCTAAATCGTGGAAGGAGCCGAAATGCCCTTCAACAGATGACTGGATTAAGAAGTTGTGGTCCGTATATACAATGGAATATTACTGAGCTATCAGAAAGAACGATTTCTCAACATTTGCTGCAACATGGACGGCACTGGAGGAGATAATGCTAAGTGAAATAAGTAAAGCAGAGGAAGACAATTATCATATGGTTTCTCTCATCTATGGAACATAAAAACTAGGAAGATCCGTAGGGGAAGAAAGGGATAAAGAAAGTGGGGGGTAATCAGAAGGGGGAATGAAGCATGAGAGACTATGAACTCTGAGAAACAAACTGAGGGCTTCAGAGGGGAGGGGGTGGGGGAATGGGATAGACCGGTGATGGGTAGTAAGGAGGGCATGTGTTGCATGGTGCACTGGGTGTTATACGCAACTAATGAATCATCGAACTTTACATCAAAAATAAATAAATAAATAAATAAATAAATAAATAAATAAATAAAAATTTAAAAAAAGAAAGAAAAATAATTCCTTCTTTTTAAAAAAAAGAAAATAAAAAAA
>NW_024423897.1:18119036-18162534 GCF_017311325.1 Ursus maritimus
AAAAAAAGAAGAAGACTAAACAGCTGAGTTAGGAGCAGACATACAACACCAGCCCAGAGCTGGATGGCCTCTGGAGGTCATGCACGTCTACACAGAGAGTTTAAGGATATGGAAAGAATTCAGATCCTGAAGAAGACCCACCCAACATCCTGTACAACTCGGGGTGTGTTCCTTACAGGCGTTGGTGTTACCCACAGTAAGCAAAAGATAAGACAGGAGACAGCAGTGTTTGTGTTTTGCTCTCAGAGACCCTTGATTTCACCACCTGGGCTCTGCCATTTAGTCACTATTTGTGACTGAATGAGTCACCTGAGCGCTCCAAGGTTTAGTCTTTCCATTTCCAAGTTCAATATCAGCAGCCCCACTGACAGTTATAAAGATTAAATGGGGTAATATATACAAAACCTTCAGCATGTATCTGGAACATAGGAAGATGGGTAAAATATCGTTTAATTTGCAGGACTATTACAAGAATTAAATAAGTTGTAATATATGAAAATCATTTAGCGCAGCACCTACCCTATAGTAGATACTCGATAAATACTACCTCGTTGTTACTGCAGACGTAATAAGCCCTTGATTTGCCTTCCAGCAATAAGCTTTCCATGATTATATAACCTTTTTCTTATTACTTCAACTTCAACCTAGGTTTCCTGTGTCCCAGCCCAGAATGTTGTCTACTTACCTGCTTAGAAACTGAGTCAGAATACACAACCCCATGTCAGAAGCCCCAGGGAGGAGCCAAGCGCCATCCATCCCACATGGCCTTCCACCTCAGCCTGCAGTCCACAGGTGGCAGACAGCCCTGGTGTCAGGCACGACATCCCGCAGAAAAGACACGCACATCCAGCTCTGGCACTCTGGCATTTACCCCAGAAACCCGAGATGTAACAGGTCTGAGATGTTCTGAGGAAGGGTCAGTTTGATTCTACACCTTCGTCATCTCTGTGGTGGACATCTTCCCCTCACCGTGTGTCCAACTCATGACCAACTTGGCTAAGCTTTCAGAGTTGCCATTCCAGGTGAGGTAAATGCCGTTCTTTGGACAGCTTCTCAAGAATGTGGTTAATGTTAATGAGCTATGCCTAAAAAATGCTCTGCATTTCTCATAAACCAGTGATGCTTATATACCCATTCTAGTCACGTACAGTTGCACCTGTAGACGGGACACAGTGATAAATACAATGGCAAATGCTAACTGAATGGTTAACTATGTGCTGGAAACTTTAGTGTAAACCTAATCCCACTGGATCCCTGGGGCAACTCCAGGCGTACCTGTTGAAGTTGACCAGGCTTCATGTGACATTCGCAGTATATCTCTTTTATTGGCCAACATATCAACAATTGGGGGGGGTACTTCCCCCCACAGTGGGGGGGGGGCATCCACCCAGGGGGAAATAGGAAGAGGAGGAAAGACCAACCTGTTCAATAAAAGACTATCATCTAGTAATAAGGCAAGAGTTTTTTCTAATAAAAATAAGTCTCATTCCAAGTACAGCCTGAACTCCCCTCCCCCTTTCTGGACCTCCATGTAATTTTCTCATGTGTCTGAAACAGCACGCTCCATTTCTCAGTAAGTGCCTCAATCCACTCACACTTCTGCATGCTGATCTGAGACTGCTTAGGGTTGTTTTACCTAAGGAGATCAGCGTTCTTTATTACTGCTGCCCCCATTTTAGAGATGAGAAAACGGAGGCAGTGGAGTTCACAAGGTCACACAGCTGGTAGGCGCCAGAAGGGGTGCCTGAACCCAGACATGGTTGGCTCCAGAAACCCCACTCTTAATCACTATATACACACTTTGTAATCTAACGAATGGCAAGATGCGAATTGCAGCCAGGTGGTGAAAGTTATCTCTAAACTGAGATCACCAAACTGTAGTTCTAATTGTTTGGTTTTTTTTTCCCCCCCACTGTGACTATGAAAAGGAAAAAGACAAACACCATCGCTGTATTTCACCACCATCAATTTCACACCAACTATCTACCCAGCACTCTGCTCCTATTAGGACCATAAACATTAACGAACTGAGTGCCAGCTCCTGAGTAATTCACAGTCCGGAGGTGGGGAAATGGCAGTAAAAAAAAAAAAAAAAAAAAAAAAGTTGTGTAAAAGGGAATCAGTGTGTTCTCAGAAATATTGTCAGGGTTACCGGAACGCAGAAGGACCCGGCCTACGCAAGGGCATGCCCATGAACACAAGAGGAAAAGAAAGGCACAGTGCAATTCTTGTCATAAATTAAAGAACCCTGAGAGTCCTTTTTAATTTACCAATCACTATGCACTAGCTAGAACCCACTCAGCTATGCCTGCAAGCTGGATGATCCCCGGATTTACAGGGAAGCGCCAACTATGTTTCCCCCACAAATTAAGTGACTCCACGATAAAATGTTTTATGATGTTAGATTGGAGAGGTCTGATAGTTCTATTAGTCTCACAGAATTGGTCTTGGAACAGTACAAACAGAAACAAAATAAAATATCGAGTCCCAGGTTATGAGAATGTTATTTTCATGGTTTATGTGAATCCGTCCAGGTAGGGCACAGTAAGTTACGCATCTTTTTGTTTTAATAAATGTGTTTACCAGCTAGGAGAATGCAGCTTGATTCAGTGTCTCATAGAGCACTCAATTCTGGAAAATTAAAGTTAATAACGTTTCTCCATGAGCTATGATAACATCTCATGGTGACTCACAAAGAAAATACACCAAGTTGTATGGAAAGGTAGCAACAAGGGCTCATGGGCCTCAGCAGTCTCTCCGCCTTGAAGAGACAAAGGTTAATGTGTGTCCCCATCACAGTTCAGAGGGGGTGGCTGTATGTCACCCACTTCTCTGGATCCTCGCCAGCTTTCATGGCTGCAAAATTGGGCTGACAATAAGCCAAAAATTGTATCTAGAAAGACATCAAAGGCACAAAGTCGAGGGAGAATTACAAGTAGGAGGTTAGAAATAATTACAAGTGCATAAATCATCAGCAGACAACTCTGTGACTACTACTAGGCATGAAATTAAGCCTTATGAAATGAAATGCATTATCGATAAACTTTCAGTTATAAATTAAGGCTAGGAAAACTACATTTCCCCTCTCTTGTCTGTTGAAAAAAATAAATGAAGCTCACTTTTGAATAAAGTTTTTTTAACACTATGAAGTGGTTTAAAAATAGAATGTTTAATGGTCCACTCTATAATGGATGCCGTAACATACTGCTCCAGAATGACACGATACAATGCAGCGCGATTATCTGCATAATTGTATCGTTCTCTGGGACTCCATTCAAACTAATATTACCTCCTCTCTCCTACTCCCTCATGCTGGTGATTGCAAGCAGGGGATCTTCTCCCTCTGTGCCTGTGTGTCATAATCTGTAACTCTTGCCCTTTTAATTAGTCCTCTTTCTGTGGTGGGTGCCAAAAATTATAGGGCAGGCTGTCCATGGCCAGCCTGCTCTGTCTGAAGCCGCACTCACTCTTAATTATAGCCTCTGACACTTGAACAACATTTCTCCATTTAATCAATGTTCTCATGCCCATTATCTCATTTGGTTTTCACAACATCTCCATGAGAAAGACAGAACAGGGGTTGCTATTCTCAGTTCAGAGAGGAGGAAAAAGACGATCAGAGAAGTACTCAATGCCACGTTAGGTCAAGAGCAAGCTTGGGATTCCAAAGGCTAGTTCAGTGCTTTTTCCAGAATATGTTGCTTGCTTCCTGATCCAAGAAGGATTCTACCCTGGTATCTCATAGATGGTCTGCAAACTTGAAAGGGACCAAGTAATTATTATCAATGAGTGAATCACATTAGTGCAAGATAGCAGGGTATGGGGGGGGGGACTATGGCAAAGTGGTAGGCATTTAGGGGGAACTCTGCCTAAAAACATGTCAACCCAAAACCATTTTAAATATGATGTGGGCCAAAAGATACGCACTTAGGGATGGGTGGGAGAGGCAGTGAATCTAGACCTTGGGCAGACAATGGTGATTCCTGCATTATACATATTTGTACATATTTGTACCTAAGGAATAAAAGCACCTCTCTACACAGAGGCACACTGGGAACTATATGCCTCCAACAATTGAGAAGTGAATTCACAAAAGGAAACCTGTCCGTGGTCTTGAGGACCTCACAGTCTCCTGGGAAATGACAGACATTCCCATCAAAACATCACTCCCTCAGTGAAGCCTCTCATCGGCTCCTGTTCCCAGAGTTCGGCAGGCTTTCTCGTAAATTCTCATAGTCCTTTACACATATTGCAATGAGAAAGAATCTTGTGTGCAATTTTGTGTGCAAATGTGAGAAAGTGTGTAGCGATTTCACTCCTAAAGTTACATAGTATAAAGTCTGATCCTTAACACACTCAATAATGTTTGACCCTGAATTACAGAAGGGTTCGATAAAACTCCCGTATTCTGCAGGCAAACAAACGAGACAAAGAGAGGTAGTCGGAATGAGACAGTTTCTAACTATAACAAGAGCAACCACACTGAGCCCTTACACTTGGTCCTTCAAGAGGCAGCAAAGGCTGGAGGTTAAGAGCACAGGGTAAGATGCAAGGCAACCTGAATGCAAATGACAGACCGCTACCAACGTGCTGTGTTGTATTAAGCAAAGACTTTAAAAATGCTCTGAACCGCATGTTCCTCTTCCATAAGGAATAACGATGCCCACCTCACAGGGCTGTTATAAGGCTTCCCTGTAAAGAGAATAAATATTCCCTGTTGTTCACAATTTAATTCATTCAACAAATATTGAGGGGTCTGCTATCATAAGGCATCTACTAGGTGCAGGGAATACAGACCTAGTCCTCGACTTCACGGAGTTTTCATTCTAGCAGGTAAGATGGGGAGTGATTAAATAATAATACAAATCAATATAAAATTACAACTGCGCTAAGTATTTTGAAGGGGACATTTATGGTACTAGGAGATCAGGCGTGGGGGAACCAGACCTGACTGGGGAGTCTAGGGGTGAGGAAAAAAAGGGAAGTAGCTAGAAAGGAGGAAAAATCTGGAAAATGAGTAGGTATTCACCAGCTGGGAATAGGAGAAAAGGCTCTGAGCAGAAAGACTAGCCTGAGTGAGGGTCCCCTGGGGAAGGAGACAGCGAGGCAGAGCAGGACACATAAAAGAAATTATTACACAGGTAGGATGCCTTGAGTGATGAGAGCCATGGGGAGCATAACCGATGAGGCTGAGGCAACAGCAGGGACCACGCCATGCAGAAACTTGTAGACTGTTTCTAAGAGCAATGGAGAGCCTTTGAACTAGTCAGATCATATTTACTTTTGAAATCTATCACTCTATGATAGAGAGAATAAGGCATGTGGAGAATAAGGCAATGCAGGGGGAAGTTAAATGGATATTATGTTCCACCAGATAAGACCAAGTGGTCCTTTCGGTCACAGTTTTGGCAATGAGATGAAGGAAAGTGGGAGAACAGTGCTTAGTGTTAATTAAATAACTCATGTTGTGGTTATTATTATTACTATTATTATTACAGACATTATGTGCATTATCTCATTTAATCCCCATAAAATTTCAATAGGGAAGGCCACTAGTCTCATTAAGTGAGGACATCATGTGGTTTGCCTAGGGTCAAATGGTTGGCCATAGGCTTGACTTCAAAGTTCTTTGCACTATCCCCGATTGCCTTTGGACAGTCAGGCTACAAAACAAAGAGCAATGCCTTAAAAGACGGCATCAACTGAGTCAAAAAGGTAACACAAAGAAGGGTTGAACCTTGGCTTTTGTTTGAACAGAAGAATGTTTTCCTTTTTTTTTTTAATTTTAGAGCCTGGATATCAAATCTTTACCACAAACAAATACAGTCATTTCAAAGTTACATGGCAACTTTGAGACCAAAGCTGTCAGGGTGCTCATGTACATAGATCAAAGAGCACATTTTAAAAAAAAATGTGCACTCCTATCCACTGACAATTTGTCAAACTCAAAAATGGAGAACTCCTATTGGCAAGTATTTTTACCACCAACTTCCCTAAAACCATTCCACACAATAGTCTCTTATCATCATCATTGCAAATAAGAGTATCCATTATTTAATTCTGTGTATATATTTAATCAACATATTTTGTACTTGTATTTACATAGTTAGGTGCTAATCAGCTCTAAAATTATCAAAGAACCACATCTGGTCTGAAAAAAATCAAAAACACGGCAAATTCAAAATACGGAACCTAAGAGGGTTGAAGTTACTCCACAGAAGGGTCACCAGCTCATCTCAGTTACACCCTCAAGACCACCCTTCCTCCTTCTAACCCAGAGGTTACAAACTAAAACACCTACAGAGGCCCATCAGGGACACAAATGTGTACAACAGCCTGGAGGAGGGAGGGCTGTTATAAATCAGGCCGCACGTACACCTTCCTCCAACAACAATCATAAATCGGGTTTCACTGAAAAACACCTACACCCAATGGATTCTTAGACTCACATGTAACTTTGGCCAAGGGCCAGAAGTAGCCCATAAACACCTCAGAATTTGCTATTAAATAGAGAAAGATCCCTAACTGTCCACAAATTATTAAGTTCAATATCTTTTAAAATCTACTTTATAATGTAAAGTATGTTTTTTTTAAAGTCCAAATTCTTCAAGAAAACTGTCATTTTAAGAGGTTGTTCTATAAATACAGACTAGAAACGGAATCTTTAGAGGAACACTGTTCTTCATACACTAATTAAAAGGGACAAATACAGGTTATTTTTTTCCTCCCAGATGAAATGGACCCTTCAATGCATCTCTCCAGGATGGTTTCCTTTTACCACCCAGCAGATATAGGAAAGTTATATGTGGAACAAGCCAGCTCTGGTCTATGTTTAAATAAACTCTCTGCCCTATGGCGGGACAAGATGCAAAGGAATGAGTAATGCATTTACTTTCTGTACGTTCTTAGAACAACCCTCCCACACCAAACCTCTTATTTATCTAAATCATGTAAAAATATCTTTTCTATTTGCAGTACATCTGTACGTTCATTTTGATGGCATTTGATTCTACGAAATTGTTACAAGTGCCCAGATTCTAATTGTAACAGCTGTGGTTTGCTTCAAAACTTTGCAGGTTCCTAGTCTTGTCCCTGAAGTCAGTTTAAAAGTTGAAATCATTTTAGAATCTTTAAGTGAAAGAAATGTTACTTTTCTCAAGCCAAATAAGAATGAATCAACATCAGAAAGCAGTGATAACTGAAATCATTGTAAGTTCAACAAAAGCAATTCATGCCAAAGTCACCCAAATTTTAAATAAGCTTACTAGTCTTGCAGAGTAACAGAATGCTGTAGTTGTGGGATCTATAGGTTTGGTAAAGAATCTGCCAAAATATTTCTTAATAAGTTTATGAATGACAAGGGAAAAAAATGTAAGATAGATTAGGATACTATTAGGACGGTAAATTTATATATCAGATCCGCCCACCATATACAAAGAACTTCAATTCACGACTGATATAAAGATGGGAACTCCCGAGAATGAAAGCATCTCTCAGAGTGTGCCCCAAGGCTCTGATTTGCTGCCTCCCCCTTTTTTGTGTCCCCTTTAAAAATCTGTTCATCAAAAACTAGGAAAAAGTCCTAGAAGTCCAATACTGCTTGTCAAATGTGTGAATGGCACAAGTTTAATACAATGAATAAAATTTGGGAGTTTCAACGTGATCCAAATAGACTAGAATACGGGGCCAATACACAAATAAATGCTTGACAAGGATGAACATGTATTTCTACATGAGTTCAAAATTAAAACACTGCCAAATCACCACAGGGAGAAATAATTTGACAATTATTCAGAAGGAATGAAGGGTTATACCTTGATTCCAAGTCCATCTTTGGTTGCAAGGGGGAAAGTAGCAGGAGGGAGAAGGAGGAACATGTGTTTAAGTCCCCAGGCTCTCATGCTTGCAAGCTGTGCGGTCCCAGAATTTCACCTAAGTCTGTTTCCTTCTCTATAAAATGGCAATAATAAATACCTCCTAAGGAATTATAACGACTAAATAACATGTTGAACATATTAATGATATTGATAACAACATCTATCACTTATTTGAATCATTAATCACAGGCACTATCCCATTCACCTGTCTTCTGTTATAGTGTTTGGCACATAGCAGGTTTCTAATAAACTGAGGCTCTCATTATGAACTAGTTGGTTTTACAACATTATCTAGAAGAATCACTCACAAGCATGTAATTAAAACATCCCCACAGTTCCTAACTCTAGACTCCAGAGTCTAGTCTCCACAGCAAGCCACAGAGACCCTTGCCCTTGTGAGGACCAGCTCCACCACAAGTCATGTCTAGAATTTATGAACCTTTTAAAGTAAGGCCCTTCTTTAGAACTATTTGTTTTCTCTGCTCGTGATGTCTCAAGAAGTGTGGCAAGTCTTTCCCAGTGGGTGATCACACATGCCTCTTGACCTTCATCATCCTGGGTCACTTGGAAGACTGAATTTAATATTGTGACACAGACCACATTTTTGGTCACATTCCTCTAAACATAACCTCAAAAATACGTCAAAAATCTGTATGTTTTTGAATGATGTTGTAACGGTAAATCAAAACTTAGTTTTATCTGTTGGATAAGAGATGTTATTATGGAACACTATGGGCCACTCTGAACAGGAGAAATGTTAACAGATTTAGAGAACATCTTCTAGTTTGATTTACCAATGTCAACACATTCTGAAATTTAAATAAACCATGTGTTTAGTCCTTTGCAAAAAAAAAAAAAAAGATGTAGAGAACATCCAGAAGAAGGTAGCTGGGATTACAAAGACTCTAAACACCATGCCTTCGGAGAGTTGAAAGACTATGAATGTTCAGCTTGTGAAGATTGGTCAGGGGTGGGGAAAAGTTGAGGGGGAGAAAAGGTGCTCTCTCGAAATGTCTGAAAGGATTCCCCGTGGAATCATGAATAGATACAGGATATAAGTAGGACAAAGGAGCTCGAGATAAGTAACCTAAAAACAGTGAGATGCCCAACAGTGTAGCCAAGCACATTAAGTAATAGAAAATTCTACATCATGGGGCACTTGGGTGGTTCATTCGGTTAAGTGTTCAACTCTTGATATCAGCTCAGGTCATGACCTCAGGGCCATGAGATCAATCCCCACATAGGGCTCCACGCTCAGTGGGGAGTCTGCTTCTCTCCCTTTGCCCCTCCCCCCACTTGTGCTCCCTCCCTCCCTCTCTCTCCCTATCTCTCTCTCTCTCTCAAATAAATAAATCTTTTTTTAAAAAAAGAAAACTCTACATCATTAGAAATATCTGAGCAAAGGCCAAACTACCCGATGCGATGACTGTTGTAGAAGGAATACCTCCCACCTGCAATATAATTTTAGATCGCAGGTTTCAAACGAACACCCCCACAGGCAAATCAGACATGTTAAATTTGGCCTTACATAGTATTTTCTTCCTAATGTGAGTTGTATAAACTTTTTCAAATTTAAAATGTATAACTAAAACTCCGTATCCTCAGCTTTCTTTGAAAATCCGAAGATAAGGCAATACTCACAGCCATACAATGACTAGCAGCTGGAGTCTGATTTGGATGGTCTTCATCATACTCCGTGAGTATGTTTTCATATCTGCTCACGACTCCTAAATTAAACTATCTCTGGAGTTTCTTCAACCATCACGATTCTCTAATCCAAATGGGAAGAACTCTGGGTTTTGAAGCAGAAAGTCCATATATGGTCCAGCTTGACTGAGCTTGTGTCCTTGGACAAGCTGCTTGAGTTCTCTAGACCTCGTTTTTCTAAAAGAGGAACGTGTTTTCTAACCATCTCACAGGACTGTAGTTAAAGATGTGAAATCAGGGCGCCTGGGTGGCTCAGTCTGTTGAGCGTCTGCTTCGGCTCAGGTCATGATCTCAGGGTCCTGGGATCGAGCCCCACATCAGGCTCCGTGCTCAGTAGGGTGTCTGCTTCTCCCTCTGCCTCTATGTACTCTCTCTCAGTCTCAATCTTTCAAATAAATAAATAATCTTTAAAAACAAAAAAGAATGATGTGAAATCATTTGTGCAAGCAACACGACAGCACGGGTAAATGTAAGATACTATCGCCAAACATGCAGATGGTTTCCTTACTCGTTTCAGGAAGAGAATAATATGGCTTCCGATATTTTCTTAAAATAAAAACAAACGTGATAAATATCTGAAATATCTATATTTTGAAAAGAACATAGAGGAAATCATATAAGGCCTGATGAAAACAATAAAAACCCAACAGTAAATTGTGTGTATGGATATGTATGTGTTTAACACCTTTATCCCTAAGTTGAACCAAGTTTATTAATATATTTTATATCTGTTTTATAACACTTTGCCTACAGGAGCTTAACTCCACTTTTTTTAAAGTTAGACTAATATATATATATATATATATAGAGAGAGAGAGAGAGAGAGAGAAGGTAGAACACTGTGGCAATTTCCAGAAATTTCAAACAAACTTGACACAAAAAAAGTAACACCACTCCTGAATGAGTCATCATAATTGCCACATACATCACATGCATTGGATCATTACAAAACTCTCCATTTTCTTGCATCTGATTAGAGATGTAAGATCAAAGAATCATTGGAGTGAAGCTGCTAGAAGAAGGAAGTGAGCTACAGAGTTAGAATGTGGCAGTTAGAGAGTAAGGTGCTGAAATTCAGATCATGGAAATAGCGCAGTTTTGGTAAGAACAAGATGTAACTCAGTGGTTCTCGAAGTGTGGTCCCCACATCAGCAGCATCAGCATCAGAAATGTAAATTCTCCAGCCCCACTCCAGATTTACTAAAGTCTAAGGGTGGGACCCAGCATGCTAAAATTTGAAAAGTCCTCCAGGTGATTCAGATACCTGCCAAAACATGAGAACCAGAAACTCAGGATAGGTCCAGGGTAGTAGTCAGACCAGGTACGGTAGAGAATAAGATCACTGAAGGAGGAGAATTTAATGAACTGGCCAGGAATTTGGGGAAATTATCTGCATAGAAACTGCAATCATCAAGAATTATGACCAGAGTTGTATTTTAAGTAAAGAGAGAGAGCCAACCAGGAGCTAAAATCTGCAAGAATTTAGGAGGCATGATCGAGGGGTTTGTGGACTACCAGAACCAGGGGGGCAGCTGCTAACACAGTCAGGTGTTCAAATTTTAAATCAAACAGCACATAGAAAGGCCCTGTGCCCAGAAAGAACAAAAGACTGATAAAAACCAAAGGTCAGCACAACCAGGGAGAAGGGGGGACAGGTGTGAGTGAAGTTGGAGAAGTGGGGGAAGGATTTGATTCTTACCCTAAGACAAAATGGAAAGAACAAAACCATTTTAAGGCAGCCAGAAGTGACAAGATCAGATTTGCCTTTCTTAAAGACCGAGGTAAATGGTCAAGTTGTACAGTTGTTTCGGACTGTTAAGACTCTGGTTGATGAAAAGTAGGGGGAAATACCGAGAAATGTCAGGGAGAAGCCTGGGTCTTTGGTTTGCATACCTACAGGCAGTTTACCAAGTTAGATTAGTGGAGAGTAGCTTCGGTAAGCTAGGGAAAAATCCTAAACTTCCAATCAGAATAACCTTATTATAACCTTATAACATGGAAGATGATATGTGCTATAATTCAGATATAACTACGTTATGAAATGCCAGACTGTGAAGCTGGAGCACTGAGGTTCAAATCCCAGTTCTCACACTAAGTAGCTGTTAACTCTTGAGCAAGTAGTTAACCATGACACCTTTAAAATGGAAATCATAAGACTTACAAGTGAGAATAAAAGATCCCTACCCTCCCAGGAAAAGACTGATTATTCTGCATCCATCATCACAAGGAACTGGTCTTAAACTCATACAAATTGAGCAAGCAAATCTAAAAGCCAGCTAATCAAGTGAGAGTCTCTCCTTCCCAAAGTCAATCAATTCCAAGAACCACACTTGCTCAGGCAAAGGGCAGCCAAATCCCTAAACCCTCTGCTTCTGGAAGTCAGGCAGTCTCTGGACTCCGCTTGCCATGCACCTTTCCTCTTGCATCCTTCCGCTGCCTCCCTCAAAAACACCAATGTGATATACTACTTTGTTTATATTTCCTTCTTCTCAAATATATATATATATATATATATATATATATATATATATATAATATACAGGTATAAACAAGTTTCATGTTGCTCATTTTTGAGCAAAATGCAAAAATATTGTTATAAATAATATCTCATAAATAACGTAATTATTATTCAATATTTTGATCATTAATACTCATCTCTAGGTTAGTGTATATAGATGTAACTCACTTGTTTTCTCTGCCTTATCGTCCACTGCACAAACTTCCTACAGCTTATTTACCCTCCTAACAAAGAGCGTTTTGGTTATTTCCATTTTCTTACTATTATAAACAATGCTTTTCTGAATATTCTGGTATGTGTCAACTGCAGCACATGTACAAGAGAATCTGGAAGACATCTATAGAGTACCAGAATCGCTGAGTCATAGAGTACACCAGTGTCTAACTTCACAAGAAAACACTAAATTTCTAAGTGATGGCCCATCTACACTCTCAAAGCAATGTGTTAAAGTTCTCTCCAATGCTTCAGATTTTCAGACATCTTCATCTGTTCTAATCTAGCAAGTATAAACAAAATTTCACTGATGACTCATTTTTTATTCCCCCAATTCCTAATGAGATTTTGCAACTTTTCATATATTTCTTTATCACACGTTCTTCCTTTTCAGAGCAACTCCTACTGAAGCCCTTTGACCATGTTTCCATTCGGTTATCTTATTCTCGTTCTTTTGTAGTAGCTTTTTACATATTCTACTCACTACTTTATCGCTTACATGTGTTGAAAAAAAAAGCTTTCTGGTTTGTGGCTTATCTCTTCATTTTATCTTTTGAAGAACAAAATATAAAATAAAGGATCTGTAAAGTCAATTTTTTTCACAATGTCTAATAAAATTGACAAGGCTCTAATGAGATTGATGAGGAAAAGAGAGAGGGCGAGAGAGAGGAAGATGGAAGACAGATTGTGAAGTTGTTTGGGAGTTTATGATTCTGTGGTTGATTAGACACATGCGTTATTGTCTGGTATTTTGTTTATTTTCTTTAAAAAATACACAGCTTAGAAAAATATCCTATTATGCAGATAATATTTCACCTTGTTAACATTTTACCAATTTACTTTACTCACCATTCCTCCTTCTGTATCAGACCTTCTTTCCAGGATTACTTTTCTTTTGTAGTTTCTGCAGCAAAGCTCCATTTGTCTGGCAATGTGTTTATTTTGTTCTTATTATTAAAAGGGAAACAAGTCTAGCTTGGCACTTGTTTTCTCTCAAATCTTTGAAGATCCTATTCCAGGCCTTCTGTCCTCTACCGCTGTCAGTGAACAGCCTACTGTCAATGTTAATTGTGGGTCCTTTGTAGATGATCTGTCTTTGCTCTCTAGATGCTTCTAAGACCTTCTCTTAATGTTTGGTATGTTTATGTTTTGTTATGTTTTGCAATTTCACTACAACAAGCCTAGGTATGGATTCATTTTTTTATTAATCTTGCTTGTACCTCCTGTATCTGTGAATTGACATCACCCATCAGTTATAGAAAATTCCCAGACATTATCTCTTCGTATGTTGTGTCTCTTCCCTTTTGCTCCCTTTCCGGGGCTCTGATTAAACATATAATAAATGTAATCTGTTGTTGCAGGCTAACATTTTAAATAACCACCTTTATTTCTTTAAGGATTCAAACCTCTTTATTTTATATTCCCTATATGCTAATTCTAATAAGTAAAAACCTCAGGGGGGGTTAAGTCTGTTTTCTGTTTCGTTTTCTTTATGCTATCTGACTAGTGATGGCTGGTTTTCTTACGTATTTTTGTCATCTTTGATTGTGGGATCATTTTTTTATCTTTACCTGTGGGATTCCTATAGTCTCATATTGGGTATGCTTTCCTCTACAGAGGATCTGTGGTTGCTTTTGCTGGAAACCATGGGAGGCTACCAACCTAGGATCACATGGTCCCATTCCAGGTCCTGATTTCATGCAGGAGTCAAGATCAGTTTCCCTGCCTTCTGGTTTCCAATGGGCATACTCAAGGCTGACTGATCCTCGGGTACACAGCTATATGGGTATTTGCTTCAGAACAATTCTGGTCTTTCGCACTTGTTCCTTGCTCAGTACTTCCCACCTGAGTTTCTGCTCGAGGTTTGTTTTTGTTTTCTCTGGGGGTGGTGGATGGGTACTTGAAGGGTTGGAGATTTCCTTACTCCAAATCTAGTAGTGCACTGACAACTAGATTTAACCATGATCTAGCTATTTTAAAGCACATGGATCCTCTGAGATAGTGTGTTAAGTGAAAGCATAAGATAATTATTTTTAATTTCTTGTTGTAAGAGTTCAGGTGATATAATCAGAATCATATAAAACTGTTCACTCTCCCTCTGAGGACATGTTGGAAATGCCATCCGATTATGTCGCTCCTACCGAATCACTTCCTTCTCTGGCTCTTCCGGGATTCACTGTCTACAGTATCCAGTTTAAGTATTAATTACACACAATAGTTTATCATTCTCAGTCTGCTCTGAGTAAGTACGTGCCTTCTCTAGGTTCTCCAAAGACAGAAAGCACTGACTTTGTCTGTCTTCTATTCTGCCAGGACCCCAAGCATAAAAGGTCCTTGACCAAAAAATAACTGTTGGTAATTTCACCATGTAAAAAAAAAAAAAAAAAAAAAAAAAAAAAAAAAAGTTCATTCAACTGAATTAAAAACAGAATTCTTGAAAACAAGCACAAGGGAGATACAATTACAGATCCTCTCTTTTCCAAAATAATTCATCCATTTATTACAAGTAAAATCAATGATGAGAAATAGAAATACCCAACACCCTTCTTAAAACTACAATTTTAAGCTGGTCACAGCAAAACTTCATGGAGGAAGTGGGAGGGGAAATGCTATCACCACTGCCTTGAGGGAAAATGAAACTCGTGATTTTGCATATAATAAATTGCATTTGTTTCTGTATGAGTCTCCCTCTCTATCACATTCTTAAACAAGAGACGGGAACCAGAAATATATTTCCTCCTCCAGATTTCGAAACCAAAACAGACCTCATGATACAAGCACCATCCCTTAGTGAATAAAATTACAAAGAGTCTAGCGACTCAGGACCAATTTGTAATCAGAGCATCAAGCCATACTGTACGAAAATGTCAGTTCTGGCGCAGCCTTGATGAGCTAAGATTGAACGCGTGGGCCAGTTTATCATATTATCCCGACTGCCCTCTTTTAAAGCTGGCAGGTCCAATTCAGGTACAGAAAGGATTTCGGTCTGAGGGATTTGCATCTGAAAAAGAACCCCCCAAGCTGATAGTGTTTTTTCTTGCTATTTTATTTTCTTAACAGAAATAAATGCACAGAAAACATCCAACATGAGTATTTTCTCAAAATCAGTAGTCCTGTTCTACACGGTCCTGCAACACGCTTCACTAGGATGTGTAAAAATAAAGTTCTTGTTAAGAGTTAACTTTTGCTGTTAAAAATATGTGTCCTTCAATAACAATATATTAAGACATTTCAAGCATTTTGATACAGTCGCCGTATCTCTCCCTCTCTCTCTGAGCTGGTGGAGACAAGCACACCAAAAGCTTCATTAAGGTAGCGTGAGGAGGGATTAACTCTCTGAGCTGTTTGGTTTCATTCCGTTTCATTCAAAACAAGGGATCTTAAAACCGACAAAAACTTACAACTTGGAGGACAAAGTAAAATTTCCTCCCTGCTTTGGCTGGTGTGGACATTCCCAGCTGACCGTTTGAAAGCAGCGTCCTTCACAACTGTCCCTGAGTTCTCTGCCCATCCGGAGGTAGCTGCCCCAGGCCCCTGCTCTGTCTTCACACTAGCCAAACCCATGAGCTCACTCAGTCATTCATTTGTTCGAGTGTGTATTCCTTCAATGAACAACTGTTTGCTGGCTACAATTCTGTTTCCTTCAAACGCACCAGGATTCTAGGCAACAGAGTTTCACTGAAAAATCCTGAACTCTATATATTTACATAAAGGAAAATCAATTTTGTTGTAACTGAGAAACAGCCAGCGAGCCTTCTTCAAACCTGCTACAGAGCTGTAGGTGGGGCAGTTTCGATGGAACATCGCATTTCTTCCACAGACCGTATGTTGGCCTCAAGCATCTCTTTCCTAGGACAACATGAACTACTATCATCTCTGCTTCCAGCACCACTCGCTTTCTTGCTGGTTCTCCTTAGTGAAACTCACAGTCCCTCCTCAGGGCCTGTGTCCTCGCTCTCCCATCTGCATGGAATGTTCTTTGAGCAGCTATCTCCTAGAGAGCATCTGGCCTGTGTTTCAGTAACACACAATTGTTTATCTTTTCCAACCTGTGTTGATTAAGTAAATGCTGTCTACAGAATCATCAAGGACAGGAAATATTGTCTTTATTTATCTCCTATCTTCCCAGGACCCCAGAGACAAAAGATCCTCAACGAATAAATGTTCATAGTTTCATGGTATGAGAAAAGTTCACACAGTAGTAAAAACTCGTTTCTTAAAAACATGCACAAACTCAATTCAATTCAGTGGGACCTTCTCTGGTCCCGCTTCTCTCTCTCCCCCTCTCTCTCATTCTCTCTCTCACACACACACACACACACACACACAGAGGCAGGTTCACGCCAGAGTTTAGGCCCTTAGTCACGACACTTTAGCAACAGCTAAACAAATCCCAGCACATTCCTATAAGGACACATTATGCAGCTCAGAAAAATAAAGAGGTGGCTCAATATAAACTTACATTAACATTTCCCAAGATGTGCCACTTAAATTTTATAAGTAAAGTATGCTGTATGCTGTCATTCACATGAAAGAGGAAAAATACATGCATGTGGTCCCCCTATGTGGTAAGGAAAATGCAGAACACCCTGGAAACATGGTTGTACCAGGAAAGAGGGAACTGGGGCTCAGGATCAGAAATGGAAGAATGCTTCATTTTCACCCATTGGTACTGGTTAGCCTTTTCTCATTCACACATAGTATTAAATTAAAACTTGACACCTTTTAAAAATTCTGCCCCCAGTCCCAGTACTCCTCAGAGTTTCCAGAAAGAGTTCTTTGTACAACAAGTATGGCAAAGCCAGACTGTCTCAAGATTCTGGTATTAATGCCTTTAAACCTAAGAGTAACGCCCTCTGAGCTGAGAAAGGGGGCATGGCCCAGAGAGACAGGTGTAGAGAGAAAGGACATCCTAGTGGGCATCAATACTTCTTCCATCCTCCAGTATCTTAATCTTAATCACACCATCAGTGCATCTGTGAGATCCACAGAGGAGCCACAGGGCCCTCACCACCATGCCTGCGACTCCACAGACCATTTAAACCACAAACACCCACCACCAAACTCAGGCATCACAAATCAAGGGTCACTCAAATCTCCCAAAAAAATCTCTACGTGAAGAGAGTGAAAGTCAAGGCCAAGTCAAAAGGCAGATATTATGAGCAATCAATGACAACAATCTGCTACTGGATTGAAGCTAAGTAACAGCCCAGTGTCCACAATCAAAGATGCTTTTACTCAGAGGTGGGAGTGGACACTGGGAGCCTGGGTCTAACACTGGCTCTGCACTAGCTTGCCATGGTACCTTGGACCAGGGAAAATGGCTTTACCTCCCTAGGCCTCACTTTCTCCACCTCTAAAAATCTACATTTGCCGATTAGGTAAGTATTTTTCAAATTGTGGGTTTCATGCCATTAGAGTCATGAAACCAATTCTGTGGGTCATGGCATAATTTTTTTAAAAATTAACTAGAATAGAATGGAAAGCATCAGAGTATATCACCCATAGTAAGGGTAAATATTATTTTTTGAAACTTTTGTTTCACTTATATTTGTGAGTATGGTGTGTCTGTACATGGATATGTGTACAGTAACAGAATAAAATAAGAAATATCAGAAAATAAACATAGTAAAGGTGTGTTATTTTAAACCTTTGCATCAGTTGTGTGTGGATACATACTAGATAAGCATGTAAAATATGTTTCTTGATGTACATGACAGTCATTTGAAAGCCACAGGACAAGAGAGATACTCTCTAAGCTCCTTTCAAGCCGGGGATTTTCTAAGTCAACTGGAGACAGTATTACCTAGTGAAGTTCGAAAATAAGAAAAGTCTGGGTTCAAAGCCCTGCTCTGCACTGTCAGCAGTGAAGATCTGGTGCACATTAACCTTTCAAACTTCAGCTTCCTTAGCTTTCTGAAGATCCTACTTAGAGACTTGGGTGTCTGGGAATAGGGGAAAGAAAGATCACTTTCCCTTCTGCCCCTTTTGTGCTGCTGTTCCCCAATATTTTCCTGCTCAGACTGCCACTTTTTTTTCTTACTATTCTAGTTGTATCCTGCACCAACTTTTCAGCATATTTGTCATCTCTACGGTAATATCATGATTCCTGTACCCATGACTACGACCACTGGGCTACTGGACACAGAAATGAGAAAAAACATGGAAGGAACTTAGGACCATGTCAATACATAGTATGACCTCAATACAAGGCAATAGTGACAATGGAAGCAGATGTCCTAGTAACAGGTGGTGGTGGTGGTGATGGTAGTATTTATCCTCAATGCCAATGCCTATCAAAATGCTTCGGGTAAGGTCAGACACACGGATGAGATAATAGGTCTAAACAGCTAATGTAGCTAAATGACATCCTACTCAGAAAGTTTCACAGTTTAATAGAGGACCACAGAAAATTCCAAATTATCTGAAGCCCAAGGGAATTAATCTTTAATGGAGGGATTTTAGGAACCCGGACGAGGTTGGAAAAGAAACAATTCATTCTGGGGTACAAAGAAAGAGGTCTCTCCTTAGCATCCAGCCCTTGAAGACCAAATCAGAAATAGCACCAATAATTTCTGACTGATGATGGTTGAGAGGAAAGAGAATTCTTAACTGGGCCTGCTCTCCTTGAATAATCACAATTTTGTTACTTTGGGTTGGTTTGGGAAGCATCTGGGGATGCTGGGAATGTGCTATGTTGAGATATTTCTGCTGCCTTGTCAGCACTGATTATAATGTTTCCAGAAGATCACCCACAATATATCGCACCAATGATCTGTGTCATACTGTCTCCATAATACTGACACCATGCGATAAAGATCAGCGTGTTAATGATGTCAGAGTACTCTGCACACGTTCTGTGCCCGAAGAGGTATTTAGGCTGGTCCGTTTAGTCAGACACCAAAGCACCCCAGAGGGAGAGAGAAGGGGCCCAAGGTGACTATGTCCCATCTAAAGAAAGAGTGTCAAGAAGAAAAGGGAGGCTGATCTGAACCACTACTTTGTCAACAACCCTCAGGCAGGGGCTTGGCAATGCACGTCCATATATCCTTAAATCTCCCGAAATATCACAAGTGAACATCCAAGGAAGATCCCTGTCAAGCCACGTTTCCTTGTTTGAAAAGGAGACTGGGAATCCCAGAAGCCCATATGACCTTGCCAACATAGGACCTGCTAACATGCTCGCTCACAAGCTTCTCTGAAACGTGGGGTTTGCCCTAGCAGCACACCACGTCAGTCCTGCTTCCTTCCTTTTCAGCATGGGCTTTATCTTAGAATTTTGCAAAGACCAGGCTGTGTCCATGCAGGAAGCCTTGCAAGCGTGCCTTCAAAGCAAACGAGCAGCCTACCACAGCTGTGTTAACCGCTCTCCCCTGCGCAGGAAGACTCCTGGGCTTAGCAACTAGAAAACTCGGGCTCTCACGATGGCTCAGGCACTTTGCTGGATGATATCGTAAAACTCCCTTTCCTTCTCTGGGCCTCAGTCTTCTCTTCTGTCCAACAAGCTGGTAGAACTAGATTATCTCTAACTTTGGTTCTATCTCCGGAAGTCTATAAATTTTTTAAGACTTTTGGGCTGAGAGACAAAAGTGTCTTTCTGAGCAACGAATTAAATGTACAGATAAAATCACATTAACTTATAAGCCAGAATGTCCCTTCTAATGACATCTTAAGCAGCATTCCAATGGAACTCGCCCAAAGCTACAACGTAGTTAATCAGCAACTACTGATCCCATTACACTCCTCAATTCCAATGATTGGATGCTTGTCGTTTAGAGTTAAGGACAAACGGCCACTTTTTCTGGACCACCAAGAATTAGCTCGAAGTTTCAATTGGTCATTCAAGAGTATTTTGTAAACCTAATTTAAATGTCAAAAAAAAGAGTATTTTGTAAGTTTTCTATTATGTCATGCGTTGTCCTGCCACTGCAGAGACAACTTCAATTAAGACCAGACTGCTGATCTCAAGAAGTTTATATACAGACTAAGTAGCATATAGAGAGAAGTACATAGACACGTATACTATTGTTTAAGTAGAGGAACACATTATAAAGACTTCTAACCCAGCCCTTGAGGGGTCTAAGGAGATTTTCCCAAAGAAGCAAGATCTATGCTGAGATCTTAAAAACAAGTAGAAGTTAACCAAGCAAAGCCTGCTGGGAACTTTTTTTTTTTTTTTAAGATTTTATTAATTTATTTGAGAGAGAGAAAGAGAAGGAACAGGGGGAAAGGCAGAGGGAGAAGGAGAAGCAGGCCTCCCACTGAGCAGACAGCCCGATGCAGGGCTTGATCCCCAGACCCCAGGATCATGACCTGAGCCAAAGGCAGACGCTTAACTGACTGAGCCACCCAGGCACCCACACCTGGGAACTCTTAACCAATCCATGAAACTCTCACCAATTGCTGGACAAGCAAAAGCAAATTGTTGGAGGTGACTAACAACCTAAAAATTATCCCCCCCCCAAATTCAAAAGATCCCCACCTAGAATTGTTCTATTTAATGTTCTATGAAGTGGGTTTAATAAAAACACAAACCAGAATATGTCACATATGCAGCACGGTTTCTTAATGTGTAAGAAAGGAACAGGGACCCAAACCAATGCCACAGTAAGAGTGCGTGGACGTTTAAAAGGACAGATGTGGATTTCAAGTCTCACCCCGTTCCTTAGGATCTGGGTGACAGGGGCAAGCCCCTTAACCTCTGTGTTGTCAGTTTCATCCTCTGTTAAATGGAGCCCGGCACAGGACAAATGTCGAACAAATACTAGCTAATAGATGAGTCCTTACCACGTGCCAGATGCTGGGCTCAGCACTTCGGTCACTGATGAAGGTAAGCCCTGGCAGCATACCCAGGAGGGGCATCCTGTTCTTGCCTTCAACATCCAGGTGAAGAGATGGAGGCTTGGAGAAGCTCAATCAGCAGACCCAGGTTATAACAGCTAGCAAGGCGAAGGTAAGCCCTGATCCCCTAGTAGTCTGCATTCGAAGCCGGAGTCTTAACCACTATCAGTGTTTCTTTCTACCTTCTACTTCACTGCCAGCTATGCCAGAAAAGGAGCTTTTCACCGCGGCAATGGCAAAACATTCCCAGTGTATTAGAAATGCAGACATTGTAAATGGAGTTAGTTATTCCTTGGTTTGTGTGCTATTCGGAACGGCTGTCATTATTTAAAACACATGTTATCAGACAATCGCTTATCAAAGCCACCTGAGGCTCAATTACCATCCTTGAATAAGAGGTCAGGATTAAAAGCATTGGATTCAGAACATAAATCTGGATCTGAAAAGGGAAAGATGACAAAACAGTTTGCTGGACAAGATGTCTGGCACCTTTGGCCACTTTTCAATGAAAGAGAAGGGAAAAGATGTTGAGGTCACCGAGAAAACAATTTAAGTGGGCCAGAAAGAGACAGAGTGTGTGTGATGGCTCCTTTTTACCTGCAGGAGACACGGTCATAGTCTGAGGGAGTCAGAGGTGTAATAACGAAGAGGAGGAAGGGGTTTTTCCTACACTGCAGCTAGCTCCACTGAATTGGGAGACGGAGCTTGACGCTTTTGACACAGCAGCACATTGGCCTGGCTCATGGTGTCATTTTGTGTCAAGTATGAGTACAAATACCGTCACTGATGCATTGAAGGAGCATTTGATGCTTCTTTAAATGGCTTCCAACTTGGCACAGGAAAAAACCGAGTATCACAGACATCAGTGTGATTGCTATACCTCTCAAAGAGCTTTCAAAGTTGCCTCTGGGTTGGCCAGCTTGCTTCCTTACCGGTGGAACATTAGCAAGAGCTCCAGAACACGTAGAGCATATGAGACTTTCTGTGTGTTTGTTTGGCTGGAAGCAGGAAGGACTGGGAGTGCCCTTGAAGCTGTTTGAAAGGGACCTACATCAGAATCCAGGAGCTAGGATGGGGGTGAACGGTAATGCACAGATGCAGACTTGGGGCATAGACAAAAATGGGCTCTTTGCCCCCGAGGTTTGGATTTGAGAAGCCTCTAGTGGGGTCCAGAAACTTGTGTTCCGACTGAGATGCTAATGTGACCTTGATGATCAGCCAGCTGCAATCCACACTGATCTGACGGGGACAAGGCTGGACTGAGATTCAAGCTATCAGGGTGCTGGCCCCAGTTCGGCACCTGCTGGATATGGGATCTCTGACAAGTCACTTCTTTGTTTTCAGCCACCTCTCCTTATCCTCCATTGATAAAGAGGGAGAGAGTCCTCGGGAAAGATCTCCAAGGATCTTTGGCTCCATCGGTCTCGAAGGGAATGGAGCCACCATGGTGCATAAGTAGGACCTTACACTCGAGTCCCCAAACCTGGGTTCCAACTTCAGCACAGCTGCTTTCCAGTTGCTGGACCCCAGCCAACTAATACACTTTCTCTGGGACAAGAATATATATTAATAATATTATAATAAATATATTTATAACAAGTATTCTAATTCTGATAATTAATAGATCTATCATTTCTAAGTCTCCATTTCCTCAACTGACGATAAAAACAGTGCCTACGACAGAGCTTTTTGTGATGAAATAGTTTTTGTGTTAAACAGGCAGTGTCTAAAGAGTGCCCAGGATGGTGCCCTGCCGGGTGCTCAATACCTGTTAGTTGTGGATAGCCCTGACAAGGTCAACCAGAAGAGCGTTCCGCTGTCCCCTGGAGCTGCTGTGATTAATGAGGTTGGTGGAAAGGTAACCCTGGCTGAGCAATCCTTGGGCTTGTCCTTTTAGCAAGAGAAATTCACAAGAAATGAGCTTTTTTTGGAAAGGGTGGGCTACTGGAGGGCGGCATGAAGCTACGCCTCTTAGGAGGAAATGTAGGAACAAATGAGAGAAGGGCATTATACAGTCTACGCCATGTTCATGAAAGCGCGGTTCGAGGGTGACCTGCTGTAGGAGGGACTGGGTGGTCATTAAAGTAGCACCTTCTTGTCCCTGCTGGATCAGACTCCCAAGGGAGTGGGTCCAGTAATTGGTTTTTCTCAGAAGCTATGCAGGAGATTCTTCCATAAACAGGGGTTAGAGAATCACTGCAAATACAGTTAATGAAACAACCCTCCCTCCAATTCTCCAGTCCTGTGTTTACCCAGGAAAGAAAGAAGGAATAAATAAATAAATAAACAAACAAACAGGGAAGGCAAATAAACTCGTGCATCTGTGCATTTACGAAGAATCTAAACTTCTTACATTCTTGTCATATCCAGTGCAGCTGGGTTCCAAGCCAGTGTCCAATTTCTGCATAATTCACGACTCCCCAGAGAAACAAACGCTAGCAAAGGGCTACTTAAGGATGTGGATTATGTCAACTTCCTTAGAATGGCAGCGTGGTTTATAAAAATTAAATACAACAAGGGAGTGCCTCCCCACTTCCTCTGCCCGTTCTGCTCTCCCACTCTTTCTTTTCTGCTACCCTGGGTCCCATTCCTTTCCCCTGATGCTTTCCGTTCTCATGCTCTTTTCTTCAGATTTATTTTCTTTCTTCCTTCTTTCCATTCCTCTCTATTTTTGCCCCTCTACCCTATAGCTTTCTTTCTTTTGTCTCTTTCTCTCTCCTTTTGCCTCTGTGTATATGTGTGTCTCTCTCGGATTCCCCTCTTGTTCTGCCTCTGTGTCTCTGTCTTTCTATCAAACACCATACCTCACTGCTCATTCCTCCTCTTGACCCCCAGCTCCTGGCTCCCCTCTCAACAAGGAGCCTCCAGGGGGCACACTTTCGGCTAGGGAAGCCCGTGCGCCCTGCTAAATCAGCCAGCGCCCTCTACAAGCGACTCGGTCTACTTCCAAGTTCTTGGAAATCTGCTGCCAGAGACCCCCAGTGATGAGGGTCTCTCCTGGTAAGGGAAATGAAATCCCCCCTGGGAAGATGCAGCGGGATTACGGAGTAGAAGCTCTAGTACCCAGAGCTTCCCCTGGACGGGAAGCCGCCGGCCAACCCTAGCTAGCGGTGGAGGGTTCATTTGCAAGATAGGAGCGGCTCCGTCCACCAAGAGCCGGCAGTGGAGCGGCGGCGACAAGGGGCTGTTGGGAAAGCTTCAGCACCTTAAAATGTCCATCAGTCTTCTCAAAGCCCATTAACCTCCTCAAAAGACGAAATCTAAGTAAAAACCGAGCATCCGCGTTGCATGTAGCTTCCAGACAACTCTTTCTTGCCCTCCACCCCTCCCCCAGGCGGCTCCTCCGTCTACCGACCCCGATCCATCTCTAGGTACCTCCTTTATAGACATACCAGAGCTTCCACCATGAACAGGGATAACCTTCCAGATCTACAGTCTGGCAAACTGAGGGGCAGAGAAGCTCCACAGCAGGCTTGGGAAGACGTTCCTTTGGAGCGCCACCGCCATCAGGACTCAGAGTAATTTGCACACTGGACAACACCAAAGGATGGCGAGTTCCGAAGAAACTTTTTCAAAGGTGAGCCACAGCCTCTCCCAATTCGAATCACTGTGGGCAGGTGCAGAAAACTTTGTCTCTCTCTAGCTTCTCTCAGGGCAGCTCTCAAACTCGATCTGTCCGCACACTCCTCCGGGCACACCACCTACACACCCCCTTTCTACCCACCTGGAGCCCTCTCTCCGAGTCTTAGGATGAAAGTGCAGGAGGCAGGTAAAGGATAAACTCAGGCCGCGGCTCCTAATGCTCCCGCAACTCCCCCTCCCCTTAGTGGAGTAGAGAGGAGCAAAATGCTGGGGTTTGGCTCGCTGCCCAGCCCAGGGAGCTGGAATACCCGCCACCAGGGACCGAGAAAGGCAGGGGCTCGCGTCCGAGGACCAGCCAAGTCCACGTCGCCCCGGCTGAATGGCCCCTCAGTTGCCTGCAAGTTGAAACCTCAGTCAGGCACACAATGAGGCCGCTGTTTTCCGACAGGAGGCATTTGGATGCCTCACACACTCAGCCCAAATCAGGCCTGAGAGCAGAGCGCATTTCCTTACCCATGTTCAGATGCACCCCTAGATGCGGTTCAGTTGCCGTCCCCTTCCCCTGTGCCTGGCCACGGGAAGCCCGTGCAGGCCACCTGTTGGACTCTGTCCGGCCACCCTAGATCTTGCGCCCACAAACCCTCACCGAGGCTCGGGGCATCCAGGGTACCCAATTCATCAGCAACAGAAACATTGCACTTGCGTCTCCTCCTCTGGCTACCTTTCCTGCTCCCAATCACACACATACACAGTTCCTTAATATCCCAGCAGTCACTACTCTTTAATGAAGCGCGCTTAGCCTCGCCTAGGAGCCCGGGCTGCCCGTGATCTCCGAGCGCGCCCAGGCGGCAGTGGATCTCCAAGCGCTTAGCTGGGTGTCTGCTTAATGCGCGGGCGGCAGAAAAGCCCCAAATGGCACACTGGTGGGGAACAGTCAGTGGCCTGCAATAGGGAGCCCCCTTTCTCCTATGGAAGCGGAAGGAGTCTCCTTCCTTGGTTCAGACGTGAAGGCAGTCGGGGAAACCCCGAAGGCAATCGGATTGGGGGAACCAATGTTGCGTTTCTCTGCCAAATCCCAGGATAGGTGCAAAGGGGTTCAACTTCCTAGCGTCTCCCTGACATCCCCGCAAGCAACTAGCTGGGGGAAAGGTTCGCCGCCACGAACGGGCTACTCACCCCTGGGTATGAACGCTGCCCCCGGAGGGGACCCCAGCAGACTGGCGCGCCTAGAATCCGTGAAGCGCCTGGGTGTCTCGCTCGTCTCCCGGGCCACGCGGCTAAGGCTACGCGCTCCAAGCGGGGCAGCCGAGGGCAGTCGATCCCATGGGTGGCGAGTTGGCAGAGGGCGCGCCGCCCGGCTGGGGGCGCATCGCTCCCAGGGCTGGCGCAGGCTGCAGTGGGGAGAGGGGCTCCCGGGGAAGTTGGCGGCGCTGGGGGTGGACTTCAGACTTCGCGCTCGCTTCGGCTCGAGCGGCCGGGCGCGTCCTCTGGGATAGGGGACTCGCCGGTGGAATGGGGGCCGGCGTGGGCCGAGAGGCTGCAGGAAGCCTCCGCTGGCCGCCGCCTAGAAGGAGCACAGCGGCATCGCGCTGCCCGGAACCCCCAGCAGCGGCTGGAGCGGAGAGCGAGCGAAAGAGCCGGGCTGCCTTCTCCCGGCTTCGGGCGCCCCTTGCTCAGAGCCCGGCTCGCCCCAGCCCGCCGCGCCCCTCCTCCTGTCGGAGTCCTCCTCCCCTCCGCTGTTTCACCCGCTCGCAGGGCTCGCGGGGCTGGGCTTGGGCCAGACGCTGAGCGGAAGGCGACCGCAGAGCCCGCAGCATGGAGGGCGATCTCGCCGGCTCGGGCTCGGGCTCGGGCTCAGGCTTGGGCTCCGGCAGCGGCAGCAGCGGCCGCCGCCTCCCGCGCGCCCACGTGCCGGAGCCCGGGTGTGCGCGCTCCGGCCGGCCGGCCTGGAGGGAGGGAGCTAGGGTGAGCGGCGGGTGGGGGTGGCGGGGAGAGCCTGCACACCCGCGCTGCCGAGGAGGGGAAGCCGCCGAGAGGCTCCCTAGGGCGCAGGGCTCCTCGTCTGCAGCTCCGGGAAGACTGGTGTGCAAGGCTCCCCCAGCTCCCCCCTCCCTTTGCAGAACGGAGGGAGCCTGAGCGAAACCCGGGGTGTGGGGGTTGGGGGGCGCTCCACTCCGCAGGATCAGCAGGGAGCCGCGGCCGAAGGCGGCTACGTGTCTCCACCAAAGGGACAGGTTCCAAGTATCCTTGAACCCCCCTCACCTCTCCCAGGCGAAGAATGGGGTCCGGAAACACCGAGTGAGGGAATATGCGGGTTCCCAGCGAGACCTTGTTCCGGCTTGCCCCGCCTTCCTCCCAGAGTAAGCACTTTTCCCGTTAACCAACAGACTCTAAGGGGCTCCTCCTTCCAGGGAGAAAGGAGTTGTCTTGCAAAACACGGGCCTGACAACCTCCAATCAAGTGACAAATAATTACTGAGCACTCACTTTGAGGGATGCCCGGCAGTGTCCTGAATCCTAGGGCCCTCCTCGTTGCAAGTTGTGTTCTCTGCTCTGCGCGCCCTTAGGCAGGCCCTCCCTGGGCCTCCTGGCTCCAACCGTAAAATGAGGCTCCCTCCTGATAGGAGTAAGGAAGACAAAACAAATACATGTGAGAATTTTTAAATTAGAAGACACTTCAAAAGATGGGTAATAAATAATTCGATATTAAGAAGAAACATTACTTTTTTAAAAAAGTTACAGAGTAGGAACTGAGATCTCAAGGGAAACAACTAGCAAAATGTGCCTATTACTGGGTTTGTGCACAATCACTCAGAGATCTTTGTCTCCAATCTTCTCATTATTTTAAAGGAAGCATTGAGGCTCAGAAAAGACTAATGGCTTGTCCAAGGTCACACATATTCAATTTGGTTAGGCACACCCATTTTGGTTAGCCCTGGTCTTCTACTGCCAGACCTGTGCTTTCTCTGCCACACACCAGGACACAAAAACTACTCAGCAGGATTGTGATGAGACATCAGCAAGAGGGGAGACATTCCTTTCCTCTGAGGTTTCTAAAGGGGGGGGGGGCGGCTTCATGAAAGAGATGGGACCTAAGCAAAATCCTAAAGAATAGGCAGGATTCAGATATCTGGAAAAGCAAGATCATGCACACAGAGGGACAGAGGTCACAAAGAGAGACGTGGAAGGGTGTGTTACAAGAGCAGAGAGCTTGCCTAGGTGACGGGGAGCCACTGAAGGGTTTTAAGCAGTAAAAGAAAATAGTGAAAGCTTTGTTTTAGGATGATCAATATGTCCCTATACAAAATGGATTAAAAGGGGAAGAGATGAGGGAGGGGGAAGGACAGAGGGAGGGAAGAAAGGAAAGGAATTGCAGGCAGAGAAAACCATTAGGAGGTCAAAGCAGCTATCCGGATGCAAGTGATGGAAGCCTGATGAAATGTGGTGGCAGGTAAAGCCGAAATCTATGAAACTCTTGCCAACCCTGTTCTTTTAAGCCTGCCTTATAGGAAGTACTCTGCTGTTAATTGCAGGGGACACTGTATGGAAAGGCACATGTGTTTGAGATACGAGGGAAAATTGGGGGCCAACCCTCAGGGACTGCAGTGGAGCTTTTCACAGTAACTGATCTGAAGTTAATATGGTCCCTTGGTTTCAAACATTCAACACCTGGGAGCTGGAGAGCAACAGGCTTTGGAGAAGAAGGGGTTCAATTAGGATTTCTTTTTTTTTTTTTTTTAAGATTTTATTTATTTATTTGACAGAGAGAGAGACAGCCAGTAAGAGAGGGAACACAAGCAGGGGGAGTGAGAGAGGAAGAAGCAGGCTCCCAGCAGAGGAGCCTGATGTGGGACTCAATCCCAGGACCCTGGGATCACGCCCTGGGCCAAAGGCAGATGCTTAATGACTGAGCCACCCAGGCGCCCTAGGATTTCTATCAATCAACCAAAACCAAAAAACCAGAAAGGGAAGGGGAAATCCTGTTTCCTTCCATTCCTAGGAGGCTCTTGAAGTCACAAATGAATGGCTTTAGGGGCTTTCTCATGTTCTCCCAATGGAAATAGTTTTTCTCTATGTAGCACTCCAACTCCGTCCAGGGACCAGCACCAACAACACCACAGGCGTGCCAGATGCAGACTCTGAGCCTGGGCCCTATACCAACTGAGTCAGAATTTCTGCCTGAAGGAGATTCCTAGCTGATTCATATGCATATTTAGTTAGAGACACAATTCTCTATCTGTTCCCCTCCTAAGCTAGTGTTCTTCAAACTTTTGAGCGTGTTGCATAGCTTTTTTATTTAAAAAAGCCATATATTACACACTACCTATGCACACACACGACTTCCTTATAATTTAAATAAAAGTTTCACAGAACAACACATATCTTTATTGTGTAATTCACTTCAATATTTTCTATTCAATTTCTTTCTTTCTTTCTTTCTTTCTTTCTTTCTTTCTTTCTTTCTTTCTTTCTTTTTTAAATGCTGGTCATGACCTACTAATTGATTCCATGACCAGTTAATAGGCTGCAATCTGTGGTTTGAGAAATATTGAACCATGCTATTAATTATTTTATCTTGAGTTTTGTTTGCATGTGTGTGTATCTTACCACCTCTATTAGACTGTGCGTTCCTTGAGGGCAATGTTCAGATATTTTTTCATCATTGGAATATAGATCAGAGTTAATGGAGGGTTTTGGATGTAGTAGCAACTCGGTAACTATTCAGTGAGTAAATCAATCCATGAATGCATAAGTGGATGGAAGCCCCGGGATTGGGGGCAAGCTGGAGAAAGAAGAGAGTGAAGCCTGGAGTGTAGGAAAAGCCTAAGCCAGGAAAATATTTACCCAAAACTCCAGGTCCCTAAAGCAGTATCAATGGACTATGAGCAGAAAAGGTCTTTCTAAAACAGTCATGCATTCCAAATGCTCCACTGCCAGGCAGAATCTTATTTTCCAATAGAGTTCACCACTATTGCTTCACAAAATTCCAACCTTTGGGGACTTAAGGGGGAAGGAAAGCAGCTGAATAGCTAACATAGATTCTTAGACAAGGAAAAGAGATGGAAAAATGACCAGGACATGTCCATGCAAATCTGACATGAAAAGAGGGAAGCTTCTCGTGAGAGGTCTTGTCATTCTGGGACCAGTGCCACTGACCAAAAGGAGCAAAGAGCTGGGACTAAATACTCGGTTGGAAGCAGATTTTGTCTGCCTGCACAGAGATGCTTGGCAATTATATCTTTCCAAAACTCGAAATAGCTTCTTTTGGAGGCAGTAATTTCCCTGCCACAGGAAAGAGACCGCAAAGAATGAAGAAGTACTTATTGTTCACCAACCAACAGAACGAGGGGAGCATATCGATTGAGTTAATATAAATAAAATCATCACCTGAAGTGTGAACATTAGAATTACAGTATTTCATACTCTAAAATCATCTCAAATGTCCACTAGCTCAACTCCTCAGTTTAAAGGAATCTATGGAAATTATCACAGATTCCCTTATCACGAGATACATAAGAAAGCTATAGATTAAGGATTTCATCTCAGACTTTCAAAAGCAGGCATATATATATTACATAGGAATGCTACAGACGACACAGTAGGAATCTCTCATTCATTGTGAAGATGATCAGTGAGTTACCGGGAGAGGTTGGGAGTAGATAGATTTACTGAGTATCTACTATGGACTAGGCACTGGAGCAAGTATTTTGCATGCTTTCATTTCATATAATCCTCTTTTTTTAAAACTCCATGAAGTAGGAGGCTTTAATCACCATTTCCCAAGTGAGGAAAGGCAGGATCAAAGAAGGTAAATAATTTACCCAAGATTTAAAGGCTAGAAAGTTCCAGAGAAGGCTTTGAACAAAAGTCTATGTTACTCCTAATTCTATCCTCCCTCTTTTCTTATGCTTTGCTTCCCAGCCATGGAAAACGTAGAGCAAAAAATTGGCTGGAAGATGGAAGGACAGAGTTCTGACTGGGGCAAAGGACTGAATAGCGGACTTGGTAAGTACCCCCTTGTGCTGAGATTCTGGGATGCTGTGAAGGGTTGTTCACATTGAGGTGGAAATACTATTAAGTACTTTGAGTACCCCCTGCTGTGCAGAATCCACAGACTGACTCATGGGTGGTCCATTACACTTGAAAGTTAAGGCTGCTGTTGAAAGCTGCTTTGGCTGCAGCTCAAAAGGAAGTTTTTGCATCCGGAGAATCTCACTCCCAGTGTAAATTTGCGTTCTTTGCTTGTTCAGAGTAACAGGCACCGACCTAAGCTAGTTTGAGGGGTGGGGCAGGAAACTGATTTTAGAGAATCAAGACACTGAAGACATACATGGAAAGTAATGAGGCAAGACCTCAGGAAGGCACTGGAAGGTGGGAATGGAATCCTGCTAGATCTCATATATTCTTTCTCTCTCCATCTTTGTGTCTCTTGTTCATCTCATTGTCTCGCTATGCTTCTACTTCTTTCTTCTCTTGCTCCAAAAGAGCTCCCTGCTCTTCTGCTCCTGCAGAAAATAATACCTAACCCATGCATTTCTTAACTTGTTGTCTCTGGGCCTCAAGTCTTTTTATCAGGAGAGGGTATTTAAATTGGTCAAATGTCCACTTGTGGACCATCAGACAGAAACAGAAGGATCGTAGCCACAGTACTAGCAATGCTGCTGGAAGCTTCGCCCTGAAACTTAGATGTGAAGTGGGGAAGGAAGGTTGGTGTAAATGCCAGACAGAGCGCAGAAATGTGGCTACTCCACTCCTTCATGTGAGCAATCGAATGCTTTAGAAGCGGTGTGGGGGATCTCAGCATGCACACACTAGATTGTAGGTAGGAGATCACTAGCATGACATGAGGATCGGTGATGTTACAGCTGATTTAAAGCCCTGAAATGCAACGGAGATGATTTAAAGGTCCCTGCCACCAACGAACCTGTACAAATGGACCAGAATTAACTGGAACCAGTGATTATCCCAGGCACACTGAGCTGGATATTCATTCTGTTTCAATTCATTCTGATTCATTCTGGTTTCCTGGGGAGAATGCGGAATCAGGATACAGAGAACCTGGATTCAAACCCAGGCTCTGTCCTTACCTGTCATGCAAGGTATCTCACCTCCCCAAAACTGGGGGTTAATAAGCATGCCCTGCCTACCTCAGAAAGCTGTTTCAAGAAGCAAAAGAGATAACATCAGTGAAGCTAGCACTATGTAAAATCTAAAGCACTGAGCAAATGTAAGAAATTATTAGTAATACAAGAAATAACAGGAAGCCAATGAGTTGTAACACTTAGGTTACCTTTGCAAATATCTATTCCACCATGCTCTTTGGAGTAGAAAAAAAGTCATGCTGCAAGAAATGTAATGAATGTGAAGGGTGTTTATTCTATTTTTATGAGGCATGGTTGGGTGAAAATTATCAGTGCAGCTCAAAAGCGAAGGATTGAAAGTGTACGTTTTTTAAGAAATAACTAGAGCCTTCAGTAGCAGTAGGAAAAGCAGCACTAGGAATAACAATAGCAGCAAATCAGTAATAACAATAATAACCCTATGGTCGCCATGTTCCAGGCCCTGTGCTAAATGCTTTCCACCCATTCGCTCATTAAATTCATATAACTTTCCTTGTTGAGTTCCATTTCTGTGCCTGTTTTACAGATGAGGAAACTGAAACGGGACAAGTTCATAACTTACCCACAGTCTCAAAAATGGTAAGTGGTCGAGTTCAGATTGAAATTCTGTTTACTTCATTCCAAAATTAAAGTAAGTAACCAATACGCTATTCTGCATTTTATATCTTTAGAAAAAATATGAGATAAATGCAAAGTTTTGGTGATGCAAAAAGCATTGTAAAAAGGGAAGCCTTTAACAATAAAATGATTCAGTCATAAACCCACATATGTTTTGGATGTATGTATTTCTCCATTGAATATGGATGGTCACTAAATGAAATTTAATGACTACACACATATTAAAATGGATTTTTTTAAAAAATAGAGAGAGAGCACAAGCAGAGAGGAGCAGAGGGAGAAGCAGAGAGAGAATCCCAAGCAGGCTCCATGCTCAGTGTGGAGCCTGGCTCTGGGTTTGATCTCCCGAGCCTGAGATCATGATCAAGAGTCCAACAGTCAAGTGCCTAACTGACTGAGCCAACCAGTGCCCCCACAATGGAATTTTAAATGACAAATCAATTATTGGTGAAGATGGTAAGTAACAAGAACGCCCATTCATTGCTAATGGAAATGTAAGATGATATAGCCGTTTGGAAAACAGTTTGGCAGTTCCTTAAAAGCTAAACATAGTGTCACCATGCAATTGAAAAACTGCACTCTTAGGTATTTACCCAATTAATTTGAAGATATGTCCACACAAAAACCTGCAGGCATGTATTTATCACAGCTTTATTCGTCACCAAAAACTGGAAGCAACCAAGATGTCCTTCAACAGGGAAATGGATAAACAAGCTGTAGTATATCCATATGATATATATGAAACAATGGTATTCATCAATCCAACGGAAGGAGCTATCAATTTATGCAAAGACACAGAAGAACCTTAAATGCATACTGATAAGTGAAAGAAGATAGTTTGAAAGGGCTACATACTAGATGATTCCATTGATGTAACATTCTGGAGAAGGCAAAACTGCAGAGACGGTAAACAGATCACTGGTTGCCAGGGGCTTTGGTGGGAGGAGAAGGATTGAAGAGTGAATCATGGGGGATTTTTTTTAGGTTAATGAAACTGTTGTGTAGGATACAATAATGGTAGATAAATGACACCAGGCATTTGTCAAAATCCATAGAATGTTACAGCACAAAGAGAAAACCTTACTGTATGCAAATTTAAAGAATCATTTAGGAGACCAGGTGATCCCAGGAAGGAATACAGACTGGACAAGAGACTCTTAACTGCACTACAGAAGTGTGAAACACTCTCACTGAAAGAAGTGGGGGAAGAAGGTGGTGACTTAAATAACTACAAATGAGTGGAGTCTATAAGACTAAAAGCAGAAGGAACTGTACATAAGCACTGCTCTGTAGCTGATAAAGTTGTTTCTCACACGGGTACATGTTAACAATTATGAAGCCACTACAAATGTCTACTGGAACTGAACAATTATGTAAAGGAATGATAGTGGGAGTCTGGCTTCTCACTCCTGGAGTAGGAGATTGCAGATAAGCCATGAGAGAAGGCTAGAATGATCCATGTGATAATGGATTGGAGTTGGAGAGAGATCAGTATGAACTCATACAGACAGATGGATACATATAGAAATCATTATAGATATGTGAACATACACAGATTAGTATACACACATATATTTCCTTGCTCTGTCATCTGAGAAGGCCCAAAAAGCAACGACACACAGTAACAATGAGTACACCTAGCACCCAGGTTCTAGTTTCTAATACCATTTTACAACTAAAAACACAAACAAACAAACAAACAAACAAAAAACCCCAGAGTATCTTAGAGAAATGGCTGATTCTAGAATTAGGGCAGGAGCTATACTGGGGCATCTTGTAGTGCCAGAAAGTAAGGAAGGACTCAAAACATACAGACACATACACACAGTATTGGGGGTATGTTAAATGGACAAAGGGGCCAACTGAAAGAGCTCCCCCTGACCAAAGGCAGAACAATTGGAACAACAAATTAAAGTAATATTAAGTTATAACTCAAAGTCTAAAATAAATATTAATGTGTCCACACTGATATAAATAAATGATTGACTTAATAAATAAATAAATAAGTAGAGACAAATCTCCCATATAGAATTCCAAACATTTTATGTACATATTTCATCCCATAAGTGTGGGCAGGGCATTGTCACTTCCTTCTAAGAGCAGAGTCTGTCAAGAGAGATAAAAGAGGAACTTTATAATGGAGAAAGCTGAAAAACCCTGCCTCAGCCAAGTGATCAAGGTTAAGATCAGCAGTGATGTCATGTTGCGAGCATGTACTCTTGATATGATGTGATGAGAACAGCATTTTACGTCTGTGATCTTCCTCCCAAGGACCCATAACCACAGTCTAATCACAAGGAAAACATCGAACAAATCCCGTTTGAGGGATATTCTACAAAATACCTAGCAATACACCTAAAACTGTCAAAAATGATCAAAAACAGAAAGTTTGAGAAGCTCACAGCCAAGCTGTATCTAAGGGAAACATGACAACTAAATGCAATGTGGTACCTTAATGGAATCTTGGAATAGAAAAAGGACATTAGATTAAAAACTAAGATGTCTGAATAAAACAGACCATAATATATTATTGGTTCATCAATTGTGACATATCTACCACACTAATTTAAGATGCTCATAATAGGGGGAAGTAGGTATGATGTATATGGGTATATGGGAACTCTCTTACTAGTTTGACAATTTTCTATAAGTCTAAAACCATGCTAAAGTAAAAAGGTTTTTTAAAAAATTAAACAAATGAAAACCAAAAAACAACTGTAAACTCCAGGAGATGGGCTATCTATCTAAAAGAATACTAATACATAGTAGTATTCTTTTCTCAAATAATAAAATATATTTTTAAGATTTCTTTATTTATTTAAGAGACAGTAGGGGGAGAAGCAGAGGGAGAGACAGAATCCCAAGCAGACTCCCTGCTGAGCACAGAGCACAGTGCGGGGACTCGATCCCATGACCCTGAGATCATGACCTGAGCCAAGATCAAGAGTTGGACACCCAACCGACTGAGCCTTCAGGCACCCCTCAAATAATAAAATATTTAAAGCAGAAAAAAATCCATAACAAAACAAAAATGAAAACAAAACTTAACTCATTTAGACTCATCAATGAGAAAAAAATAACAGTTAATTTTCCAGACAGGTCAATGTCCCATTCAAAATCATTAGAAGCCTCATGTTGTTGTCAAAAACAATCTTCTTTCTCATTTTTCTGCTTGCTAGACCTGTTCTGTTCCTATTTAATGGCTATTTAGACATCTCCAAGATAATATTGATCTGTGTCTTGAAGTGGAATTGATTATTCAGCGTGCCACTATTAAAATGTCCCTTCATTGCATAGGCATTGGCCTGAGTGCACATTAATGTTATTCTGTCAACAGCATGTATTCAGTGCCTATTAGATTCGATCTCTCCTAAGCAGATAAAATCAAACTTCATGAGGAGAGTTTGATTTAGGTTTAGAAACCAATAACAAAATGCATGTGTGGACGTAGAAGACTGTGTGCCAGTTTATTTATGGGACAGAAACAGAGGGAATAAGGGAATCCTTTAAAAAGATGACTGTTTTCTATCATCTGGGGATTCCTTCATAGAGAAAAATGTGTGTATGGTAACTGTGGCCATTTGAACTGAGTAAAACAATTAGGAGGTGATTCAAATACTCATTTCCATCCATTTTCCTCATCTATTCATTGGCTTGTTGGAGGAGAGCACAGCAAAATGAAGATTGCCAGCCAGTCCCAAATTGCTAAAAGAAAGGATTCTGCATTCCATTATTGCAGTGGCTATGGTGAACCAGGCAGAATGAAACTATTCTTTTGGACTTCAAAAGCTGTATAATTTTTTCACCAATGCTTTCTCTGTACAGTATTTTCTTTGGAAAGCATGTTTTATGCGAGTTCTTTTGTGGTTGTTGTCGTTTTGAGCCACACAAATATTACCTCAATGCAAGATATTTGTTCTCTCAGAATATGTTTCCAGAATGAAAATTGGAGACCCAGCATACCAATGGAACCAAATATTTACTTTAGAGCTTTGGGATCTCATGAGTTTAAATTACATATGGAAGAAATGGATTTTGTGAATTCAGCAAACCTAATGGTAACAAAATATTGACTCATTCCAGCAATTCCATGCCTACCTGTACACCCCAAAACAGGTATTCGAACAAAAATATGTACAGGAATGTTCACAGCAGCACTACTCCCAATAGCCAGAAGGTGGGATGAGCTCAGATGTTTGTCAGTTGATGAGTGACTAAACAAAATCTGGTATATCTATGCAATGGAATATTATTCAGCCATAAAAAGAGTGATACATGCTACAGCATGGATGAACCTTGAAAACATAACACTAAATGAAAGAAGTCAGACACAAAAGGTCATATATTTTATTATTCCATTTATATGAAATGTCCACAAGAGGCAAATTCATGGAGACACAAAGCAGATAGTGGTTTCGGGGTACTGGAGCAAGTGGGATATGGGACGTGATTTCGTCCAGTGGCAGGATAAAAATGTTCTAGAACTATACAGTGGTGATGGCCACAAAATGCCGTGAATGAAAAGTCACTGAACTGTGTATTTTAAAATGGTTAAAATGGTGACTCGTATGTTATGTGAATTTTACATCATTAAAAATTTAGGGGCACCTGGGTGGCTCAGTCAGTTGAGCAACTGACTCTTGGTTTCAGCTCAGGTCATGATCTCAGGGTCCTGAGATCCAGCCCCACGTTCAGCTCTGAGTGTGGCGCAGAGTCTGCTTGACATTCTTTCCTCCTCCTTTCCCTCCCCCTCTGCTCTTCCCCCGACTTGTGCTCTCTCTCTAAAATAAATAAATTTAAAAAATCTTTGAAAAAAATGTCCACATGTATGTGTGTGTCATGAGGACACAGGCTGTGGAAAACCCACAACTGACCCACCAGCCTTGCGTGATTGTAACTACAGAGAGCATGCGTGCTGAAAGTAGCGCGAATTGTAAAACAAAGTGTAGACAATACCGTATAGGTGAAAGAACACCAAGAAAAAGAGCTGATTTTTCCCCCCAGGACAATCAACTCCCTATTGACACTCTGCCACTCAGCTGTTCTGCACTACCAAAAACATCAAAAGTAGAAGTAAAAAAGCAACCTCCCATCAGGCAGAGGAGCAGATGGAATTGAGATGGTCTGTCAGGCCAGGAAGAGGCTGCGGTGGGTACGTGGACCACGTATGCCATCTGAGAAGCGCATCCAGAATATCCAGTATGGTCTGCGAAGCCAATGGCAGATCCGGCCGGACTGCAGATGGAGTTACTTAGCAGACCCATCAGATATCAGATCCTGACTGGAGGGACATTAGACAGGTGGAGAGGACAGACGGACAGCTGATCAGCGAAGAAGAATAAACTTGAGAAGGATACAGGCTATAAACAGGAAATCACGAAGGAAGTCAAGTCAAAGGAGCATTTGCCAAATACACTGGGTGCCAAGTTTCTTTTTCGGGTGTGGTAGGACCTCTCTTGTTACCTCTCCAGGTACTAGCGTTTCATGAGTCAGAGCAACGCAGAGATGAGGGGAAGCCAATGGTAGTTTACAGAGTTACAAGATAAATGCTGATTATAAGAGCAACTTCCATTTGCATGATGCTGACTGTGGGCTGGGCCTGAGCAAAGAGCATCACAGGGATTGTCTCATTGAATGCTCACAATTACCCTGCCAGGCAGGTATTGTCCCCATTTGATGGAGACTCGAAACTGACGCTCGGGGAAGTCAGGAAGTTCTCTCGAGGTCTCACACGTAGCTAGTGGCCAAGCTGGTGTTTGAAAGCTGGAAATCTGCCTGCGGCACCTGCTCTTTTAGTCACAGAGCTCTGTTCTGTGGCTGCCCTCCTCACAGAAAGCGTTCAGGGGAAAGCTAGGGGGCCCTGCCCCTATAATAATCGGCCTCGAGAAATTTGCAAAGGGATTTTGAAAGACCCGCAGCTCACCAGTGAAGACAGCACAAAAACCAGGATGTGAGGATGTGTGAAGCAGGAGAGAGATACCAAAAATAGACTTAACATGTTTTGCTGCAATCATCCAGTTACACAACTGTCACCCCTACTCAACGGGGAGCCCCTGGAAGGCAGGAACCACAGTGATGAGTACAGTGTCTAGTATACAGTAAGCCTTTAAAAACAATTTTTTGAATAAATAAAACTGTCCTGCTGTGCAGTATAGTGACTGATAGGAATAATAATAGTTGCTACCTTTTATTGGGCATTTACCTTAGGCTTAGAAAGGTGCACTTTATGAAACGTATGTCTCATGTCCACCTCCCAGCGTGTGAGAAAGATACTCTTACCGCATATTACGGACAAAGAAACTGAGGCATAAATAACTTTGCCGAATTCAATCTTCTAGTAAGTGAGCTGGATTTCAAACCCTAATTTCTATGACTCCGAATCCAGATGTTTTCACCGCTTCTATATTCTATAATAGATTACCCATCTTTTAGTGAGGAGGGGGGATTATTATTGGATTATGTACTTTTGGGGAAAAAAATGAAAACTGTAAATCGAATGTTAGGCTTAAAAAAAAAGAATGCAGGGGCGCCTGGGTGACTCCGTCGTTAAGCATCTGCCTTCGGCTCAGGACGTGATCCCAGAGTCCTGGGATCGAGCCCCACATCAGGCTCCTCCACTGGGAGCCTGATTCTTCCTCTCCCACTCCCCCTGCTTGTGTTCCCTCTCTCGCTGGCTTTCTCTCTCTCTGTGTCAAATAAATAAATAAATAATCTTAAAGAAAAAAAAAAGAATGCAAAATGATCCATGTGCTTTGATTATGACTGTGTGAAAACACACATACATACAAATGAACCAGCAGGAAGCCTGGAGGATAAAAGGATAGTACAAGAATCGTGAGGCTAAGGATAATTTTGTAACACTTTGCTTAATTTTGCTATAATGTTATTTTAAGAATAACTAAGACTTGAAAAAATCCAAGGGTAGTAAAACAAGTTTATAGTGTGCCCACAAACTGTCTGCTTTAGGCAAATCATCGCTTGAGCCCTGGGTTGTGGATCCAGGATAATTATGTGACATTGCTGGTACCACATTTTCCTTAAGATACAGCAGAGCTCTATGAAACCGGAATTTTGAGTCTTCCTGAATCCTCCAGTTATGATTAAAATTTAGAAAATATGATCTGCTATTCTCCTTAGTGGAACATTCAAAAATATCACTTGCAGTAAACGTTAACTTCAAACCAGTTTCTTCTTTCATATAATCTATGAAATATTCTCCATATCCATGTATATTAAGTTTTATTACTCCTGAAAACGTCAGCTCGGCCATCAGTCGTTCATCCTGGGGCCAGTTATCTTTTTAAAAGTCAGGTCAGTATATGGCACATCCTTCCTCAAAAACCCTCTAGCACTTCCCATTAAATAGAGAATAGTCAGAACTCCGAGTCCTAATCTCTATTCCCTCCTATCATCCTCTATAGACTATATGGTCTACTCACAATTTGCCATTTACATTCATGATTTCATGCCTTTCTTGTAATAGAGACTTGGTCTCAAATGCCTTCTCTCACTTGTCAAGTTTTTACTCATTCTTCAAGACTCAAGATAACTGCTTCTGTTAAACTTTTAATAATACCCCGCACCCTGCACCCCACACCCTGGTATAAGTGACTCACAGTGTTGCAATCCCAATGCATTTTATAGATAGATAGATAGATAGATAACTTAGCTTAATAATCCTGTCATTTATGATATGATAATAGTAGATAACATTTATCAAATACATTAGTTGGGCATTTTACATATATTATTAGCTCATTTAAAATAACAACTCTAGGAGCTAAGTACTAGTAGCACCATTTTAGAAAAAAAGGCAGCAGAGGCTGAGGACGATGGAGCCCCTCACCCAAGAGCAGAGTGGATCAGCATCAGAGACGATCTTCAAACTTAGGTGTGCCTGAGCCAGCAACCTCTGCTTTTAAGCACTACATTAAAGTAAAACCTTTCTCCTCCAAATTTCCACTTGTCTGCCTGAGAAATTAATCGGAGGCAAGGGGTTTGGATGGCAGAAACATATGCATTTGATGTATATGTCAGGTGCTCGGCTCCAGTGCCATGCTGAGCCTGAGGCAAAAGGAAAAATCAGTAATACCGATCCTGTCTTTATTGAAAATTTGGTATTTTTCCATCATGGATTTCCTTGCATTTATTTTGATTTTTAAAATAGTATGTAAAATAGCATTTCTTTTGAATACTGACTTGGGGGCATCCTTGTAAACTTTACACCCACGATGGGCACCTGACTTCCATCGCTCTGGGCCTGGCCCTCTTCAGTACAATGTCTGAAACATAGAGGCCACTCAAAAAATAGCTCGGATATTTAATCTACGTGTAGTCTTTTCCACAAGACCTCTAACTCCTGGAAGATAGTGACTGGAAGTGATTCCTCTTTGGACTCTTGCTAGCTCCTACCCTGTATCCTTTCATAGATCCTCAAAAAAAAAAAAAAAAAAAAATTTTTTTTTTTTTTTTTGAATGAAACATGTTGTTGCCTCTCTTATTTTGACCATGGTAGAATCTTATTTCACAATGCCCATTAGAAGGTAACCTTTCTAATGAAAAACTTGAAATCGGACTATAGTTTTAATTTTCCATCAGCTGTCAAATCAAATGGTCCATGACCAAAAATACCAAAGTAAGAATTAAAGGTCAACTTTGTTTCCTATAAATCCTTCCCCAAAGTTTTTCTGCACTGAAAGTCTTGAAGAACTATTTTTAGTTTCTCTCAAGAATAGCTTATATCCCTACGACTAATCCTGCAAACACAACAACGGGACCCCTGCTGTTCATGAGTCATGATACTCTGTATGACTGGAAAATATAGGCTGAGGAGTTGTTTCCAAGTTTTCAAAGCTAATTCGTTACCTACAATTAGTTTTCTTCTACAGTCCTTGTGATGGTAAAGCCGCTGAAGGTGTTCTGTGGTGTCAAGTCGTTGTTAAATCGAACGGCCTTGGTTTACATTCTAGCTCCTTCACGAACTGTGCGGCATTAACAAGCAGGAGATCTCCTCAAACCCCATCTGAAGAATGGAGATCCCAGTAGCGCCTCCTATCCAGGGATTGTCACAGGTTTGAAGTGAGAAAATGCTATGTTTAGCACCCAGTAATTGCTCAGTAAATATTAACAAGTTCTCCACTTCATACACATATATTGAGAAATACCATATGTTAGGTGCTGGGCTCGGCATTAGGAATGTGGGTTCAAACAAGCCCTCGAGCTGTGGTTGTTAAAGTAAGCTGCATTCACTGAGCACCTACTGTGGGAGTCACTTTCCTAGACATTGTAGGAGGACAGAGAGGGAAAAGACAAAATCCCAGCCTTCAAAACAGGAGTCTAGAAATGGTAGTCATTTAGGGGCGCCTGGGTGGCACAGTGGTTAAGCATCTGCCTTCGGCTCAGGGCGTGATCCCGGTGTTATGGGATCGAGCCCCACACCAGGCTCCTCCGCTATGAGCCTGCTTCTTCTTCTCCCACTCCCCCTGCTTGTGTTCCTTCTCTCGCTGGCTGTCTCTATCTCTGTTAAATAAATAAATAAAATTTAAGAAAAAAAAGAAAAAAGAAATGGTAGTCATTTAAAATAAAAACAAAGGAAGGGCTCCTAGTAATTAAAATACAGAAAATGATAAATAAATGTGAGTTTGTTAAAGACGCACCAAACTATATAATGTTATTGCCAATTCAGCGTAAGAAGGCCTGGAGGGAAAATTTTGCATCTTTGCTCAATTATGTGAAACAAATAGTTTACTCCAGGAAAACGTAGGAAAAATTGCATTAGACTCAGAGAAGATGTAGATTTTGGCCACAGTCTGTACTCGTAATGATAGCTTGTCGAAGTTATTTCACCTTTCACTTCTAAAGCGGGGTTGTTAAAGAGATGAGGGGAAATCATTTTGTTAGTTTGTCACTTAGGGAAGCAGATGCACGACAGAATGAGAAGCACAAGGAGAGATTTACTGGAGGAAATTCCTGTGAAGGTGCTATGGGATGAACTGTGCTCTTCTCAAATTCATATGTTGAAGTCCTAATCCCAGTACCCCAGAACATCCCTGAATTTGGATATAGGCTCCTTTCTTTAAAAAAAGGATTGATTGATTGATTGATTGATTGATGAAGAGGGAGCACAAGCAGGTGGAGAGGGAGGGGTAAGGGGAGGGGCAGAGGAGAGGGAGAAGCAGACTACCTGCTGAGCAGGTAGTCCGAAGCAGGGCTCCATCCCAGGATCCCCTGGATCCCAGGACCCCAGGATCATGACCTGAGCTGAAGACAGATGCTTAACTGACTGAGCCACCCAGGCTCGCCTGGATATAGGCCCTTTAAAGAAATAATTAAGGTTATGAGGGTGGGCCCTAATCTCAGCTGACTGTTGTCCTTCTACCAAGAGGACATTAGAACTCACACACACGGAAGGAAGACCATACGAGGACACAGTGACAAGACTGCTAACTACAAGCCACGGAGAGACACTTGAGAAGAAACCAATCCTGCCAACACTTTCATCTTAGACTTGTAGTCTCTAGAACTGTGGAAGAACAACTCTGCTGTATAACCCACCCAGTCTGTAAGACTTCGTTAGGGCGGTTCCGCAAACTAATACAAAAGGATAAAGCAGAAAGAGAATATGAGTGATCGAGAAGAGCCTTCAAGCTCCAGTGCAAGTTGGACACCGGGAAAAGGAAAGACAGAAGAAAGGCCACTTGGGTAGAAAGAGCCTCATCGTGTAATACAGTTCTGAGGAAGCCTCAGGCAGGCCAGGGGGGAGCTGGGAGCACAGACTGCCTGTCAGAGAAGGTGCCCGTTGGGCAGGAATGGCCTGGCTCTATGCTATGTGCAGATCCCAAAAGCTATGCAGCTGGCAGCTGGCAGTTTATTACACTTCAGGGGAGGTTCTCCCCTGAAAGGGGATCTGGGTGCATGCCACCATAGCAGCCACAGTGAACACAGTGTGAAAATGATAAAGGAAGTTATTACTGTGGTATCATTATTCCTCTTGCTACCGTTGGCTGCTGCTACTACCACTAC
>NW_024423897.1:18162540-18185869 GCF_017311325.1 Ursus maritimus
TCCCTAAATGAAGGACAGGAAATTTGAGGCCTTTGCTGGGTTAGACTCCAGTACCTCCAGAACCTCAGTCCTTACAAGGGTACTAGAACATAGCCCCCTGCTATATAGAGATATACTGTGAGGTGTCTTCTTCATATAAAACACGTCCATAACTGACCTACCACCTTGCCTATATTTCATTGTTAGAAATTTATGAGTGTGGTTTAAGATGTGTGTATCTAGTGATCTCTAACTAATCCAGATCCATTACCACCAAGTCTGTGTTCTTAATCCTTGTACTGTACTGAAAAAAATTCTCCATGGGAGGAAGAGGGAAAAGGTAGAGGAAGGGGAACACACATACCTATTGCTCTTATAATGTTTAGTAAAGTTGATGGGCAGTAAAGGTCAGCAAAATTTTCTTGGCTGGTAAAAAATATACAGAGTATATAATGAGGAAAACCACTAGGGACCATACATTTTGAAGGACTGAGAAACATTAGTGTAGTACAACCCAGATCTGAAATTTTAATTCCTCCTACAAGCTTGAAATTAGGTCCCTGGTCAGCTGCCTTCCTTTGAGGCCTTCCAGTTTCAGAGAATTTATTATTCTTTTAGCAGTGTCATGTTTCTTAACCAAAAAGGTAGTCTGTTTAGTCAGATATGTTCTTATTAATATAAGTTTAAATAAAACCTATATAAAGTCAACTGATTTTCAAATAAACAAAATATGTTTCTCATGTAACTTTATAATATACAATTTCATTTTTGTCATATGATTCAGTGGCCCCTTGGGAAGATTTTATTGCTCCCAAAGTTTCCACTAAGAGAAATTACAAAGAGAAAGTCAGAAGGAATTAACACTCACTGGGAATCAACTTTGTACAAGGAACTTGACAGGATACTCCCTATATGTTAGCACACTGACATCTCAGAGTAACCCAACAGAATAGGCACCCCAATTTTATACATAATAAAAATGAATCTTGGGGACGTAAATGATGGACTCAGAACTTCATAGCTAGAGAGGCATAGAACCAAGAGATTTTAACCAGGTTGAATTTGATTTTTTTTGGTTAAGAAATGTGTTTGGCTGAAAGTAATACAGACAATAGCTTTTAAAAAGTGTTGGTTTTGTTTTGCTTTTTTGTTTTGTTTTCTTTTGTTAAGAGTAGCAGTTTATTCTCATGGGGAAAAAAAAAGTCTAGAGGTAAACTACACAGTGCTGGTCTAGGACCTCCATGAAATCATCATGGACCCAGGATCTTTCTATCTTTCTGCTTAGCTATCCATAGCACTGCTTTTATCTTCAAAGACACAGATGGATGCAAGAGTTCTAGCCATCACCTCCAAATTCCAGGGAGAAAAAAAGGAGAACAGCGAGGTACAAAAAGGATAAACCTCCCAGGTGAGTCAGTTCCTTTTAAGATATCTTCTCAGAAGCTCCACTTATAAACTTCCACTTGATTTGTCTACCTCCAGATACAAAGGAGTCTGGGCACTGCAATTCCAGAATCTAACAGGAGGAAGAAAGGAAGAATGGATATTATGTTGTCTGCCCTAGGTGCACAACCCATGCCATTTCCATTTTGCCCAGCTGCTAACAGATGAAGAAGTAGGATGGGCTAAAATAATGATTTTCAACTAGGGAGCATGCCCCCTCCCCAGTTAAGAATTGTATTCTTAGTGAAAGTTTGTTGCTTATAGGAGTAAATTATAATCTTTAGGTGCTTTGGTGGAGAGATAAAAGATAACAGATCAGATATTTGAGCTGAAATTTGAGTGAACTTGATTTATAAAAAAGTAACCTAAAACTTAAATGCCTTGAATAATCTCCAACTCTTTTAACTGACTAGGTAGCCAAGGAGGTTTTGAGAAAATGTCTAGAAAAATAATGGAGACTAGAATTGTTTCACCTTATAAATTAAAATACTTAAATAATCTTACTTGTATCCTAAAGTTTCTCCTTATGAACAGGAGAGTGAGTTTATTCACTAGCTTTAAAAGCAGACAAACTAGGTTAGTTATATAAATGCATGTGTGTGTGTGTGTGTGTGTGTGTGTGTGTGTGTATGTGTACACACATTTGGTAGTAAAAGGAATTAGAAAGCCTAATTTATAAAATCCTGTATAAGAGTTTTATAAATATCATAATTTTCTGTTATGTGTCCATGTGCTCTAAATGCAAAGACATGTTCTTGTTAGGATCATAGAAGCAATGAATGTGAGAGCTGGAGGTTAGAGATTATCCTGATTATTTAATTTGAGTGCTAGGCTTCTACTGTTTATAGCTCTCCTTTTCTGGTACAATATGTGTGGCCACTCAGCACCATTTAAAGCTGTCCTTTGCTTGTGGACTTTCCCACATTATGAATCTTGCCTTCCCAAGGTAGAAGCTAGAACCATTTTTTCCAGAAATCCTAGCAACTAGGACATAGTCATTTCATCTAGCCTTCTTCAGTCAGTCATGGGACTTGGGACTTCTGCTCCGAAGGGAACAACGTTTGGGCATAGCCATGTGGAATCTATTTCCCGGTGAGCATGAAGAATAAACAAGTGCTGAAGCAGAGACAGTGGTTCATGGGCAGCACTGCACACGTTATCCGTGGTGCTAGATTTCATATCTGTTTCCGGCAACTGTAGCAGCAAAAGAGTCTCTACTAGGAGACACAGAAGAATTTGGGCATTTTTCTCAGATGAATAGTCTCCAGCCTGGGTCTCTGCCCTCCATAAAGGTTCTATCTTTTAGCAAATCTTTTTTGCCAATATGAGTTAGCACAGAAGTTCTGTTTTCTCAAATAAATATCATGGAGGATATACGTTATTTTATACATGGAAAGTTGAGATTTGTAGAAGTTATGGTTTCTAACATCTGATGATTTGATAGTTAACTGGGTAAAATAGGCATGAATTAAGGAATCATAACCAACATGGCAGCCAACACGCATCAGCAGGAGTTGAGAGAGTATATGTGGTGACGAATCCTGGGGTTGCCGATAAGGGGGATAGAACATTAAGTTGCTTAAAGGAGAGTTTCTGTCATGGAAGTCCTCTCCCACGACAGAGGATTGAATGTGCTGACAAAGACCCAAGGAGAGAGTGATAACACAGAGTTAGGATGGCTCTTAACAGTTTGGTCTAAACTAAGTGAAGTAAGAAATGCCAGAACTATCATGGCAGATGATCAAAAGAGAGATCAAAAGGCTAAAAAAATGTGTGTGCATCCCTAGAGTACACTTATTATATAAGGCTAAAGCCAACTGTGTTCTGCGTGAGGAGGCAGAGAACACGGAGGATACCATGTTTTACAATGTACGTGGAAATACTGGTGAGCTGAGAAGCTCAGTGGCAACTGTCCTTTTCTAGACCAGAATTAACAGGCAATTATTTTACAGACTGGACTCTCTAATAGCACTGAGGATAATAGTAAATACAAGTGGCGGTGCCTGATCAGAATCATGGCACGATCATCGATTGCAATTATAGTCAGTGGCAGCCAAGGACGTCTGACCTGCAGAAAGCTACAGAAAGAGTCAAAAGAACACAGCATCCCTAGGAGCAAGAGAGGTGGGCAACCCAAAATGGCAGCGCTTAAACCACAGGTCAGCAAATGAAGGCCTCCAGGTCAAATCCAGCCTATCACCTGTTTTTGTATAGTTCATGAGCCAAGAATATTTTTCATACCTTTTAATGGCTGAAAAAAATCCAAAGACCATTTCATAACGTGTGAAAATTATATGATTCAAATTCAATATCCATAAACAAAGTTTTATTGGCGCACATCCCTGCTTATTCATTTATATATTATCTATGGCCACTTGTGTCCTACAGTGTAAGAGCGTACTAGTTGTGATAGTTACCTTATTGCCCATAAAGCCTAAAATATTTGCTATCTAACCTTTTACAGAATAAGTTTGCCAACTCCTGGCTTAATATAGAATCAAAAGAATATCAAGAAGACTGAGGCCCACTATCCAAATAAAAACTAATGTTCCTTTCCTAGTTTTCAGATCCAAACTAGTTTTGAGAAAGGAATTAATTATTGAATAATGCCAGGTCCCTGGGAGGAAGGACAGAACAATACTTCAGCAAGTGTATACAGTCCTTTCCCCCAAAGATCTATTGTTATTTAAACCAGTAAACAAAAAAAGAGGAATACTCAGATATTTCAAGAATTGTTAGACAGAGGATCTGAGTTGGCACTGATATCTGGGGAACTTGAGTGTCATCATACCCCCCCCTTTTTGAGTGGGGGCATATTGGAAGAACCAGGCAATAAACGGAGTATTGGCCTAGATCTGGTTACCAATAAATCTATTTGGTCCATGGACCCGACCAGTGGACATGTCTTAAGTCTGTGACTGTATAATTGGCATAGGCAAACTTGGTAGATGAGAGAGCCCCCATATTGGTTCCTTGTCTTGTCATGGCGAGAAAAGCCAAGTGAAAATTTCTGAAATAGGTTAAGACAATAAATAAAAAATTGTATTAAAGGGGTGGGGCAGGTGGGGTCCCATAGCAAAGATGCCAAATTTAAAATCTAAAGTATGCAGAGATATCTTGATGAAGTCCCAAAAGCTCATTTTCGCTTTTGTTTCCCTTGCCTTTGGAGACGTGTCATGAAAGAAGTTGCTGTGGCCGATGTTAAAGAGTTTACTGCCTATGTTCTCTTCTATGATTTTGATGGATTCCTGTCTCACATCGAGGTCTTTCATCTATTTAGAGTTTATCTTTGTGTATGGTGTAAGAGAATGGTCAAGTTTCATTTTTCTATATATAGCTGTCCAATTTTCCCAGCAACATTTATTGAAGAGACTGTCTTTTCTCCATTGGGTGTTTTTTCCTGCTTCATCAAAGATTAGTTGACCATAGAGTTGAGGGTCCACATCTAGGTTCTCTATTCTGTTCCATTGATCTATGTGTCTGTTTTTGTGCCAGTACCATGCTGTCTTGGTGATCACAGCTTTGCAATATAGCTCGAAAGCAAAAAGCTTCTGCACAGCAAAGGAAACAATCAACAAAACAAAGAGGCAACCCATGGAATGGGAGAAGATATTTGCAAATAACACTACAGATAAAGAGTTGGTATCCAAGATCTATAATGAACTTCTCAAACTCAACACCCAAAAACCAAAGATTCAAGTCAAAAAATGGGCAGAAGATATGAACGAACACTTTTCCAATGAAGGCATACAAATGGCTAACAGCCGCATGAAAAAATGTTCAACATCATTAGCCATCAGGGAAATTCAAATCAAAACCACATTGAGATACCACCTTACACCAATTAGAATGGCAAAAATTGATAAGGCAGGAAACAATAAATGTTGGAAAGGATATGGAGAAAGGGGAACCCTCTTACACTGTTGGTGGGAATGCAAATTGCTACAGCCACTTTGGAAAACAGCGTGGAGGTTCCTCAAAAAGTTAAAAATAGAGCTACCTTATGATCCAGCAATTACACTACTCGGTATTTACCCCAAAGATACTGATGCAGTGAGAAAAGGGGGCACATGCACCCCAATGTTCATAGCAGCAATGTCCATATAATAGCCAAACTGTGGAAGAAGCCGAGATGCCCTTCAACAGATGAATGGATAAAGAAGATGTGATTCACATATACAACAGAAGATTACTCAGCCATCAGAAAGGATGAATACCCACCATTTGCATCGACATGGATGGAACTGGAGGGGATTATGCTAAGTGAAATAAGTCAAGCAGAGAAAGACAATTATCATATGGTTTCACTTATATGTGAAACATAAGGAATAGCAGGGAGGACATTAGGAGAAGGAAGGGAAAAATGAAGGGGGGAGGAATCAGAGGGGGAAATGAACCATGAGAGACTGTGGTCTATGGGAAACAAACTGAGGGTTTCAGAGGGGCGGGGTTTGGGGGGGATGGGTTAGCCCGGTGATGGGTATTAAGGAGGGCATGTATTGCATGGAGCACTGAGTGTTATACGCAAACAATGAATCATGGAACATTACATCAAAAACTAACAGTGTGAGGTGTGGTGACTAACATAACACAATAAAAAAATAATAAAAAATAAAGTATGCAGAGAAAATGCCCTCATTATTTTTCCTACTTGATTCATAAGTTGAAGTTCGACCCCTATAAAAACTATGCAGATTCTAGAAAATGAAAGTGGACTACTACAGACTTAAGCAAGCATTAGTCCCATTGTACCTGCTGTGCCAAAAGCAGAAACCTTGATGGAAAAGATTAAGACAGACCCAGGTATATGTTATATAGCCAGTGCTCTGGTGAGTGCATTCTTTTCCATCCCGATCAGGAAGGAAGATCAGGGGGAGTTCACATCTGGGTAAAATGACAACAGTATACATTTTTGTCTTGCCTCAGAGTCACATTAACTCTCCTGCCCACTGTTGGATCTGAACTATTTGGACATTCTGCAGAATATGACACTGGCCCACTATGTGGAAGACATCATATTAACTGATCCAGGTAAGCAAGAAGTAAGTATGTATATCTGGGGACTTGATAGGACACATACCAGGCAGAGGGTGGAAAATTAAACCCTACAAAGATATGGGATCCCACCATATCAGTGAAGGTTTTAGGGGCCTGGTAGAGTGGGACTTACAGGATACCCTTCCAAAGGGAGAAACAAACTCATCTCGTACCTTCTACTCCTAAGGAGGGAGCACAGGAGGCAGTAGTTTCTAAACCTGGTGTATTGGTTAGGATTCACTCAGGAAAATGTGATATAGGGAATTAGCTATTGACAGGTTTTGGCTACTAAGGGCTAGAAAGAACTTGGAAAAATACAGGAATCACAATACAGAAGCAGCCACTACTTAGCTAGAGCTGAGGCAAGTACCCAAGAACTTAGAAAAGGGCCACCTAAGATTGCGATACTGATCTCATTGGAGAGAGGGTAGGTGTGACCCATTAGATAGCAGATAAATTCATCTCTGAGATGCTGCAGTTTATTTTTTTAATATTTTTTTATTATATTATGTTAGTCCCCATACAGTACATCCCTGGTTTTTGATGTAAAGTTTGATGATTCATTAGTGCGTATAACACCCAGTGCACCATGCAATACGTGCCCTCCTTACTACCCATCACCAGCCTATCCCATTCCCCCACCCCTCTCCCCTCTGAAGCCCTCAGTTTGTTTCTCAGAGTCCGTAGTCTCTCATGCTTCATTCCCCCTTCTGATTACCCCCCCTTTTTTTATCCCTTTCTTTTCCTACCGATCTTCCTAGTTCTTATGTTCCATAGATGAGAGAAACCATATGATATTTGTCTTTCTCTGCTTGACTTATTTCACTTAGCATTATCTCCTCCAGCGCCGTCCATGTTGCACCAAATGTTGAGAAATCGTTCTTTCTGGTAGCTGAGTAATATTCCATTGTATATATGGACCACAACTTCTTTTTTTTTTTTTTTTTTTTTTTTAAAGAGTTTATTTATTTATGTGACAGAGAGACAGCCAGCGAGAGAGGGAACACAGCAGGGGGAGTGGGAGAGGAAGTAGCAGGCTCCCAGGAGGAGCCCGATGTGGGACTCGATCCCGGTACGCCGGGATCACGCCCTGAGCCGAAGGCAGACGCTTTAACGACTGCGCTACCCAGGCGCCCCTGGACCACAACTTCTTAATCCAGTCATCTGTTGAAGGGCATCTCAGCTCCTTCCACGATTTAGCTATTGTGGACAGAGCTGCTATGAACATTGGGGTGCATATGGCCCTTCTCTTCACTACATCTGTATCTTTGGGGTAAATACCCAATAGTGCAATGGCTGGATCATAGGGTAGCTCAATTTTTAACTTTTTAAGGGACGTCCACACTGTTTTCCAGAGTGGCTGTACCAACTTGCATTCCCACCAACAATGTAGGAGGGATCCCCTTTCTCCACGTCCTCTCCAACAATTGTTGTTTCTTGCCTTGTCAATTTTAAGACTAAGGAGAAACTGCCTCCTCGGCTACCAAGAAAGCTTGCTAGGAAGCTGCCAGTAGGAGGCACTGTTGAATTCCCTGGGAAGTCAGCTGGAGCCTGTGGAATTCACCAGAATCCTGTCACATTTAGCTGAAACTCACTGGGAGTGAGCTCTACTAGGTGTCCCATGTACCAGTTCAGCCACCTATAAGCTAGTAACAAGGAACATAACCAGAACCAGAAAAAGAAGCCCCTTTCTCCTGCAGTGACCCTCCAGGCACTTTACTGGCAAAGTTTAATACCATGCTCGCTGGCAAAGGAGAAAGGTCTACAACATGCAACTCCAGTGTTAGAAACAGGGCAACGATAAATAGATTTGGAGCTGACAGGCAATAAACTGGTATCAGACACAGTCCACCCCTTTGAAGATTCAGCTTCTCTAGGTATCGTCCTATAAACATTTGAACTTAGGTACAACGAACCAAATACATTCTACCTTACAAGATAAAGCAATCCCTTGTACAAATGAAGAAGTTCTCACTCTTTCTCCAAGAAAAAGAGACACAAAATCCCACAGTCTCTGTATCCATGTCAGACTACATTAATTACTCCTTGGATTTGGAGTCCTGATGAATATTCTGTTAACTGTAAATTTACCTCAAAAAGTTATGTAAACATTAGTAATGGGGGAAAAAAGAAGAAAAATGATTCGCATCTACAAATATAACAAGCAAAGAGAAAACAGTCTTTGTTTCTGTAAGTGGTCACAGAGGCTGGAATTGATGTCTGTGATTTCCCTCTTCCACTGTTCATTCCATATTTTCCTGGCCCTCAGCCAGAACCTAAGCTGGTCAGTTTTCACCTGGTGGAGTGAACAAATCTTTATTTCTAAGGGTTTGAATCCTAAATGGGTAAGGACTTTAAAGACATTTGTGTCTCATGCGAGTGCCCCCCAAAGTGCATCCGCTGCGGAGAAGACTCTTAATAACTCCTCCAAAGGGCATAGACATGGATTTGCGGAGAGGAGACAATACTACAGGAGTCATTACTGCCATGACTCTTGCTATCTGGTCATGACTTACTTATACCTTCTGCACCTGTCTGAGCTCAGCCTCTCATTTACCATTCCACTGGATAGATTGATTGTACACACAGCCAACCTATGGCAAGGTTTGTCAGACATATCCAGATGACAACAAGAAGCTCAGGTCACATGGTCATCTGATGTACCAATCACTGGGTATCTAGTCTCCACCGAGGACCGGCAACAAACAAGAAGCTATTTCTCAAAATGATCATAGTGATCAGAAAAAGAGGGCAGAGGTTTGCGTCAACAGTATAGATAAGTATGCTGTGATCTATTGGTGCTTGTCAGAGACTTGATACAGCCTTCCTAGTGGCCACAGATAATTCAAGTATAACTGAATGAGTAGGATCATAAGGCCCAAGTGATAGAGCAGCTTGTAATGCAGCTCAGAATTGCTGCAGAGGCTTTTATTTTTGCTCTATTCCCCACTTGAGATCGGCAACTGTATAAGGTGACTTTGCAGGCAAGTTGAAGGAGCATACTCAAATGCGGTATATATTGACTCCCAAGTCCAAAAAGGTCCACCAAGCATTGTGCCTCTTTTTTCATGGTGTGTGGTACAAGATTGAGCAACCCGTATTTTACCTTGGCAGATTTATCTTGACATATTCCGACTGAATGAATCCCTAAAAACAACTTCACTGAAGTGGTGGGGCCCTGAAATCTTATGGGCTTTTTTTCCCCCACCCTCTCATTCATATATTTTTTTCAAGGAATCAAATTACTTACTACTTCCTGCTTTTTAGATTAAAAATAGCATAATATAACCAATATAGTAGACCAGTGTGGTATTTTGTAGAGGTCAAAATATCAAGATCATTGCAAACTATATTATGGCAGAGAGCAGAATTGATGTAACCCTGAGGCAAGATGTAAAGATATACTGTTGGCTCTGCAGAGAGAAACATCATGCTCTTGGTGGTCTCTGAAAATTGGTATGGAGAAAACATCATAACCCAGGTCAATAGCTGCATACCAAATGCAAGGGCCGTGTCATTTCGTCCTAGTAAAAACACTATATCTGAGGTGGTAGTTGCAATTGGAATCAAAACTTGATTAAATTTATGATACTCCACAGTCCTTCTTCAAGATTTCTGTTTTCAGAGCTAGAGGTTGCTTTTGTTGTATGGATCAAGCAATATGCTAGCAAGTTGTCCATACATTTTGTTACTGGGACAACACAATCAGTTAAATACTTCCAAAGGGCTTTGTAGGCCAAGGCATTCTAGTTACCAGTATGTCCCTGCTGCTTTTTATGGTTGTAAGGTGTGGCCAGCTTGTATTTAGAAGTGTTGCCACTTGGCCTCTGCTACTCCATAATACCCACAGCCTTACTGAAACCAAGGAATGTGTTGGATGTCACACATGCTAGCTAAGAGCAAGAGTGACAAGAAGCAGGGAAAGCACACCAGAACTAGACAAAAAAGAAAATAAACAAACAAAACCAAAACACCTTCCAGCACCCTCTACTGGCAAAGCTTTACTACATGTGAGCTAGCAAAAGAAAAACATTTACAAAATATAGCTCAAGTATCACAAGCAGGGTGATGAAAAGTAGATTTGAAGCTGATACACAACAAAATGATAGCTGTCACACTTACGAATGTTGCTTTGAACAATTTATCAACTAAAATGTAAGGCTGCCTCCACTGAGTGGGCTCAGAGCAGTAAAAGTCCCTATAGCAGGTCCATGACATAGTGCAAACAGCCCGGACTTGTGGGCCATATATGCTATCAATCTTTAGGATTTAAAGATATTTAAGTGGGAAGATACTGTATAGTGATATGATACACTTCGAAGAAGAATCACAACATCAACACTACAGGGTTGTGGAGAAAGGCCATATCGTTTGAAGCAGAAAACTATTCACCATTAAAAAAGCTTCTCTCGGCATGCAACTAGATGCTGGTAAAGACAGAGAACCTAATCATGGAATATCAAATGACCACGCAGACACAACTGCCCATCATGAGCTGGGTTCTTTCAGACCTACCAAGTCATAAGTTTAGAAAGGTCCTGAAACAATCCACCACAAGGCAGAAGGTTTTAGTCATTATTTCTTTAAATAACTTTTCTGTCCCTTTCTCTTCCTCTTCTTCTAGGTGCCCTTTTGAGCATCCCCCCTCCCAACCTGGGGAAAGAGACAGATATCCAAATCTAGGAACCCCAGAGAGTTCCAAATAAAAGGAACCTAAAAACACCCACACCGAAACATATTATAGTTAAAATCTCAAAAGTTAGAGATAAGGAAAGAACCTTAAAAGCATCAAAAGAAAAGCAATGTATTATATACAAGGGAACTACCATAAGACCATCAGCAGACTTTTCAGCAGAAATTTTGCAGGCCAGATAAAAATGGCATGATATATTTAAAGTGATGAAAGAAAAAAACTTCCAACCAAGAATACTCTACCTGGATTGAAGGAGAGATAAAGAGTTCCTAAGACAAGCAAAGACTAAAGGAGTTCATCACCACTAAACTGGCCTTTCAAGAAATGTTGAAGGTGCTTCTTTAAGCTGAAAAGAAAGGGTACATATTAGCAACAAGAAACCATAGGAAAGAATAAATCTCACTGGAAAGGTAAATATATAGTAAAGGTGGTAGAATAATCACGTATAAAGTTAGTACGAAAGTTAAATCACTAATAGTAAAAACAACCATGATTACAATAATTAGGTAAAGGATACACAAGATAAGAAGACATGCAATGTGGCATCAAAAACATAAAGCCTAAGGGACAGAGTGAAAATGAGCTTTAGAATGCAGATATAAGTTGTTATCAACTTAAACTGTTACAGATATAAGTTGTTATATGTAGGCTTCATAGTAACTAAAAAGCAAAAAAAAAAAATTATAAATACACAAAAGTTAAAGAGAAAAGTAAGCATACCACTAAAGAAAGTCCTCACACCACAAAGAAAGAGAAAGAGAAGAAGGCACAGAGAGGAACTACAACCAATGCCAAGAAACAATTAACAAAATGGCAATAAATACATACCTACACCTATCAATAATTACTTTAAATGTAAAGAAACTAAATTCTCCAAACAAAAGACATAGAGTGGCTGAATGGATAAAACTAAATACAATACAATAGAATACACATGACCCATTTATGTGTTGTCTACAAGAGATTCACTTTAGATGTAAGGACACACACACTGAAAATGAAGGGATGAGAAAAAGATATTCCATTCAAACTGAAAACAAAAGAAATCTTGAGTAGCTATCCCTATATAAGAAAAAATAGACTTTAAAACAAAAACTATCATAAAAGACAAAGAAGATCATTACATAATGACTAAGGGGTTAATTGAACAAGAGGATATAACATTTGTAAATATATATGTACACAACATAGAAGCATCTAAATATGTAAAGCAAATATTAACAAATCTAAAGGGGGAAACAGATAGCGATACGGTAATAGTACAGGACTCGAATGTCTCACTTACATCAATGGATAGATCATCCAGACAGAAAATCAGTAAGGAAACATCAGCCTTAAATGACACATTAGACCAGACAGACTTAACAAATATATATCAAACATTCCTTCCAAAAGCAACAGATTAACATTCCTCTCAAGTATACATGGAACACCTTCCGAGATAGATCATATGTTAGGCCACAAAACAACTCTTAATAAAATTAGCAGGAACGAAATTGTTTTGTGTTTTTTTTTTAAAGATTTACTTATTTATTTGAGAGAGAAAGACAGCATGAGCAGGGAGCAGAGGGAGAGGGAAAGAGAAAATCCCTAAGCAGACTCCCCACTGAGCGTGGAACCTGATACAGGGTTTGATACCAGGACCCTGAGATCATAACCTGAGCTGAAATCAAGAGTTGCCACTTAACCAACTGAGCCACCCAGGTGCCCCAACAGGAATGAAACAGTATCAAGCATCATTCCCAACTACAATGATAAGAAACTAGAAATGAATTACACAAAGAAAACTAGAAAATTCACAAATATGTGGAGATTGTACAACATGCTACTGAACAACTAATGAATCAAAGAAGAAATTGAGGGGCGCCTGTGGGTGGCTCAGTCGTTAAAGCGTCTGCCTTTGGCTCAGGGTGTGATCCCGGAGTTCTGGGATCGAGCCCCACATCAGGCTCCTCTGCTATGAGCCTGCTTCTTCCTCTCCCACTCCCCCTGCTTGTGTTCCCTCTCTCACTGGCTGTCTCTATCTCTGTCAAATAAACAAATAAAATCTCTTAAAAAAATACAAAGAAGAAATTGAAAGAGAAGTGAAGAATATGTGGAGACAAACAAAAATGGAACTATAACATACTGAAATTTATGGAATGTAGCAAAAGCAGTTCTGAGAGAGAAATTCATGGTGACACAGGCCCACACCAAGAAATGGGAAAAGGCTCAAATAAATAACCTGACCTTACATTTCAGGAACTAGAAAAAGAAGAACAAGCAAAGTCAAAAGTTAGTAGGAGGAAGGAAATACCAAAGATCAGAGCAGAAATGAATGAAAGAGAGACTAAAAACACAATAGAAAAGATCAATGAAGCTAGAAGTTTGTTGTTGTTGTTTTTTTAATAAACAAAATTGAAAAACTTCAGCTAGACTCACCAAGAAAAAAAAAAGGGAGATGGCTCAAATAAATAAAATCAGATCTGAAAGAGATGTTATGACTGGTATCACAGAAATACAAAGGATCATAAGAGGTGACTATGAACAATTATACATCAACAAACTGAACAATCTAGAGGAAACATATGAATTCCTAAAAACATGCAACTTACCAACACTGAATCATGAAGAAATGGAAATCTGAACAGATGGGTTATTAGTAAGGAGATTGAATCATCAGTCAACACTACCCAATGGACCAAAGTCAAGACCCAGATAGCTTCATTGGTGAATTCTAGGACACATTCAAAGAATTAATACCAATCCTCAAACTCTTCCAAAAAACAGAAGAGGAGAGAACTCACCCCAACTCATTTTACAAGGCCAGCATCACCCTGATATCAAACCAAACAAGGATGCCACAAGAAAAGAATATTACAGGCCAATTTCCCTAATGAACACAGAAACAGAAATTCTCAACAAAATATTACCAAACCAAATTCAACAACACATTCAAAGGACCATACACCAAGATCAAGTGGGACTTATTCTAGGGATGCAAGGATGTTTCAACGTCTGCAAAGCAATCAATGTGATACACCACATTAACAAAATGAAGGGTAAAAATCATATGATCATCTTAATAGATGCAGAAAAAAGCATGATAAAATACAACATCCATTTAACACTGAGATAAAAACTTTCAAAAGGAGGCACCTGGGAGGCTCAGTCAGTTAACTATGTGCCTTCAGCTCAGGTCATGATCCCAGGCTCCTGGGACTGAGCCCCACATCCAGCTCCCTGCTCAGTAGGAAGTCTGCTTCTTCCTCCTCTGCCACTCCCCCCACTTGTAGTCCCTCTCTCTCAAATAAATAAAATCTTTAAAAATAAAACTTTCAAAAGTTCATGTGTAGAGGAAACATACCTCAGTGTAATAAAGGCCATCTATGATAAGCTCACAGTAACATCATATTCATCTTAAAGATCAGGAACAAGACAAGGATGCCCACTCTCACCAGTTTCATTCAACATCATATTGGAAGTCCTAGCCAGAGCATTTAAGCAAGAAAAAGAAATAAAAGTCATCCAAACTGGAAAGAAGCAAAACTGTCACTTTCCGCAGATGGCATGATATTATATATAGAAATCCCTAAAAAAAACCTGTTAAATTAATAAATGAATTCAGTAAAGTTGCAGAACACAAAATCAATACACAAAAATCTGTTGCATTTTTATATACTAATAATGAGCTATCAGAAAGAGAAATTAAGAAAAAAGGTCCTATTTATAACTGCATCAAAAAGAATAAAATACTTAGAAATAAGTTTAACCAAGCAGGTGAAAGACCTGCATGTTAAAAACTCTAAGACATGAAGAAAAGAAATTGAAGACAATACAAATACATGGAAAAATATTCCACACTCCTGGATTGCAAGAATTAACATGGTTAAAATGTTCATACTACCCAATCTACAGACTCAATGCAATCTCCAAAAAATGCCAATGGCATTCTTCACATATATAGAACAATCAATCCCAAAATTTGTATGGAACTACAAAAAAAACCCTGAATAGCTAAAGCAATCTTGAGAAAGAAAAACAAATCTGGAGGCATCACACTCCCTGATCTCAAACTCTGTTATAAAGCTATAGTAACTAAAGTAGTATGGTATTGGCATAAAGACACATGGACACATCGATCAATGGAATTGAATAGAGAGTCCAGAAATAAACCCATACATACATGGTCAATTAATTTACGACAAAGGAGTGAAGAATATACAATGGGGAAAGGACAATCTCTTCAATAAATGGTGTTGGAAAAACTGGACAGGCACATGAGAATGAGACTTGACCACTATCTTACACCATACACAAAAATTAATTCAAAATCAATTAAAGATTTGAATATAAGACCTGAAACCATGAAACTCCTGAAAGAAAACATAGGCAGTAAGCTTCTTGGCAAGTCTTGGTGATGATTTTTAAACTCTGATTCCCAAAGCAAAAGCAAAAGCAAAAACAACAACAACAACAACAACAACAACAACAACAAAAACAAGTGAAAGGCATTACTTTCAAAGCAAAGGCAAAAATAAATAAGTGAAACTGTATCAGACTAAAAAGTATCCAATCAAGAAATGGGCAGAAGACATGAACAGACACTTCTCCAAAGAAGACATACAAATGGCCAACACATGAAAAAATGTTCAACATCATTAGCCATCAGGGAAATAGAAATCAAAATCACAATGAGATACCACCTTACACCAGTTAGAATGAAAAAAATTAACAAGACGGGAAACAACAAATGTTGGCGAGGATGTGGAGAAAGGGGAACCCTCTTACACTGTAGGTGAGAATGCAAGGTAGTACAGCCACTTTGGAAAGCAGTATGGAGGTCCCTCAAAAAATTAAAAATAGAGTTACTCTACAACCCTGCAATTGCACTACTGGGTATTCACCCCAAAGGTACAGATGTAGTGAAAAGAAGAAGCACATGCACCCCAATGTTCATAGCAGCAATATCCACAATAGCCAAATTGTGGAAGGAGCCAAGATGTCCTTCAACAGATGAATGGATAAGGAAGAGGTGGTTCATATACACAACAAAATATTACTCAGCCATCAGAAAGGATAAATACCCATCATTTGCATTAACATGGATGGAACTGGAGGGGATTATGCTAAGTGAAATAAGTCAAGCAGAGAAAAACAATTATTATATGGTTTCACTCATATGTGAAACACAAAGAATAGTGCAGAGGACCACAGATGAAGGGAGGGAAAACTGAATGGGAAGAAATCAGAGAGGGAGACAAACTATGAGAGACTCTGGACTCTGGGAAACAAACTGAGGGTTACAGAAGGGAGGGGGTAGGGGGATGGGGTAACAGGGTGATGGGTATTAAGGAGGGCATATGTGGTGATTAGCACTGGGTATTATACACAACTACTGAATCATTGAACATTACATCAAAAACTAATGATGTATTATAGGTTGGCTAACTGAACATAATAATAAAAAACTAAAAATAAAAAAATAAAAAGCTTGTACAAAGCAAAGGAAACCATCAACAAAATGACAAGACAACCCAGTAAATGAGAGAAAATAATTGCAAATCATGTGTCTCATAAGAGGTTAATATCTAAATTACATCAAGAACTCCTACAACTCGACATCAAAAAACTAAAAATCCAATTAAAAATTGGGCAGAAGATTTGAATAGACACTTTCCCAAAGATGACATACAGATGGCCAACAGGTACATTAGAAGATGCTCAACATAATTAATCATCAGGGAAATGTTAATGAAAACCACAATGAGATATTATTTTGCATCCGTTGGAATGACTGTTGTCAAAAAGACAAAAAATAACAAGTATGGGCAAGGATGTGGAGAGAAGGTGGTACTGTTGTGCACTGTTGGTGGTAATATACTAGTGCAACCACTACGGAAAACCGTACGGTGGTTCCTTAAAAAATTAAAGATAGAACTACCATACACTCCAGCAATTCTACTTCTGGGTATTTATCCAAAGAAAATGAAAACACTGTCTGAAAAAGATACATGCAACCCCATGGTCATTGCAGCATTATTTACTACAGCCAAGATACGGAAACAACCTAAATGTGCACTGATGGATAAATGGCTAAATAAATTGTTGCTATATATCACATTTTATATATAAATGTACATAACCAGTATGTATGTATAAATATATGTTATATATAAAATATGTATGTATGGCATATACTATATATATTATTAATTATTGCATCTATTAATATTATTGTATTATATATATTATTCACCTATGAAAAAAGAATAAAATCTTGCCATTTGCAACAACATGGATGGACTTCAAGGGCATAATGCTAAGTGAAATAACTCAGAGAAGGAATGATGCCATGTGATCTCTTTTATATGTGAAATCTAAAAACAATACAAAATAAAACCAAACTCATAAATATAGAAAACAGATTAATGGTTGCCAGAAGCAGGGATTGGGGAGTGAGAGAAGTGAGTGAAAGTGTTATTTAATATTAAAGAAAAACTTTCAATAGAATAAAGGGCAAGGAGATAAATAGGAAAAAAGAACAATAAATGGCCATTAATGTTCAACTTACTAAACTAGAGGAAATACAACACATAATAAAATTGAGAATGCACATACCCTATTTTATTGCAATTCTTCTTTAGGTATATACTATTCTAGAGGCTCTTGCATATGTGAGCAAATAGATATGTATAAAGAATCTCAGCAAAATTGTAATTGTAAAAATTGGAAAAGCCCAAATTCCCATTAATAGGGAAATACATGAGTAAATTGTGGTATTTTTTTCTTTGTCTGAATTTTATTTTTTTATCTTTTAGTTATTTGTATTTATTTCTTCCTCAAATTGTTATTTGAATTCTAGTTAGTTAACATACAGCACAATATTGGGTTCAGGAGTAGAATTCAGTGATACATTAATTACATACAACACCCAGGGCTCATCATTATCAGGTGCCCTCCTTGATACCCATCACCCATCTAGCCCATCCCCCCACTCACCTCCTGCCATCAGCCGTCAGATTGTTCTTTATCTTTAAGAGTCTCTATGGTTTGTTTCTCTCTCTCTCTCTCTCTCTCTCTCTCTCTTTTTACCCCTCCCATACGTTCTTCTGTTTTGTTTCTTAAATTCCACGTATGAGTGAAATCATGGTATTTGTCTTTCTCTGACTGACTTTGCTTAGCATAATACACTCTAGCCAAACTGTTGTATATTCTAGGGGCACCTGGGAGGCTCAGTAGGTTAAGCATCTACCTTTGGCTCAGGTCATGATCCCAGGGTCCTGGGATCGAGCTCCGCATTGGGCTCCCTGCTCAGCAGGGAGTCTGCTTCTTCCTCTCCTTCTACCCACCCCCATGCTTGTGCTCACTCTTGCTCTCTTTCAAATAAATAAATAAAATCTCAAAAGAAATAAATTGTGGTATATTTTTAAAAAGAAATAAAGAGAGGAGGAAAGAAAGAAAGAAAGAAAGAAAGAAAGAAAGAAAGAAAGAAAGAAAGAAAGAAAGAAGCAGTAGATATGGGATCAAGCATGAACAGAGCAGAAGGCATAAGTAAGAAGGGCAAGCTGATAACCCAGATTTCCACAATGTCCACATGTATTATACTGGTGCTTCTCCCTCTACTCACATGAATGGCCATGTTGCAGGGAGGTCCCTTATGACCGGCTAGCAGAGGAGAAAAAGGCCAACCGTGGTTCATGGGCCAAACAGCTCAATATGTGACTACAAGCTGAAAATGGACTGCTATATTACTGCCTCACTCAGGAATGTCCCAGAAAGGCAATGGTAAGAGGAAGTCCCCTCGGTGGGCATAGTTGTAGGTGATGCTAATAGTCATCCACTTTGTGTGCAAAGAAAGTGAGCTGGAAAGAGAAAGATTCAAAGATCGGGACCCCAAAGATACAGATTAGTGAAGAGAAGGGCCATATTCACCCCAATGTTCATAGCAGCATTGTCCACAATAGCTAAATCATGGAAGGAGCCGAGATGCCCTTCAACAGATGACTGGATTAAGAAGTTGTGGTCCATATATACAATGGAATATTACTCAGCCATCAGAAAGAACGAGTTCTCAACATTTGGTGCAACATGGACGGCACTGGAGGAGATAATGCTAAGTGAAATAAGTCAAGTGGAGAAAGACAAATATCATATGGTTTCTCTCATCTATGGAACATAAGAAATAGGAAGATCGGTAGGGGAAGAAAGGGATAAAGAAAGGGGGGGTAATCAGAAGGGGGAATGAAACATGAGAGACTATGGACTATGAGAAACAAACTGAGGGCTTCAGAGGGGAGGGGGGGAATGGGATAGGCTGGTGATGGGTAGTAAGGAGGGCACGTATTGCATGGTGTACTGGGTGTTATACGCAAGTAATGAATCATCGAACTTTACATCAAAAACTAGGGATGTACTGTATGGTGACTAACAGAATAAAAAAATATTATTAAAAAAAAAAGATCGGGACCAAAGGGATCTGAGAAATAAGTATGTGGAGGAACTACAGGAGTAGGAACAGATAGTAAATATCTTTGATTCAGATGCTAATACCCACCAGAGAATATCAATGATAGAAGACGTACTGGCAAGGAAATAGGCCAGATGACTTGGCAAGGTGACATCATCCAATCTCTGTCATTGACACAGTGTGACCACAAATGGAATAATCATGGTGGCTGGGATGGAGGCTAGGCATTAGCCCAATAGTAAGGGCCACCCCTCAGGACGGCAGATCTAGCTATTGCCAATGCCAAATGTATAACTTCCCAGCAAAAGACTCCATACTGAGCCCCCAATGTAGCTACCATTTCAGGAGATCAGGCAACTATTTGGTGATAAGTTGATGATATTGGATTCCTTCCACCCTTGATGCAAATTGAAAAATTCTCTTGGTATGGATTTGCCTTTCCTTTCCATAAGTTCTCAACCAGCACCACTCTGTGAAGACTCAGGGAGTTTGGCCCATCAGCAGCGGATTCCATTAATACTGCCTCAGACCAATGGAGAAAGGCAATGGGCAAATGACCATAGTCTTGTCACATACCTTACTCTTAGAAGCTGATGGTCTGACAGAGTGATAGAATGGCCTTTTGAAGGCATGCCTGAGGGACCAGCTTAGAGATGATATACTGACGACGGGAAATACCCCTAACTCAATGATTAGCATATGGTGCTATGCCCACAACAAGTAGAATACGTGGGTCCTGGAACTAAGAAATGGAATTGGAGTGGCTCTGCTAACTATCATTCCCAGAGACCAACCTGGGGAATTTGTGCATACCATTTTCAAAAACCTACGCTTTGCTTCCACCAGAAAATACTGCAAGTGTCCTATTAGACTTTAAGTTATGATTACCACCCTGTCTCTTTAAGCTTCTTATACCAACAAGCCAGCAGGCCACGAAGTGTCACCATTCTGCAAATGGTCATCAGGAGGAGGTATATGTGGCACCCACGTGATCTCCAAGAGCATCTCTTGGTACTCCCTCGCCAGTTTTGAAGGCCAACAGACAAGTTCAGCTGCCACAACCTGAAAATAGCAAGCAGAGGCTCAGAGGAATCCAAGGTCTGTCGTCTCACTGGATAAGCAACTAAGCAAAAGACGTACTACCCGAGGGAGAAAGGAGGGGGAAATGAGTTTCAGTTGACTTTGAGGCTAGCTACCATATCAAAATCTGCAGTCCACGCAGCTAATCTTGCTCTTTTAAGTTTCTCCAGGAAGAAGAACAAAGAATCCTGAAGCAATTGGTGCCAGATTTAATGAGCTTATTATCTGAAGCAAGCAGGTCTGAAGAGTGCAAACAATTAGTGGATGCTGTGGATGTACCGTCCCGACTCGCTCTTCAATGTCGAGCTAGCCCTTCCATCAGTATCTACACGTGTGGCCTGCTGATGGCTCACAGCTGTGTCCCTTCCCAAGACTTGCCCTCAGCTCAAGTACATGGCTTTCTCCTTGGGGGGAGTCTGGCTGATGCAGGATGATGGGGTCAGACAACCTTCCCCCAGTGGGGACATCTCTGAAGTGTCATCCCAGCTGCATGATCTTTTTGCAACTACACAAGAGATTTCCTTTTTTTTTTTCCTTTTTCATATTTCTTCTGAAAGTTATATTTAATAATACAAAGGAAATTAAATATAAAAAGTAAAGGTATAAAAATGTATACATTAGGAAAATAACAAAAGAAAACTAGGAGAACTATATTAATAGATAAATTAGACATCAGGCAAAAAGCATTAATAAAGATAAAGACGGTCACTATTAATAAATGGTTCTACTCACCAGAAAGACATAATTCTAACCTGATAGGGACCTAATTAATAGCTTCAAAATGTATACAGTCAACATGTGCAGAATTACAAAAGGATTTGATAAATCTACCATAATGAAGAACATTCTCAGTAATTGGTAGATTAAGCATACTAAAAAGAAAATTAGGGTACAGAAAATCTAAACACAATTAACATGAAAGTCAACAAATCAAAAGGATTAGTTTGCTACTAAAAAAATCCTCTGACCACAATGCAACTAAGTTAAAATTCCAACTAAGTTAAAAAATTTTTTAAAACCCAGAACAATATAAGATGTCCATATATTTGAAAATTCCAAAATACATTAAAAGCATTAATGGCCCATGTGAAACTATAATAGAAATTAGAAAATTTTTAAATTTAAAGCTGGATGTCAATTGAAATATTACATACCAAAACTTCTGGGGTATAGTGAGAGCAACATTGACTAGGAAAATATGTAATCAGCTTTAAATACACATTTTGTTTATTTTTCTTTCCTTTTCTTTCCTTTTTTTTTTTAAGTAAGCTCTACACCCAACACAGGGCTTGAACTTAAAACTGTGAGATTAAGAGTTGCTCGTTCTACCAACTTAGCCAGCTAGGTGCCCCTAAATACACATTTTGGAAATAAAGGCTAGAAGTAAAGGAATTAGGCATCCAGTTCAATTAAGAAACCAGGACTAAGTTGGGAGATCCCTAGGAATGCAAGGTTAACTTAACATTAAACTTCAATTAATGTAGTTGACTATACCAAGCAATTAAAAGAGACAAATCACATGACTCATCTTAATAGATGCAGGGGAAAAAAAAGATGAGGTGAAGTTCACCATCCATTCTGAACCTTGAAAACATTATACTAAGTGAACGAAGTTGGATACAAAAGATTCCATGATTATATAACTGCATGTGTATGATGTGTCCAGAAGAGGCAACTTCATAAAGATAGAAAGTAGATCAGTGGTTGTCAGGGGATATAGGAGGACGGTAATGGCGAGTGAGTGCTAACGGGTAGGAGGTGTCTTTCTGGGGTGATGAAATGTTCTGGAACACTGGGAACGGTTGCACAGTACAGTGACTATAGTAAAAACCACTGAATTGTACACTTTAAAATGGTGAATTTTATGTGAATTATATCTTAAAAAAAAATTTAAAGTAATAAACTACTGACACAAATAACACATGGATGAATGCTTAAAAACTTAAACTGATGAAAAGAAGCCAGGCGTAAAAGAGTGCCACCAAGACAACACTGCTCGCCTGAAATTCCAAGTACAGTGACAGGAACCAGTGGCTACCTAAGGCTTTCAGACAGAGGGAAACGTTTTGGGGTGAAAAATTAAAATAAATAAACTCGTCATCCACTCATGTTGAACACTCTTGGCCTACAGGGGTAGAAAGAACTTCCTTAGCCGGATAACATATCAACAAACAAACAAACAGGCAAAAAAAAACCCTCACTAACAAAGATTTGAGATAATGGTAATATGGTAAAGTATTCCATTTAAGATCAAATTTTGGCCATCACCACTTTCATTCAATTTGGTGCTGAAGATCCTATTCCATGTACTAAGGTGATAAAAAGCATACAAGGTATACAAATCGTGAGAATTGAAAACGAAAAACAAAACAAAACAATTGGTATTTGAAGACAACTACTGTCTCCAGAGAAAACCCCAAATAATTCACAGATGAATTATTTTCATTAATTAGGCAGTAATGTATTTCACCCAGGTCTTATAATGGAAGTCCATTTCTTCGGTCACCTGCTAGAAAAGAAAGCTTGGCCACTGAGAATTCCATCTTGATAACTGACCCAAAGATATTCAGCGTTGATGGTTTGTAAAATCCTCCATGCTCTTTTCCATCCTGACAACAAGTCATGGCTGGGGGCGGGGGGGGGGGGGG
>NW_024423897.1:18185879-18327078 GCF_017311325.1 Ursus maritimus
GGGGGGGGGGGGGCAGGAGAGATAGCTGTAGCCTCAGAACTCTGAAGCTGTATCTTTTTTCACAATGAAATCTAATTCCATCTTCATTGGTCATTTTCTCTGCAGGGAGGCCTGAGTGGGGCCAAGGTGGGGCCAAGAGCACCAAGGCTTTTGCAGGTGGGACCGAACCTGGTCCGTCTGAACTCAGGAATTTGTTCTTTGCCTCTCTGGTGCCTGGGAAGCTCTTTGCTGCACAGCCTTTGCAGAGCAGAATGCAGGAGGAAATGATTCCTTTGGAACAGCTATGATTTTAGGATTATAGAGGATCCTTGGAGGTCGTAGGAAGATAAAACTGTGTTAGAATGATGTCAAGGTTCTGATTTAACCCCACTAAACCTGAAGATTTCCAAGTGCTTAAACAGCTTTATGTGTAAGTAACTATCCATTTAACTTGGTGTAAGTTCTCACGCAGAGAGAGACTGCAGCTTCTGCAGGCATCTGGAATTTATCAGTATTTTGCTCCCAGGGGTAAACACAGACTATCAGCAACATAAGAACCCAAACTGAAAAGAGGAAAAATACATAATTTATGCTTTTAAAAATCCTTATATGATTTAGTCAATCCTAAATCAGTCCTTTAGTTAGTCCTGTTACAAAATTCTAGATTTTAAAAGGTGACTGAATACGTAAGTGGTCCAGCTTGCAACATTCAATCCTACCTCCCCCTCTTCACATGGGAGGAAACTGATTACAAAGTGGATCATTTAAATGAGCAAAATGAATGGGGTGAATCCTGTGGAGCACTGGAGAGCGGATGCCTCACCCAAAGGAAGCAGAGGTCACCCAGTGACTGGTGACAGCTGCTTTAAGGAACTGTGGACCCACTGGGGTCACATACTCTGATGTTTTCACGGTAAGTCAGGTATCAAGATTTTCTTAATGAAATCCCTTGATTTTTAAAGGTCGGCTCATTGCGTCCCCGCACAAATACTGTACAGGTTATAATAAAGGCATGTGTCGTGTGCTCGTCAGAATCGATAGAGCAGCTGCCATTTTATGGCTTCGGGATAAAATGATGGGCCCAGTTAGGTGCAGGACTAGATAAAAAATCCAGTGTCTCCAACGAAGACATGAAACCATCAACAGGTACATGAAAAGGTTCTCAACATCATTAATTATCAGGGAAATACAAATCAAAACCACAGTGAGATATTGCCTCACACCACTCACGGAAAAGATAAGAAAACAAGCATTGGAGGTGCGGAAAAAGGAGCCCTTTTGTACAGCTGGTGGGAATGGAAATTGCTACAGCCACTCTGGAGAGCAGTGTGGAGAGTTCTCAAAAAATTAAAAATAGAATTACCATATAATCCAACAATTCCACTTCTGGGTATTTATCCACATGAAACCAAATCACTGTCTTAAAAAGATATCTTCACCCCATGTTCACTGCGGGATTATTTACAATAGCTAAGACATGGAAACAACCTAAGTGTCCATGGATGGATGAATGGATGAAGAAAATGCGGGGTGTGTGTGTGTGTGTGTGTGTGTGTGTGTGTGTGTGTGTTGGAATGCTGCTCACTCACAAAAAAGAATAAAATCCTGCCACAAGCAACCATATGCGTGGATCTTGAGGGCATTACGTTAAGTGACATAAGTCAGACAGAAAAAGATGTGTCCTGTATCATCTCGTATATATGTGGAATCTAAAAAAAAAAGCCAAACTCATAATACAGAGAACAGATTGGTGGCTGCCAGAGGCAGGGGCGGGTGCACTGTGTGAAGGTGGTCAAAAAGGACAAACTTTCAGTTATAAGATAGATAAGCCCTAGGGAGGTAATGTACAGCATGGTGACTGTAGTTAACAATACTGTACTGTATGTCTGAAAGTTGCTAAGAGAGCAGATCTTAAACGCATTCATCACACACACACACCCCAAACATTTGTAAATCTGTGTGGTGATGAACGTTAACTTATTGCGGTGATCACTGTGCAATAAAAACATAGATCGAATCATTATGTTGTACACCTAAAACTAATACAATGTTATATGTCAATTATATACCAATTTAAAAAAATCCAGTCTTCCAGATTCCACACCAGGCCTTTCTTGGCCCCAGATTACCTGTCTGGAACATGCCAGATTTTAAATTCATCATTGTTTCCCTTATTATATTTCCTAAGAGAGATATGCCTTTCTTAACCATATACGTTAAAATAGAATATCTAAACTTGGGCAGGAAACCACATAAGAAGGGAAAGAAAATAATACTGCATTGAATTACAATTAGCAAGGAAGTGTCTGACTTAATTTTCCATGTATTTAGAAATATAGAGCATATATTTCCAGAGAATGTTTTGTGTTTACCACATGTCTGTCTAGTTATATGGCTGCAATATAATTGTTTTCCTGCTGAGAATTATGGCAGTGAAGTTACTCTGGGTCCTATTACAGCTAATTATAGTCTTGCTCTGGAATTTAAGAGCTCCCTTGCAAAGCTCCCTGCTCTCCATTTATACACAATGGACCTGGAGAGCATTCTGATTCTACATGTGATTGTCATTCTCAGGCTCCTGCTAGAAATATGACATTTGGACGTTTAAGGGTACAAATTACCAGAAATGAGTCCAAGTTGATTGGAATAATTCTGACTTTCAATTGCATGAAAAAGGAACACCTTTGTGTAAAGAAAAAAAACATATATATACGTGTTTCAAATGAGGTCCAGAGAATTATAGCTACAGATTCTCCCTGGTCTGATGTCTACTAAGAATGCAAGGGTGTGAGCTGGGTAAACAGCTTCTCTGGGCTCTCATAGTTGGAGCAGAAGCATGCAAGTTCACCACAACAAAGGTAAAAATACCTCTCTTTAAATTGATAAACTTCCCTGGGGCTCAGAGTTGAAACACTGGGGTTCTTTCCAGCAATGTCACTTACTACCCTGGGGATATGTTAACAAATCATTCAAGTTGTTTAAATTTCATTTTTCTTGTTTGTAAAATGGAGAAACGAATGCCTGCCTTGCATTCATTCCAAAGTTGCAATGAGGGCTGAATTTAGACGGTGGGGTCTCATAGATTAAGGAAGCGCGCCTCTTTTCGCCACTACTGCCTGAGGAACTGGAACTTACATAGAGTTTTGAGGAGTAAGATGTGTGGAGTTAGACCCTGTTAGCCTTGGGAAGCCCTCAAGATGGTGAGGACCGTAAGTACTTGCTGGAGTTGTTTTAAGGGTTAAAGGACAGAGTGCATAGAAAGTGCTTGGCCCAGTGTCTGCCTCATGGAAAGACCTTAATAGCCTTTCTCTTCTGCAATCATATTACAGTGAATTACTGAATCTTTTCTTATTGTATTACCAGTGGGCTATTTGCATACACAGGACATTGACTAAGATCAGCACTTCTATTTTTATGGCTGTGATCATTGATTTTTTACCAAAAATTGAAAGATTTTTGTTTAAAAAAAATCAAACAGTGCACAAAAAGTTTCATGGGTTTTAGAAACAAAGCGAAGAAGCTAAATTCAGAACTTTTGATCTTGAAAGGGTCTGTTTTACTGTCTTCCCTGGAGCACATCAGAAGAGGAATGAAGGGGAGAGCGAAGTTGGAAATTTTTACCTCGAAAAATCCTTTGCAGCAGAGAGGGTATTTCTCCCCTCCTTTTTCTAATCCATGCCTTTTATAACATTTATTTCTTAATTTTATCAAAGTAGTTTTCTGTGTGGTTTAGAAGGTGAGGAAGAGCACGAGGCTTAGACATGGAAGGAGCTGTGCCCTGCTCTGCCCTTGCTCTCCCCCAATTCCAGCTCCCACAGGCAGCTACTTCCAAATCTCTCAGATGTTTCTTCTGTTACTTATCTTCCATATTCTAGATAACATGCTTATGCTGCCATCCTTGATTTCTTTCCCATTTCTATTATTATTTAATGACTTCCCACTACCCATGATGCTGCTCTCTGAAACCCTTTCTTCCCACGCCGATCCCTCCCCCCAACCTCCTACTGAAATCATATCATAATTTTTAGGCTAATCAATAGCAGTGATCACATCATTTTCACCCCAGTTATTTGTGCATGGCTGTAGCACACAGTGTTTCATAGAATTCCTTTCTGATATAAAATCTGTGTTTTCAGGAGTCAATAACGGCTGCTTTCATTTGTTTGCTTAGCTTTTTCCATATATATTTCCAACTCTGCCCTTTGATCCTCAATTCCAACGAATCAGTTAATCTACCCAATTCATTGTTTGTTTGTTTTTTCTCTCAGAGATAAGTCTCCTGAAACCACCCCCCACCCTCGCCCCTCCCACCAAGTTCTAATGTCAGCTGGTTCTTTTCCAAGCCTGTTATATAGATGGTGCCCTGTGTTGTCTTGCTTTTTTCTTTCCCTGTCATCTGAAAATTCTTCGCTGGGTTGAATCCCCTGCTTCGTTTCCTTTTTCTTGATTCACTCTCTCATTTGGGGGAGGACGCTCTCCAATAGCTTCCTGACAAAGGGTTCTTGGTAGATAAATTTTTTTGAGAACTTGCTTCACTAAAAATATGGTTGGTTACATGTTCACTTGTAGACTCATTGGGTATACAGTTCTAGGTTGTCAACCACTTTTGTGGAGAATTTTTAAAGTATTATTCCATTGCCATCTGACTTGCAATTATGTTGGTGAGCAGTTTTAACACAGATCGTTCCCAATTTCTTCCTGGCAGCTGAGAAAACTTCTCTTTCTGCCCGGTGTTCTAAAGCCTGTATGTGTGTCTGGCAATTGCTACGCCCAGCACTCACGGAACTTCTAATCTGGAATGTCAGGCACACTTTTTTTGTGGACAGTCTTTCTATGTTTCTTTTCTTATTTCCTCCCCTCGATTTATCTGTCTTCCCATTTGGAGTTCGTTGATGTCAGATGTCAGTCCTCTTACACAAATTCTCCAATTTATAAATCTCTTCTCATAAGTTTGTATCTTTTTCTGTCCCCGTTTATGGGAAGATCCTGTAGCTTTATCTCAAAAAAACTCTTGAAGTAATAAGTTCTGCTATGCTATTTTCAATTTGCATTCCTTGTTTCTTCTTCTTAGAATGTTCTTTTATTTTTTACATTTTTGTTTCATGGCTACAATTCCTTCCTTCTCTTATCTAAGAATTTTAATTGGGTTTATCGAGGTTTTATTCTGTTCTTCGCCATGTGTCTGTTTTCTGTTACATTCTTTTTGTTTGTTTGTTTCATGTTTTCATGTCTGGCTAACCTTGGTTGTTCAGCCATACTTAAGAGACAGGCATTAAAAAGCTGATAGAAAACCATGTGTGACTGAGCAGAGCATTATAGGGTGAATAAGCAAGGGCCTTGAATTTCCTTGGGGGACCTCTTGATGTCAGTACCACTTTATTTTTTTCATAGACAAGTTTTTCCAAGAGAAAGCCTCCAGTCTCCTGCCTGCATTACATAAGGCTGGTGCCAGCATTCTGGAAACTTAATGGTAAAAGAGTCGTAGAAATTCTCATGCTCTCACCTATGCAGACATCCTGTTCTGTCTTCGCTGTGCCTGATGTCCCAAGGGTAGAGAGACTTTATGAATTAAAGAGAGCTTAAATCTCCTTCCTTCCTAGCTGGGAGGAGTGAAGGATCTTGTGATCTGTCATAAATGTTCCTTATTCAGACTTTCCAACAACCCCCTGATTTTAGCCCCATTCTGAATCACAAGCTTGAGGGATCCATGGTGCTACTAATTCCAGACTTTCTTCAATTCTTCAGCTTGAATCACACACTTCCCACCCCAGCCTCCATGGCGGAGAGGTTACAGGGTTCTCCACACTGCTAAGTCACCTACTACTCATTTGTCTGCTTTCCATCTTCCAAACTATGATCAAAGATCGCTGAAATTCCCATTTCCGTTGTCGCTGTTTCAGGAATTTAAATCTTGTTTATACCTTCTGTCAGCTCAGGTCCTCTGAGGAGCAGGTGACAAGATAGAACCAGATTTGCAAGCGATGAGAAGAAACATCTGTAAAGGGTAAGGGAGAGGGCGAAATTGAGGCACTGTATATGGGGAGAGCCTTTGAACGGTGCTGGCATACTGATACCTCTGAAAGGAAGGAGGGAGGGCAGCAGGGTGGGTAAGAAGAGCACGGATTCAGAAGTAGTTCTAACGGAACGTTGGTCAGGCCAGTGGAGAAGCCCCAGGTAGAGAAGCCCATAGGAGAAGTCCTGCACTGGGCATAAATGGCCTGGCTCTACTTCCTTCACCACTGTCAGTCAAGGCCAGGGAGCATTCCAGCAAGAATGTGATCTCAGCGTGAATGACACCGTGGATCTGAAAGTACAACAGCTGGTACCTGTCAGCCAGCAACACCGCTCATACCAGCTCCTCTGAAGGGACATGTGAGTGGAACACCTCCACTGCCACTGTACTCAGTTATATTTTTGTTTGCCTTATTTAATAATTTTCACATGATTTTTTTTTTGAAAGAACAGAGGTAAGTCTCTGTGTTCAATCTATTCCATTGAAGGCCATTCAACATTTTCTGAAAAAGATTTTATTTATTTATTTGAGAGACAGAGAGAGAGAAAGCATGAGCAGGCTGAAGGGCAGAAGGAGAAGCAGACTCCCTGCTAAGCAGGGAGCTTGAAGCAGGACTTGAACCCAGGACCCTGAGATCATGACCTGAGCCGAAGGCAGACTCTTAACTGACTGAGCCACCCAGGTACCCCAATGGCCACTCAATTTTCTTAAGAGCTATTGAAGTTGGCAAGTGACAGGTAACTCACCTGAAGTCACAATATGGCTCCAGGAATCACCCTAGTTCAGCTATTGTCATATACCGTCCAACCAACTCTCCAAAATTATATGCAAAGGTCCCATGAAAAAGCTTACTATTTAAAATAAGAAAACAATTTTCTTTTGTCAGAAAACTGATATATTATTGGTAATTTCCATTTTCTTCTAGCCATTTTACTATGAGAAGACAAAGAAAGGAGTCTGTTTGGGGTCCAGAGTAAAACTGCTTTTATGAAGATACAACCATGCTATATATTTCAGAGTCCAGTGAGCTGAATGTTTGTGTCCCCCCTCCACCCCAAATTCATATGCTAAACTCCTAACCCCCAATAAGATGGTGTTAGGAGGTGGTGGGGCCTTTGGGGGTGATTAGATCATGAATGGGATAGTGCCCTTATAAGGAGACCCCAGAAAGTTCTCTAGCCCTCTTTCTGCCCTCCGAGGACACAACAAGGAGTCAGTAGTCCACAGCCCAGAAGAAGGCCTTCACCAGAATCCAACCAAACTGGCACCTGATCTTGGACTTCTAGCCTCCAGAACCCTGAGAGGTAAATTTCTGTTATTTAGAAGCCACCGGTCAATGGTACTTTGTTATGGCAGCCTTAACAGACTGAGATACAGAGCTTGGATTCCTCTGTTACCCCTGAGAAATAAGTGCTCTTCACTGTTACATATGAGACGAAACACTTTTTGTTTTAATTTTAGCTCTATGAGTAAAAAATTCAAGAAGTACAAATAAAGCAGAACCTTTATCTGTTACATTTATGCTAACCCTCCAACCCTTCCCTGACCAACCAGGGAGGGTAACCATTTATATGGAATGTAATCTTTGAGACCATTTTTTAGTGTGTGTATGTGGGTGTGTGTCTGACTTTCTGTATGTATATATGTATCTCTCAAGAGATATACACACACACATACATATGATTGTTTCCCTGATTTTTTAATATCAACTATATCTACTGTGAGCATTTTTCTCTCTCTGTACAACAATAAGCTCTGGAAATCTTGATTTGTCACTGCATAGAGATTTACCTCATTCTTTTATTTCTTGCATAAAATTCCTCCACTTGTATTTATTCTAACATAGATCATGCAACTGAGAACATTAAAGATGTTCATACATGTTACAATAAGTATTTAACACAGATCTTAAATAAATATTGGTGCAATGTATAAATGAATGAATACCCAAAATGTTATACACTATCCTGAAAAGACAAATTACGTTGTTTTTTTTTGGTCAGGTGACCTGATGTTAAAAACACTAGCAATATTACTGGGTTCATAGGCCAGATCCTTTGTTTCTATTCCCCGTCATGAAATCAGACAAAATAGAGCAGAATGTAATGGAACAGATCTTGCAGTCAGAAGACAGTGGTTCAAATCCTGGATCTTCTGGGACCTCATGACGTCATATCTTTCCTGCATGCCAATTTCTACTTTGTCATGGGGATAATAAACTCCAAGTCCAAATGAAAGAAAGTACTCAACAGCCTGTTTAAACTACAGCACATTATGCAAATGTTAGTTTTTATTACCTCCTAAGGTGCCATATTGATAAGTAAATTGTTGAGTTATGAAATGTTTGACTCAGCCTGGACCACAGCTGAATCAGCGCTTTCTGCCTGCACATCCCAGATGTCTTTGCCCGCCATCTTGACATGCGCTAGTCCTTGAGTGGCCACACTGCCACACAGCGCTCCATGTCTTTCCAACATGAAATGTCGATGAGTTTCCCAATTAAAACATTAAAAATGTGTGAGGAACTACTGTCATGCAAAGAAGCTAATAATCCTCATGACTTTTCTTTTTTATAAGTGAGCTGTTCATTTCAGTCGCAACATGTATTACTGTAATCAGGAAAAATGATTCTAATACCTCCTATTGGTTCACACAACAGGAAACAGGCGTTTTAATATCTGCTCGATTTTTACGTGCTGAAGTACAACTGTGTTTATTCTACCAACATATTGCCCTAGTTTTTAAAAAGAGATGAAACATACTGTACCAGCTGTAAGCCAGTTTATTATATGGGAGTCGCAGTGTTACATAATTTTCTTTAAATGCCAGCTAATGTTCGGCAGGAAAGGGAGGCATGTGCTCTGTGAAACGCTCAGATGTCTTAACCTTATTTTTTATTTTTCTTCTCTCCGCTTTGTCTCTGCCCACCCTGCCAACTTGGGAACAATAGTCTATCATCCTGTCAGTCCCCTGCCGGGGTGAACCGCATCTGTTACAAGACGCTAACTTCAACCCACAGCGGGCCAAACACAGTGCTGCTCTTGGCTATAGATTGAGCCCCAACAGGCAACCACCAATTCCACATTATGCAGCGCTTCCTACCAATGATAATCACCGACATTTTTCATAGCACTTTAGACACGCATTCTTGGGGGTTCGGAGCTTGGATTTTGGAGTCAGGTGGCAACGTGGGTTCAAAATACGATTCTTAGTCAGACAAGATATCGAGAGTCTCTGTGCCTCAGCTTCTTCATAAGGTTTCGAGGAACACTAAATGAGACAATCCATGTCACGGGCTTTGCACTGCGCCTGGCAGACAAGGATTGATTCACAGGAGCTAAGACTAGTAGAACTGCTAGCTAAGCCACAAACCAGCCCTGAGAAAAAAAGGGGGAAGCCCCACCCCCCACACTTTTCAGGAAAGAAAACAGACTCCGAATGGCTAACTGGCCTGCCCAAGGTCTTCCCACCAGCAGTTGGCAGGGACCATACAGACTCCAAGCCAGATCTGCTCTTGCTAGATTTGCGCTTTTCCCACTCAAAAGGACCATTTCTCCAAGGAAGAGCAAAAGTGAAGAATGAAGAATGATAAAGAGAAAAAAGAAAACAACGTAGGGATCAGATTGATTTCAGGACACCACCCTGCGCAATCACCTTTTCCCCACAAGTTACTCAATTCTCTGGGCCCCTGTCTACTACCTACTATTTACCAAAGACACTAAAATGCGGTGCTAAACAGGACAAATCAGTTCACAGGGTGCCTATGTCCTGGGTGGAGAGGACAGATAATCAACCAGCAACAAACAAACAAATACGGCAAATTCAGATCATGATAATGTATAATAAGAACAGTGTAATAGTGACCTTGAGCTCGGGATGGAACATTAGGAAGGAGAGGCAGCGTGGTATGAGTTGAGAGCATGGGTGCCAGAGCCAGACAATCTGAGTTTAAATTTTGGCTTTATCACTTACCAGCTGTGTGACCTTGGGCAAGTGACTTAACCTCTCTGTGCCTCAGGTTCCTCAGATGATTGTGAAGATTTTAAATAAGTGAATATATACTAAGGCTTAGTACAGTGCCCGGTACACAGCAAGTGTTCTATAAGGGACAGCTAAATAAAATAAGTCCAGCTGGAAAGGTGTGGAGGAAGAGTACTCTAGGGATAAGAAACAGCAAGTTCCAAGGCTGTAGTGAAGGCCCAAGCTTGAGGTTTTGAGAAAGAGAAGGAAAGGCAGTGCATTGCAGAGCAGTGAGCAACAGAGAGGGTGGCGGTTGATGAGGTCTACAAACCATCCATTAGAGAATGTTACAAGTAATTCACCTATCTGAAATTAAGGGTCTGGAAAAAATCATTCTTAATGTCCCTTTATTTCTGAGATCCTTTGAAGATAACATACCACAGGTCACCTACCAAGAGAAAGTATGTAGGCTCGGATTCACATGTCCCCAGCAAGCAGGTGTCAGCATGCACCAACCACCCTCCTCACCTCCACGGCACAATCTGGGAATTAGTACAGGGGGCCAGGAGCCAAGTTTCTGCTCCTCGAGCACCAGGCTGCTCAGGGTGGTGGCCGTTTGACCACAGGGAAGCAAATGACTGTCCTGGCGGCACGAGCAGAAACCTGCCCAGGTTCTACTGAAATCAGCTCCTCACACAGAGCTGGCTTAGACCAGTAGCATCCCGGTACAGCTGATTATGCAGGGAACTCGTGGCTCCACCTCTCCTGAGAACTGGTCAGAACAGGTCCTGCAGGGGGCTAATCTAGTCTTGCTGAGCCAGCTGGGTGATCTTGGACCTAATCTGTAAAATGAAGAGAGATAACAGTTCATCTCTCATGGGTCACGGTGAGGACTTAAAGACAGAAAACAGAGAGTCTGGCACAGAGAATTGTTCAATTCAAGTTAGTGATCATTATTAGAGATGATCACTTCCTGGTTTCAGCTAAAAATAATCCACAAACAAAGATGCGAGAGCTAATTCATATTATTGACTGCTGAATGACAACATACCCTTCTGCTCTTGCATAAGAATGAAATTTGGGCAGTACTCAGCCCAAAAAGAAGTATTAAAGTCAATATCTCATGGACCAGGGCAGGCCCTAAGGAGAGATGGGCCACGGAGGGTGGGTACTGCCATGAAAGACCATGGGCTCCAGTCCCATTCACACGCGGATTCACATCCAAACCCCCATTTTAGTGTATCTTATGGTTTTGCGGATCAGAAATTCGAGCAGGGCTTAACTGGATGATTCTTATGGTCCATGTAGCATCGACTGGGTTACCCGAGGGTATTCAGCCAGCAGCTGGACTGATCTAGAGCTCCAGGAAGGTCCATGAAAGCTTTGCTCGCATACCCAGTCCCTTGATGACTACACTCCATGTAGTCACAGGGTGAGATCTCTTGGACACTCCAGCACACTAGCTGGAGTTCTCACATGAGAGTCCCGGGCACCCTGAGACCCAGACAAATGCTACGAGTCCTCTGGCTGCAAGGCCAGGCTCTCCTTGATGTCCCTTCCACCATCCTCCAGTAGTTGAAGTGGTCACAGCCTGAGCCAGCCCAGGTTCAAGGGAAGGGGGAGCTCTTCTTGACAGGAAGATCATCAAAGAATTTGTGGCCATCTTTAATCTGCCACAGTACCTAACCCTAGGAATAATAAGAACTTTGAAGGATGGTCAATGGGACTGAAAAGCTGTTATCTCCACAGAATAGCCATTCTCCAGCCCCTTATTCCTTCCTCTTTCTGTATCTGCAGCACCTTTTCTATTAAGACTCGCCCAGTATACAATGACAGGTGTAAGCCATCCTAACTGACATGCAAAATGATAATATTTTGCACAGCACCTTGATTGCGCCATTCATCCAAGAATATCCAAGTCCTCTGCAAACAATAATTAAGCCTCTGCACCCCCGTAATGCTCCATTATCTTCTCTTTATAGATGGAGAAGCACTGAGCCCAGAAGAGTGAATTTACCAAGGTCACAGGAGTTAGTGACTGAGCTGAGAAGGAACCCACTGCATCAGCAGCTTGGTCAGCGCCCACAGTCTGCACTGCCAGGGATGCCAGACCTAGAAATCCAGGGGAAGCCCCCCCCCACCCGTTTTCCTGGTGGCTCCTTCTCACCTTGCCCCACGACAGCATTACTGTCCTTGCTTACGAAGGTGGCTTTGAATCCAAGCTTCCTCAAAGCCAGATGGAGACCATCGAGAGAGCTGGAGAATCTGCACACTCCCCACTTCACATCCGACATCTCCAATTACTCAGGAAGTCACGCGCGATTAAACAGAGGCAGTGGGCAAAGCAAGGTACAGCGGTTGTGCTTTCACTCTTCACTCGGCATAGCTCATTTGCTTTGCTGTCAGATAGCAAGAAATTCCAGAGCAAGGAGACAAAAGAATATGGGTGGGGAGGAAGGGGAATGAGAGAGAGTGACTGTAAATGATAGGCCACGTTCAGAATGTATCATTGAGCTTTTGGCAAACGATTGACTCCTGCCTGATCTTTGTCAAATCTTATAAAGCAAGTGCTATACCGGCTGCGAAAGCTTGCTGGAGTCATTTAGCTTTTTGGATAAGTCGGAATGAGAACAGACACATCCCCTTTGATGAGTCGACCTTCTCACTGCTGACTGTGTCCCCCTCGTATTCCTAGACCTACAACATGATAATCATTTTTAAACTGATCTTTCTAGACCCATTCCCACCCCAGCCATTCTATTTTACTAGTTCCAGTTTAATATCAGAATTGCAAACTTTTACAAAATAGGACTTCGAAGGGATCTGGAAGTTACCAGCTTAACACCTTCGCATTATAGGTCGGGAAACTGAGGCATCGCTATAGCGTGATTTGAGTACCATGTGAACTTGGACCCAGTATTTAACCTCTGAGTCTTTAGTCTTCTCATCTACAGGATGTGGATAACAAACAGCGCTCATCTGCTCTTGGGTCGCGGGGAGGACCAAAGAGAATTGGGCACATAAACAGTTGTACAAGCTGTGAACTGTTTTACAGAAGAAAACATTTGCTCAAGGTGACACAGCAAGTCAGCAACAGAGTGGGGCCTAACACCCAAGCCTTTTAATTTCCACTTCAAGGATCCATTCAAGAAACATTTACTGTGACACCACCAGGTTCCAGGCACTGTCGTGAGCACAGAAAATGGAGGGATGAGCACGACAATCTCAGCCACTGCTCTCGTTGGAGTTTACACTGTAGAGGACGATGGGATTTACATGTACGGCAGCTGGGGTAAGTGTTAGGAAGAACAAGTGGCGGGTGCCGTGAAGTGAATGAGAGCAAGACAAGCGGGCAAGGGCAGTGAGGGAAGACTTCCCAGAGGAAGAGACATTTAAATTGTGACGGAAGGCTGAGCAGGCTTTGGAAGAGGAGAGAGGGACAGGAGGCAGGGGGGTAGTCTCCAGGTGGGAAGAGAGAGAGAGAGGTGGCCTCAGAATTGAAAAAAAGAATGGCTGCCTTTGGAGCACAGAGGTCAGAGGTCTCTCCCTGTCTCCAGCATCCCCTTCGACCCCATTTCTGCCAATAAGCCCATCCCTTCCTGATGCCTCCTGGAAGTCCTGTGTCAGGGGTGGGCAGGGGCAAGGTCTCCGTCCCCTGCTGCCGTCTGCAGCCCTGTAAACATTTCCCAAAGTAAGCGAGCTCCGTAGCTAAAAATCTTGACTCATCTAACAGAGAAATTAGGGGGGAGTGATGTAATGAGTAGTTGCACAAATATGTTAGCCTCTGTTTGTCTTGTTTTGCTGCTCTGATCTCTAGATGGCAAATTGGAGAGTCAGCTAGTTACTCAGGAGAAGAGAGAAGACAGAGACGTATTTTCCACCAAGAGTCCACTGAAATTATAGCAATGGACTGTTTTTAAAAAAGAGGAGGGGGCACAGGATTCCTCTAAATGAATAGCTCTCACTTTGTCTTCAGCTCATTTCTCACTGCTCTTTACTCCTTCATCCAGCAATGCCCCACACGGTCCTATTTCTTATCAGGTTCAGATGGTGCTTAACTTTCTACTCTGACCATTTCTTTCTCTTTTTTATCTTAACACAGAAAAGAGGAAAGCTATCCTCCAAAACTCAGTTGCAGCCCTGGTGATGGATTTGTCCTGGATCAAGAATCAGTATTTGGTAAGCTGGAAGAGTTTATTCACTGACCTAAGTGCGCAGTTTATTTTCTCAAAGGGAGATGCACTTACCTTACGCTCCCAGTTTTAGAGCCCATCGTTAGGAAAGATACTGAAGTCTTACTCATACCTCACTGGTGCCAAGAAAGTTCTGGTAAACAACTCTAATTCATAGGTCCCTGAGGATGCAAGGAGGGATAAGGTATAGAACTATAAGCTATAATCAATGGCTCCAAGGGTCATACAAACCGGTTCAGGAAATTGAACAATTGCAATCATGATAATAACTAATATTTACTATGCCCTGCATCAGGCAGTACGGTAAGGGATTTATACACATTAACTCATTTAATCCTTCCAACAATGTATTTGTCCTGTTTTACAGATAAGGAAAAAAGTGTATCAGGAAAGCTAAATAATATAGCTAAGATCGTATAGATAGAACTGAAAATGAAATCCAGGCTGTATTATTTCAAAACCTGTGTACATACTCATGTCAGAATAGACAAAAGGATGAAAGGCAGTTTGTAAGGTGCACACAATTCAGAGAGAGAATCATGCAGGGTGGGGTATGGGGTTCAGGGAAGCTGGCACAAGAGGCTCCGACTTTGAAGAATGGGGGTCTCGCAACCTCGACACTATTGACATGTTGGTCCAAATAGCTTTTTGGGGCGGGGGGCTGTCCTGGGCACTGTAGGCTGTTCAGCAGCAGCCCTGGCCTCTGCCCACTAAGTGCCAACCTGTGGCAGGAGCCGAGATGCCCTTCAACAGATGAATGGATAAAGAAGATGTGGACCATATATACAATGGAATAGTACTCAACCATCAGAAAGGATGATTACCCACCATTTGCAACGACATGGATGGAACTGGAGGGGATTATGCTAAGTGAAGTAAGTCAAGCAGAGAAAGACAATTACCATATGGTTTCACTCATTTGTGGAACGTAAGCAATAGCACAGAGGACCACAGAGGACCAGAGAGGAAGGGAGGGAAAACTGAATGGGAAGAACTCAGAGAGGGAGACAAACCATGAGAGACTCTGGACTCTGAGAAATAAACTGAGAGTTACAGAAGGGAGGGGGTACGGAGTGGTTATTAAGGATGGCACGTGTGGTGATGAGCACTGGGTGTTATATGCAACTGATGTTAGACACTACATCAAAAACCAATGATGTATTATATGTTGGCTAATTGAACATAATAATTTAAAAAAAGCCAGTAGACATCCCCAGCTGTAACAACCAAAAAGGTCTGGAGACATTGCCAACTATCCCTTGGGGGCAAAACTCCCCACAGTTGAGAACCACTACCTTAAAGAAAGTTAGGGAGCCCAGACGTCAGGGGGGACCCCAAGGGAGGGAGGCCATGCAAAGTCAGGGAAGGTCAGCTGGACCTCCGCTTTCATGTTCAAGTTGAGAAAAGATCAAAGTGGAGTTTGGAGCCAGACTGTACAAGGCTCTAAATGCCAGATTAAGAAACTGGGGAGCTGGAAGCAGGTGTAGATTTTTGTTTTTGAGAGTCAGGAAGGCATGTTCCCCTTACATCAGCCCCCAGCTTCTGTTCTATCCTCTGAGTATGCCAAGCAAGCTCTGGTCTCAGAGCTTTTGCACCTGCTATTCCCTCTTCCCAAGGTCCTGTTCTCTCAGTTACCTGTAGAGCCTCTCTCTCTCACTGCAGTCAGGTCTGTTTTCAGAAATCACTTTATGAGGAAGACCAGCCCCACCTGTTATACTTTATCTCCTTACGCTGAAGTTCCTTTCATATAACGGCCTTTGCTGTGTTCCAGACTCACCATACCCTTTACTGATGTGTTTATCACGTTACCGCCCACCTCCCCTATTACAACGGCAACTCCATGCGGACACGTGCGTGCACTGCTTGTAACTCCAGCACCAGGAACGATTCCTGGCGCATAGTATGTACTCAATAAATACTTGTTGAATTAGTGAATTCACTTCCAAGGGAGTATTTTATGAAGGGAGTTTCCTTAGAAGCCAGTCATCCCTGTGTCCAATCTGTAAAGGGAAGATCTTGAACAAGATGGGAGATTCAAAGGAGAGTTTGAGTTGTCTCTGAGTCAGTTAACAGGGCAGGGGGTCTGTTAAGAGTGTTAGACTCCTATGGCCCAGTCTACAGGGCAGAGCACCTGGATGCTAGGATCCAGAAGCTGCCTCCTAACGCATTCCAAAGTTCATAAGGCACGAGGCAACTCTAATATTCTCCGAGACAACTATGCCATTACTTCTTCTGTTTAACTCCACTTCTTAGGAAGACAAGAGTCAGATATGCAGTGATGATTAAACACAGGATTATGATATAGAACATTCTGAGATTCCACATGAGTGTCCCTCTGGCTTATCAAAATATAAATGTTCACAGTATGTTGAACTAGAGCTTAAATTTTCCTAGCCTTTTATTTTATCCACAACATTTCACATTCTTATTTTTTTCTGGTCCTCATAACAACCTTCAAGAAAGGCAAACTGACCAGAATTTCCTCTATTTTGTCAGTTGACTAAATATACGAAATAAATGTAGTTAAGCAGTATTATCTACATTTTCAGATGCACCAATGCAAAGATACTGTGTAGTGCTGTGATTAAATTCTCATGCTCTGGACTGAATGTCCTAGTTCTACTACTTGCTCCGTGTTCCTGAATAAATTACCTAACTTACCTGAGCCTCAGTTTCCCTGTCTGCAAAATGGGGATAACAATAATTTTCTTAGGGATTAAGTGTCATAATTTACATAAAATGCACATGGCCTGACACATAGATCAGATTCAACAAATGCCAACTAGTGTAAGTGGTAATTAGGGTTCTGAGGTTAATAAAATCAGGAAGAATGTCTCATTGTAATGTTGGCCCTTATGGATGGCTTAAGAAGAATTCAATATATACCTGCTCAACCAAATAATCAAGAAATGAATGACAGAGGTTAAATGATTTCCCAGGGTCATATACTTGATAAATAACAGAGCAAGACCCAACCTCCTGTTTTCCAACAACAGGTCCAGTGTTCCTTATACTGCACTGGTCCTCCAGCCTTCTTAACTGAGCGATGAGGTGAGAGCAAGGATTTATCTCACCATTGGGCAAGCATGGTCTGAGAAAGGTCTCCATTTGGGAATGTGGAATTGTGAAGCTAGGCTTTGTCCTTCTTGTTCTATCTTCCTCCTTGATGCCTGGGTGCCAGGAGCTGTGCATGAAACAACACAAGGCCTCTCATGCTCCCTCCTAATTTAAAGGTGCTGTCTCTGTCTACATGCCCCTCTGGTTCAAGAGTGGATTTGGAAGGTGAACAGCTAGCATGTTCTGGGCTAAGCATGAAGGGAGATTTGTGTGATTGTGATTGTGCTGGCACATGAGGTTAGTAAATACCCATCCTTCTCTCCTAACCACTGCCACTATCAACTTTCCCACTCCCACCTCCTACGACAGAACACATGCACTTAAACTAACCTAATGCATTTTCAACCACTTCTGATATGAAAAATGTGTACCCCAAACTACTCAGTTTATGGTTGGTGTCAAATCCACCTTGGACAGCAACCACTAATCAATGTTAATTTATTGACATTTCAAGAGCTAATTTCTTTGTAGCTGTACTGAATCAGGCAACAAACATTATAGTACTCCTAACTCAATTTAAATGAGATCACTATTTTGGGAGAAAAAACATGAAGAATGCAGAATCAATGTGTATTTCAGACTACAAGGAGTTGTTTTTTTTTTTAACAACAAAAACTCATTTGTGAACTAGAGTCCTAGAATATTAAAATTGATAGAGACCTTAGAAACAACCTGATCCAACCCTCTGGGTTGTGAAAATTGAGGCCAGAGGGAGAGATGAAAGACTTGTCCGGGCCTGAGCAACTTCCTTCTCTAGAGCCAGCATTGCATCTTCCTGGCCTGCCTATCACAGATATGTTTCTAAACAAATCCTAACATACACACCAGGAAGCTCTATTTAATACAATTCTCAAGTGGCAAGCATGGAGGGCTATTAGAGTTGATTAGAAGATAACAAGATGGCCCAGGAGCTGACCCTCCGCGGCCTCCTGGAGAGGTGCTCTAGCCCAGGAGATCGCAGGTGGAGGGAAATTTGCCAGCTCCCTGTGTGAGGGGGGAAGAGGACTGCAAGTCAGATGGCCAAGATCAGAGGCGTATGATAAAGCTTCTCTATTAACTTAACCGATTGGACATACTCAATCAGGAATCCCAGCTCTATCAGTTATAGATTATCAGTGACATCAGGCACTTACATCTGAAGCTGTCCTGGGCTCTCAATGCCAAACTCTGCAAGATAAGAATTGGAAATCCAAATGCTTAAAACCCAGCCTTCTGTGGCTGTGAGACACTGGCAGAGAGTCTGGAAGACTGCCGTGCTTACACACACACACACACACACACACACACACACACACACACACACACACAGAGCGTAGCAATGGTAATTCTTACTAGCTTTTGGAAAACACCCTCAGAGTAGAGATGCACAGGACCTCTCAAAAGGCTTTCTCTTAATCTATTATGTTGAACCTTCTTCCAAGGTTAACCAACAAGGCAAGAGTAGGATCAGAGATTCTAGATGGAGTTAAATCGGTTACACTGGAGTATTACAGAACAGTGGTCTCTGTTTGTCGAGGGCACTGATGAGCAATCTGCGCCTTGCCTAGCCCTCGGGTACGATTTCAGGATCAAATACCACAGCGCTGCCTCCATGTTGCTATTTCTCAAAATGTCCCGATAGTAACATCTTAAGGGTTAAAATACAAGACTAATTTTTTTGTATTGGCATTGTTCTCTGCAATATGATAGTAGTACAGAGCAGAGAAAGAGCAACAGAAACGTCAGCTGAATGTTACTGATCTCTCACCATGTGCCAAAGACAGTGCTACGTGCCGGACACTACTCTCATTGAATTTGTCCTAGCACGTGAGAGGTGTCATTATTATCTCCAGTTTACAAATGAGAAAACCGAGGGTAAGCAGTCACTTCAAATTCTCCCAGGGAATGAGTAGCAGAGCTAGATCAAATGCCAGGTGAGTCTGACCCCAGAGCTCCTGAGAGTCAAGAAAACGATTTTACTTTGGTCATTTATTTAAAAATTAATTTACAGTAAAATTGCCTTTTTTATTGCTGTAAAATTCTAGGAATATTAAGATACATATACATTCTTTTCACCACAACAATATGAATACAGAAGAGTTTCATCACTCCTAAAACTCCTTTTAGCCACCCCTTTGTTGTCACATCTTGTCCCTACTCCTAACCTGTGACTACATTGATCTGTATTCCTTCACTGTAATTTTGTCTCTTCAAGAATGTCATATAAGGAAGCAATCCAGGTGTCCATCAATAGATGAATGGATAAAGAAGAAAGATACACATACACTCACATAGGAGTATTACTCAGCCATGAAAAAGAATGACATCTTACCATTTGCAACAACATGGACCTACAGGAAATAATGCTAAGTGAAATAAGTCAAACAGAGAATGACAAATACCATATTATTTCACTAATGTGGAATTTGAGAAACAAAACAAATGAACAAACAACAAAAAAAGAGATTAAAAAAAAGACTTTTTTTTTTTTTAAAGATTTTAATTATTTATTTGACAGAGAGAGAGAGACAGCCAGCGAGAGAGGGAACACAAGCAGGGGAGTGGAGAGGAAGAAGCAGGCTCCCAGCGGAGGAGCCTGATGTGGGGCTCGATCCCAGAATGCCGGGATCAGGTCCTGAGCCGAAGGCAGACGCTTAACGACTGCGCCACCCAGGCGCCCCAAAAAGACTTTTAAATACAGAAGACAAACTGGTAGTGGCCAAAGGGGAGGTGGGTGGAGGGATGGGTGAAATATATAAAGGGGATTAAGAGTCCACTTATTATAATGGGCACTGAGCAACGTATGGAATTGCCGAATCATTGTATTATACACCTGAAACTAATATAACATTGTATGTTAACTATACGTCAATAAGAAAATTAAGAGAAGAATGTCCTGTAAATGAAATGATGTCGCTTGTAGCCCTTGAGGCTGGCTTCTTTCACTCAAGCACTGTGCCTTTGACAATGATCCACACTGTTGCATTTATCATTAGTTTGTTTACTGCTGCACCGTATTCCACTGAATGGATACACTAGTTTGTTTACCCATTCACTCTCTGAAGGGCTTTGAATTGCTTCCAATTTTCAGCAATTATGAATGAAGCTGCCATAAACATTCATGAGGAGGTTTTCGTGTGAACGCAGTTTTCATTTCTCTATGGTAAATACTCAGGAGTAGGACTCATGGGTCATATGATTAACTTGTAAGAACACTGCCAAACTGTTTTCCAAAGTGGCCGATTATTTTTCTTCCCACAAGCAATGTAGGACAGTTCTGGTTATTCTTGTCACTATTTGATATTTTCAGTATTTTAATTTTAGTTATTCTAACAGGCATGTGATTCTCTATCACATTGGAATTTTAATTCATGTTTCCTCAATGACAAATGATGTTGAACATCTTTTCATATGTTTATTTGCCATTTGTATATCCCCTTTGGTGAAGTTTAAGTCTTTCGCTCATTTTAAAATGTTTTCCTTTTTTTAAAATTTTTACTATTGAATTATGAGAGTACTTCATATATTTTGGATACAAGTCCTGGGTCAAATATAGGTTTTGCAAACATTTCTCCCAAATCTCTAGCCTGAAAGATTCTTTTAACAGTATCTTTCACAGAGTAAAAAGGTTTGAATTCTGATGAAGTACGAACTACCCTTTTTTTAATGGATCATACTTTTAATGTCAGATCTAAGAACTCTTTGACTAATTCTAGGTCTGGAAGGATTTTTTTGTGTGTTTTATTCTAATTTTTTTTTGTTTACATTGTATTTTTAGATTGACGATGTCGTTGTGATTTAACTATTGTATAAGGTGTGAGGCTTAGGTTAAGAAAGACTCATTTGCATTTCATATGAATGTCCAATTGCTCCAACACCATTTATTGCAAAGATTATCCATTTTCCATTCAATTGCTTTTGCACCTTTGTAAAAAGTTAACTGGCCAAGCAGGAAAATGAAGAGCAACTGATAACTGGCATGGGATTCCTTTTTGGGTGAGGAACATCTTCAAAAGTTATATTAGGATTATAATCAGACAACTCTGTAAACATTCCAAAACCACTGAATTGTAGCGTTTAAATAAATGGATTTTATAGTATGTAAATTATATCTCAATAAACCTATTAATTAAAGACAATAAATTAGCCATGGTAGTGTGTGTCTACTTCTGGACTGTATGTCATTCCATTGGCCTGTATGTATATTCCTTTTCCAATACCACATTCTCAATTACTAATACTTTCTAGGTGGTCTTAAAACAGGTGGTATGATTTCTCCAACTTCACTTTACTTTGTCAAAATTGTTTTAGCTTTTCTAGTTCTTTTCCTTCCCATATAACTTTTAGAATTAGCTTTCCCATATGTACAAAAAGCCTATAATGATTTTTATAGAACTGTATTAAAATATAAATTTGGACAAAATCCATATATTTATTATGGCGAGTCCTCCAAACCATGAACCTATGTCTCTATTTAGATCTTTCATTTCTTTCATCTACATTTTTTGGGAGTGGTTTTCTGCATAGAGACCCTATACATGTTTTCTTATATTTATACAAATATATTCCATTTTTGAGTACCATTGTAAATGCTAATTTTAAAATTTGTCTATTGTATATGGCTAGTACATAGAAACACAACTGATTTTTGTGCACTCACCTTTTATCCTATGATTTGTTAAATTCGTTTATTTAGTTCTAGGAGTTGTTTTAATAAATTCCTTGGGATATTCTCTATAATCATGTTGTCCACAAATAGAGACAGTCTTATTTCTTTCACTCCCTTCCATTCTGACCCCTAAGACTTTCTTTTTGTGGATTATTTTCTCCTCCAAGTAAACTTCCTGAAATGAATTCTAGATAAATTTGTGGGAGAGAGAATATGAGAGTGTTGGATACAGTTTTAATTGTACCAAGCTTCACACCTTCTAGAAATATCTGAAACATCTCTAATACTATCAACTACTGCCTCAGATCAATTCCCTGCATATTTATTCAGTTCCTACTATGTACAGACATTCTAGCTATAGGGATGTAACCTATAAGAGCAGAGCCCTTCATCAGAAGCTTACAGTGTATTAAGGGAGACAGACAGCTATACTGATCATATCAGTGCAATGCCCTAAGTATTAATGATGTAGGTGGACACATGGGACTACATGAGAGAAATATGTACTTTGGCCTGGGCATGGGGTAATGGATAGGGTAACCAGATTATTCTTGTTCAAGCTACCACCATCTGCCAGTTGGTCAACAGCAATAGCCTTCTAATTTAGTTACATTTCTCCAGTCTTGCCCTGCTGACAATGGGTATTAGGGAGGGCACTTGTGATGTGCACTGGATGCTGTATGTAAGTGATGAATCTGTACCCGATAACTTTATCTACATCCGGTAGATAAACTCTAACCTGAAGCTAGTATTACACTGTGTGTCGACTAACTGGAACTTCAATAAAAACTTGGGGAAAAGAACAGCTTTATTGAGATATAATTCATATATCATACAACTCATCCACTTTAAGTACACAATTCAATGACTCTATTATATTCACAGAATGGTGCATCCATCATCACAATCTATTTTAGAACATTTTCACTATGTCAAAAAGAAATCCCTCTCGCCTCAACCATATCCCCCAAACTCCTACTTCTCTCCGCTCTAGGCAACCACTCATCTACCTGCTGTCTCTACCGACTTGTCTATTCTGGATATTTCATATACATACAGTCATTTAATACACGGTCCTTTGTAACTGCTTTCTTTTACTTAATATTTTCCAAGTGCATATGTGTTTTATCATGTGTCAGCATTACATTTGTTTTTATTGCCAAATATTATTTTGTTGTATCCATATACCACATATTATGTATCCATTCATCAGATCATGAACATTTGGGTTATTTCTACTTTTTTTGAGTATCATGAAACTTGCTGTGTAAACGTTTGTGTGGCCATGTTTTCACTTTTCTTGAGCACGTTCTTAGAAGCAGGATGGCTGAAACATATGGTACCTCTGTTTAATGCTTGAGAAACTGCCAGACTCTTCCAAAGTGGCTGCACCATTTTATATTTTCACCAGCAGTGTATGACGATTCTAATTTTTTCACATCCTAGCCAACACTTGTTATTACCTATCTTTTTATTGTAACCATCCTACTGAGTGTGAAGTGCTATCTCATTGAGGTTTTGATTTACCTTTCTCTGGGGGATAATGATGCTGAACATTTTTGCATGTTCTTATTGGCCATCTGTATATCTTTGGAGGAATGTATATTCATGTATATTGTCCATTTTTAAGAGGAGTTGTTTTTCTATTACAGAGTCATAAGGCTTCTTGCACCTGCCTTTCCCTCTGCCCATGGCACTTTTTCTCTCAGCTCTACCCATGGCCATCCCACCCCAATATTCAGTTTTTAGCTCAAATGCCATTTCATAGAGGTATCACAATGTAGATTCTTCCTTCATAGAAATGGATCGCTTTCTGTAAATATCTTTTATTTCTTGGTTATTGTTTTATTTGTTTATTATCTGTCTCCCTAACAGAATGCAAACCCCATAAGAGCAAGGACCTTATTCAAGCTTTCCACCAGAGTCTTTCATATAGTACATTTTCAGTAAATATGTATTAAATTGTATAAATGCATGAATGAATGAGTGAATGAATGAATAAACTGCATCAAAGAAGTCATTCTGGAGTACGTGGCACTTGAGATAAGTCCATAGAAAACCTACACAAGACTCACTGTTATCTCTGCATTCACTATACCCTGAATGGACCATTTTACAAATCCTGCAAGAACAAGATCTATAGTTGGTCAAAAACAACATCAATAGAGAAGTTAATGTCTGTTGTATTTAATCGCATGTTCAAAAGCATGCATTAGTAAATTGGAGATTTGTAGCTAGATGTAGCACCTTTCATTATGCAAATGGAGTAATAAAGGTTCATTTCTCCTTTGCCTGCTTTTCAGACTCTATTCTGAGCCCACCAGCTCTCTGGTTGTAGTTTAGCTATATATTTGTGAATCAAGTCAAATGTTTTCTGGGCTGAATTGTGGTGCCAACTTCGAGGCATTCCTTGCTACCAAGACCAGCTGTCACATGAGGAAAATGCAGCCCACTGCCAACTGGCACACAACAATGCTCAACAGCCAGACTGAGTAATACTCCCGCATGGGCAGCTGGACCTTGGTGGAGTTTTGCAGTACTTTTTTTTTACCTCCCTGACCCCACTCTTACAGGGAAACAACATGGCATTTGCCCTCTGGCCTTAATTCTTTTCAGGACTTCTACCCCCAGCGTTTATGCTGCTTGTCAACATTCACATTCATACAAAGTCAGTAACAGAATAGCATGGAACCGAATGGACTTTGGAGTCATATGGTCTTGGATGCAAATCACAGTTCTGTTCCTTACCAGATGTTTGACGTTGGGCAAGGGACTTCACTCCTCTCTAGTTCAGATGCCTTATTCATGAAATGGAGAATATACATCCTACCTGAGTTGTTGGAAGAAATTATTCGTATACTCATTCAACTAATTCTTATAGAGTAGCTGTTATAAAAATTATACTGTAGTTGCCATGTGCTGGTAGCATACCATAAGCCAAGCATTGTTCTTTTATCCTCAAGCTGCTCTAAGACAGAGGCATTATTATTATCATGTCCATTTTACAAATGAGGAAACAGAGTTCCAGGTATATGGAATAACTGCCCACCGTCACATGGTTAACAAGTGACAAAGACAGAATTTAAACCTGCATCCAGTCTTCGTTCTTAAGGACTACTTTCCATGAGGGTCAGGATTTTTGCGAGTTTCGTGCACTGCAAATTCCCTGGTACTGAGAATTAGCATCAGTGTCTACTGGTCAAGTTGCTCCAGCACATGCCAGATAGTCCATAAATATATGCTGAAGGATTTCACAGACATTCTCTACGGCTGTACATCAGCCACTACACTAGACACTGAGGACGCTGTGCCACACAGGGAAGGTTTCGCCTCTGCCCTCCTGTAGTTTACAGTCTAGTGGAGATTAACTAAGATCATGTCTATAAAGCCCCTAGCTCAGCATCTAGCACATAATACGTAAAAGAAAACCCTGCTATCGCTATATTTTATAAGACATTATTTTTTTTTTACTCAACCCAAATTCTAATAGCCATATTCTCATGTACAATAAGAGAATAAATGTTTTATAATTAATAGTATTCGAGCATTCATCTTTAGGAGCTGTCATAATTTATTCTCACTCATTCTTTTCAAAGGTATTCACTGAACATGTACTCTGGGTTAATAAATACCAATTCTAGGGGCGCCTGGGTGGCACAGCGGTTAAGCGTCTGTCTTCGGCTCAGGGCGTGATCCCGGCATTATGGGATCGAGCCCCACATCAGGCTCCTCTGCTATGAGCCTGCTTCTTCCTCTCCCACTCCCCCTGCTTGTGTTCCCTCTCTCGTTGGCCGTCTCTATCTCTGTCAAATAAATAAATAAAATCTTTAAAAAAAATTTTAAAAAAGTAAAAAAAAATAAGTAAATACCAATTCTATAAAAATTTGCAGAGATCTGTCAGAGAACTTGGCCTCATTCGCCTGGCTACTTGCTTCCTTGATTCCATCAGTTCGGGCTGAAGGATAAGGAGACGTTTATCTCAGAACCCAGCAACCCGGCCATTGTATGTAGTGCCTTTCAGGAAATCCAAGAGCAGACCTGACCTGCTTATAGTCATTTTCTTCTCACACTAGGAGAGGAGACAGTACCCAGGGAGATGGGTATGAATGAAAAGAGGTGTGGGACTGGGGGGTAGTGAGTACAAATAGCTTACAACAGAGAGTAGGCTGGCCCAAAGCAGGCAAAGTCTGTCTTTGGCATCTCTCTATCCCCTCTTCCACACTGGCAAGCTTCAAGAGCCCAACCTGGAGAAGCAGGTTTAGATTTGCCATGTGCAGCTCCTAACAAAAGGTATGCAGAAGGCTCCACAGGTAAAACTTCCTAATAACCGGAAATGAACCCAAGTGAGGCCGTGAGCCACCTGACCAACAGATGCAGGATGACACTTCTCTGAGATATTTTCGTTTTCTTTTTCTTTTTTTTTTCAAGATTTTATTTATTTGAGAGAGAGAGCATGTGAGCGAGCAAGCGTGAGTGAGAGAGTAGGAGCAGCAGGCAAAGGGAGAGAGAGAAGCAGACTTCCTGTTGAGCAGCGAGCCCGACCTGGGGCTCAATTCCAGGACCCCGGGATCATGACCTGAGCTGAAGGCAGATGTTTAACAGACTGAGATATTTTTGTAGGGATGGTAGTCTCCTGCCCTACCTGCACTCAGGGCCCTTTTGGGAAATAAGCTTCTAGAATTCCTTCTATCTCTTGGATTTTTTTTCCTCCAGGAGCTAATGTTTCTCTGACTTTCTTCACCTTCTGATACCTGTAAGAGCTGGCAGTTCACCAGGGCGTCTCCTTCTTTTACATCCACAGCAAACATCCCCATTGGTATACCTTCCTCTCAGTGTCCCAGTACAGAACTTTCAAAATAATACAAGCCATGGCTAACTGCCCTGTGTGCTCTCTCTTTTTAGATGATATTTGCATTTTTATAAAATTTTTCCAGCTATGGCAAAGCACAAACTATTTTTCTCTACTGGAAATGGAAGAAGAGCATCAAGAAAAGTTTGGAGCAACAGAGGGGTGTGGCACTGCTTCATTTCGCTGCACAGAGGTAGGGAATAAACAGGCTCCTCGCCAAGGACTGGAAAAAGAGAAAGATAATGAGAAAAATCTGAAGTTATTTGTGGACGGTCAAATTATTTTCTGCCTAACTGGTTTTTGTGGGCTTTTATATTTTGCTTTGTATTGTCTGATACTGATACTAAAAACCACACTTCATGCCAAATTAAGTAATATCATTACATTTAAATTTGCAACAAATTTTACACCAATCCTTTGAGACAATTACTACCACTACTACTATTATTACTACTACTGCTACTACTACTATTCTCCCATCTTAAAAGTAACTGAAGCTCAGAGAGGTTAAGTAACTTGCCCAAAGCCATGACCAATCAGAAGCAGAATTTAAAACAAAGGAGTCTGTCCACAAAGCTTGACCTACTAGTATATGCTTGTCCTAGTAGTGGCCCAGAAAATTCTAACACAGCACCCAATATTGCCAGTCCCCTGGTGCTCATACATCATCCCCCAGTTATTCAACTGAACACAAATCTATGTATTGCTAATGAAGGGAGTTGGCAGTTGTAATTACATTCCCAAATCAGTTGACCTCGAGACAGAGAAATTATCCAGGTAGACCTGACCTAGTCACTTGAGTCCTTTAAAAGCAAAGAATTTTCTCCAGCTGCTCACAGAATAGGAGATTCACGTACTCTAGCTCATCTGAAAGGAAAGCAGACTGCCTACAGGGTCACATGGGACAGAACTGTGGGCAGCCTCTAGGAGCTAAGAGTGGTCCCTGGTTGACGACCAGCAACGAAACAGGGGCTTCTGTCCTACCATCTCAGGAACCGAATTCTACCAACAACCTGAATGAGCTTGAAAGAGAACTCTGGGCTCTAGGTGAGAATTCATCCTAACTGGCCCCATTTTTTCAGCTTTGTGAGACTTTAAGCAGAGAATCCAGCTAAGCCAACCTCATACTCGTGATCAGCAGAAGCTAAGAAGTCATACATGGTATAGTTTTCAGCCATGAAGGGTGTGGTAATATGTTGTGCAGTGATAGAAAACTAATTCAGTGTTTTCTGTAGAGATCTGGGACACCTAAGAGTTAAATAGAAGAAAATAAATATCACCCATTATCTCAACCTAAGAATAACCAGGCTGACATTTTTAGTGTATTTGTTTCTAGTATTTACAAATACATGCTCGATTTAATAAATCTTGTTCTCTCTTCTTTCATTTTCTATTTTGTTAATCAGCATTCTAACAAGAGTATTTTTTATGTTATCAAATATTACTTAAAAATTTAACTTCTAGCAATTATTATATTCTATGCATATATACAAATTTATTTAACCATGCCCTTTTGAGGCATTTAAACTGTTTTCATATTTCTTTTATAATTAACTTCATCTAGATAATTATTCTTTACATAAACCTTTGCATTCATTTCTTTATCTTCAGGACAGATTCCTAAAACTAGTATTGATGAATCAAAAAGCTTTTGAATTCCAGATAGGCCGGTGATGGGTATTAAGGAGGGCACATATTGCATGGCGCACTGGATGTTAGACGCAAGTAATGAATCATGGAGCATTGCATCAAAAACTGGGGATGTACTATATGGTGACTAACATAACATAATAAAAATTATTTAAAAAAAAAGCTTTTGAATTCCTTCAATATCCTGACACAAATGGACAGTTTTCTTTTAGAAGTGTTGCAGAAATACTGTCCCTACTAGCAGTGTGTGAAAGTACTCACTTCACATGTTCTCACCCCGGGTATTATTGCTTTTAAAAAACATTGGCAAATCTGACAGGCAAAATGTGGCATGTTTATTTCTTTTCTTTTATTCATACACGTATTAGCCATTTGTACTTTTAAAAAAAAAAGATGTATTTATTTAAGAGAGAGAGCGCATGCACATATGCATGGTGGCAGGGGCAGAGGGAGAGAATCTTCAAGCAGAATCCCCAGCTAGTGTGGAGCCCACAGCGGGGCTCAATGTCACAACCCATGAGATCATGACCCTTGAGATCATGACCTGAGCCAAAACCAAGAGTCAGATGCTTAACCTACTGAGCCACCCAGGTACCCCGCCATTTGTACTTTTAATGAATGATTTATTTTCTCATGCTCTTTACTCTTTCTTGTTTTTTGTTTTTTTGTGGTTTTCTTTGTAGTTGTTTGGTAAGATTTCTTCATAAGTTCAGGAAGTTAAGCAAGTATTTCTTTCAAATATTTTCCTCAGATTGTCATTTCCTTTTTTATTTAGATGTAGGACCTACAGTAGCTTTTGTTCATTCATATACAAACTCTCATCTCTTACCTTTGTGAGTTTTTCCATTGTTTTTAGAGTAAAATGATTGCCCATCATGGTATCAAAGAGTGACATGTATTTTCTTCCACATTTAAACATTCTCTTTTTTTATTTTTAATGTAACTGTAATCCATCCAGTATGAAGGCTTCCTATCCAGTGATGAGGCACGTGACTAATGACTAGATGGGGAATGTCTATCAGGAAGGGATGAACTACACCTTGCTCAGGTCTCTTCCATGGTCCCAACACAGACATACACACACCTAACCCATTGTAAAAATGTCTCTCGAACTGACATGGATTAGACTGATTCAAATGGAATCTCAGAAGCACCATAGACATGGACAGATGATCCCAGGATCCTCATATTGATAACCATGCTTGCGTCTAATCTTGTGTCCATACTAAACTCACGGGATAGCAGTGGGAGGAAACAGCCTTAATAAAATCATTTATTTCAGCTCTCCCAACTCAGTGGCAGATGCTTCTGGTTCCAGACCTCCTTCCTCCTGCCAAATTTGTCAGATGAAGCTGCAGACATGAGGGTCTGTTGCCATTTCAGGATCAAAAGGCACACTTCCACCTGCTGTCATACGTCTGATCCTAAACAGGCACCAGGTGATTGGATGTGACAGACATCACATCCAACACAGAAATAATTTCCAATCACCTGAGAACTATCCCCTCCCCTTCACCTCATGTTCACACCACATAGAATCTAGAGCTTAACTCAGGCAGAATCTCTGCTATAGTGTCTTTTTTCAGGTTAAATATATTTCTAACCAAATGTATGTACATTACTAATGATAAAGCACAAACAACTACCTTTAAAATGGGAATGCTGTTGAAAACTTATTAGCCAATGGCTCCTTGGTGGTTCTTTTGTAATTTATCAGCCTAATTCAGACAATGTGACTTCCTGAAAGTCAATGTTCTTACATAATATCAATTGAGCCTGGTCCTATTTTGGGAGAAAGAATGTACACAGAAAACACACCTTTTTTTTTTTTTTAAAGATTTTATTTATTTGAGAAAGAGAGAGCAGGAGCAGGGGGAGGGGCAGAGGGAAAGGGACAAGCAGACTCCCTGCTGAGTGAGGAGCCTGACCTGGGACCAGGTCTCAGGACTCTAAGATCATGGCCTGAGCAGAAGTCAAATGCTTAACCAACTGAGCCACTGAGGAACCCCAGACTTTTTTTTTTTTTTTTTTTTTAGTAAAGCACATCATCTCTGCATGGTAGAAAATAATTGAGCTGTATCCTCTCCATTGATGCGTGATTTCATACTCCAATTTTCAACTACCTTGCAAATGTTCATGATGTTTTTTGACCATGTAAATCAAAACTCACTTAGGTCAATGTTCTGGTTATCACCCCAAAATTCAGTGGTGTAAAACAACCGTTTTATTATATTCATGGATTCGGTAGGCTGGAAATTCAGCCAGCGCACAGTGGAGAGCACTTGTCTCTGCTCCATGATGTCTCAGAATTCAACTGAGAAGACTAGGACGGCTGATGGTGACTCCTATATTGAGGCCTGAAATCATCTGGAGGCTTCTTCACTCACATGTCTCACACCTCAACTGCCATGACATAAAGAGCTAGGGGCTCACTGGGCATCTCGCTATATGTATAGCATCTCCAGACCCTCCATGTGGTCTTTCAGTGTGGCGTCTCCAGCATGGCAGCCTCAAGCACACTGGATTCCTCACATGGTAGTTCTGAGTTCCATCAGCAAATGTTCCAGTGAACAAGACAGAAGCTGCATGGTCATTTATGACCCAGGCTCAAAAGTCACATAGCACTACTTCCACCATAATCTACAGGTTAAAATTCAGGAAGATTCAAGGGGTAGGGATCTAAAGCCAATCTCTTGATGAAGGCCAAGTCAGAGTTGTAGCCATGTTTACAAGCTGCCACAGAACATCCCCTGAGCAATAATTCAAGTGCAAGAATTCAGGGTGACTTAACCAGCAGAGTAGTCCTGTGGGCAACAAGGGCTCAATCTCAATGACAACGATGTGATGCCGCAGAGAACATGCCTCACTGTTATCCCAACTGTGAAGCAACTGTGAGGAGCCTCACAGTTACTGGTGGAGGGTTACTTGTTGGGGAGGTGGTGGTAACTCCCTGACACTTTCAGAGGGTTCCCACTGCCAGAGAAACTGCTCCCCCCCAAAAGTGGCGGGTACTTGATGTTGGAAGTTGTGGGGTTGGTAGGCACAGTGATGTTGAGAGCTGAGTAGATATGTATGTTGGGCATGAAACAGGGTCTGCTACAGGACATCCGTCATACCTTAATTATACTGCTAATCATCTAGGCAAGAAATTCAGATGGGTTGATGTATCTCCTGCCCTGTGACCTCCTTCAGGACAGGAGCTGGTCTTTTTCATCTTTGTATTATAAGCCCCTACAATGGAAACTCGCATATAGGAGACTGCCCCCCAAAATTATGACAGACTAAAATAAAGAATGCATCCATATTTTTAGTTCAAATCCCTCTCCAAGAAATTCCCCAGATTTTCTTACTAATTCTTTGCTCCTTGAATGCTTCTAAGTTTGCTCACATAGAGTCTACCGCTGTCTTTTTCATACTATACTCTAAGACCTGAAGCCTGCTTCTCCTCCTGTATTTACTCTCTCAATAATTGGCTCCATCATCTATTCAGTCCCCAAGGTAAAAACTCGTCATTCATCTTTTACCTCATCTCCCCCCAGAATCCTCCACATGCATGTTTTGCCACATCTATCTTTGGATTCATTCCATACCCCATTTTGCTGTGTCTTTCTCTGACTGTTTCTAGATCAAATGTTCATCATCTCTTGCTAGACTATTGCTATAAATACCTGATTGGTCTTATTGCCTCAAATGTGTCCTGAAAATTCAATGTATTAAAAGCATTCCACAACTTAAAACCCTTTAGTTGTTCCAATATCAGGTGAAAATAAATGCTCTTAGCTTTCAATTCTCAGCCAATATAAAGTAAACATGTAGGTTTTCAAATTCATCCCTCATTCTATCTACAAAATCCATCTTGTTCATCCAAACATTTCACAAAGCCTGAGAAGCCCCCAAAGTCACCCTCTATGTTTCAGTCACCTCTCGCTGTTTTCTCTTCCAAGAATACTCTCTATGTCAGTCTCCATCTGACAAATTTCAACTACCCTTCAAGGTCTAGTAGATGCCACTTTCTCTATTAGAATAACCACCACCACTAACCCTAGTTAACTAACCACCCAGCCTTAGTTAAAAGTACCATATTTCCTCAATTCTAAGACACTACGAACATGATGCCTTATAGATTTACCACCACATTTTTATAGATGGTAAGAAACTAAATGGCCTGTGCAAATTTTAGAAACATGAAATGTGAAAAAACCAATGCACCTTAGAATGGTGGAAATTGTAGGGGTTCAGAGCATGTCACCCAAAAATATGCTGCCTTGGTATATTGACTATTTTGAGTTAAAGGCACTTGAAAAATAACAGATACAAAATGGGTACACTGACCTTCCTTTTTCTTCTTCAAAGCAGGAGATATAACTCCCGTGTGAAAGATGCCCTCCCTGTGCCAGGAAGAAGGAAGACACTGGCAGCGCCAGAGATGGAGAGCAGAGGTCAAGAGATAGCTGTACAAACAAACCTTATTAAACTAACCCTTATTTTCCTAGCTAGTTTTCCACAATTAAGTGCCCTAGCCCAAACCCCTTTGTGTTGTCACTTTTTCACAATTTACTACTTTTTGTCCAACCTAACACATAAACTTTCAACCCTAACTGCTTCTTTGGGTCTTCACTAGTCCTGTGAAGTCTCTCCTGTGTACATGCAAAAATTACTTTTAAAATTTTTGTATGCTTTTCTCCTGTTAATCTCTCTTTTGTCAGTCCCAGAGACCCTGAATGCAGAAAAAAATTCCTTTATGAAATAAAGTCACTGCTTCTTCTGTATTCCCAGAACTCCTTTATGTTCAGCCATACCTCCAAGTAGAAGTCCTCTGCATGCTCTGAGAAAGCGAGACTTCTAAAAGAAATTTCTGAAAATGTCTCTCTGTATGTTGTCATGGAATATTCTTGGTTAAGTGAAAACAGATACCCAGCTACATCTCTAAAATTACTAAAGACAAAGGAGGATTGTGGGTAAGAATTTCAAAGTAGACTATAACTGGTCTTCAGATAAGCCTGATGGATAAGGAGCTCCTCAAAGAAGCCTGCCAGGGAAAAGGTAAAGTGAAGACCCTGAGAGAAAAGAAACCTGAGGAAACACCCTGTAGAGTGACTGTTACTATTTTTTGAGATGGTGAGTCAGGTTCCGCCACGGAGACTAAGGAAAGGCTCAGGAAAAACAAGGTGTACTCTACTCACAGTTCCTGGAGACAGGAGGCATGGCACACCACATGGGGTCCCATGGGAAAGACACTGAAGTGATCAGAAGGCAGAAGATAGAAACAGGGAAAATCCTCAGGCCACAGGCTTTATTAGGTTTTCCTTAGGAAAGGCAAGGCAGGACGGGGTTTGAAAAATTTCCAGGCTCTTTTGGCTGTAGGGGTAGCCTTAGTTGTCCTGTACCTAGTGTAGGATGATTAGCACAGAGAAAGATTACCTCCTGGGGTGCATGGGCCAGATAGAGGAAGTATGGCCCTGGATTAGTTAGTTTGCATATCAAAGGAATGTTCCCTGAATGGGCCCTTTGCTGTCTCAGAAAGATAGTAAATTGGCTAGCCCAGGGAGTGGCAGTCTCTCCCCAGCCAGAAAGATTTTTTTAAAATGTTAAAACATCATAACAGAGAAAAAAAATGTGCTCACCTGTGTGCGTGCACGCACACACACACACACACACACACATATATACATGTTACACTGATCCAGACTGAATAGCAGGTCCTCCGTCTGAGAGTCTGGCTCTCACCAAACTCCAATCCGTTCTTAGCTGCACTACTCACCTGTGCCCTCTTACAGGGCAAGAACTGCAGTATAAATGAAAAAACTAGATCACTAACAATCCAACAACTATGATGTGGGGACTCCCTCTAAAGGAGTAGTCATAAAAAGGGTGAAAACTTTCCTATTAACTGAAGAAGGATGAAAGTAGGTGTACTCCATGACCTAGGGGAATTAAATTGTTCCAAGGCAATGGTGGCCTTGGGGTTCAATGACACAATAGAAGTTGACAGTGGTGCAGGCAGTAGAAGGACAGAATACTAGGCAGCTGAATAAATAATGGAGATCAATGAAAAAGAAGAATGTCAGAAGCACTACCTACTAGGACACAAGAACAGGGTATACCTGTAAATGTGACCTGTGAATTCAGATAGACAAGTCCATGGATATACCATTGCACTTTATTCATTATGGTTGGGAACAAAAATACATCAGTAGTCACTGTATGTTTTCATTCATTCATTCTCTCTCTCTCAATCTCTTTCTCAAAACACTATTCCCTAGGGGGTCAAAATTTGAGTCACAAACTTAACAAAGGAGGTGAAAGAACTATACTCTAAAAACTACAAAATACTGGTGAAAGAAATTGAAGAAGACACAAACAAATGGAAAGATATTCCATGCTCGTGGATTGGAAGAACAAATATTGTTAAAATGTCCATACTATGCAAAGCAATCTACACATTTAATTGCAATCACTATCAAAATACCAATAGCATTTTTCACAGAACTAAAAGTAATAATCCTAAAATTTCTATGGAACCATAAAAGACCCTGAATAGCCAAAGCAATCTTGAAAAAGAACAAAACTGGAGGTATCACAATCCCAGATTTCAAGATACACTACAAAGCTGTAGAAATCAAAACAATATGGCACTGGCACAAAAATAGGAACATAGATCAATGAACAGAATAGAGAGCCTAGAAATAAACCCATGATGCTATGGTCAATTAATCTTTGACAAAGGAGACAGGGATATGCAATAGGAAAAAGACAGTCTCTTAAAGAAATGGTGTTGGGAAAACTGGACAGCTATGTGCAAAAGAATGAAACTGGACCACTTTCTTACACCATACACAGAAATAATCTCAAAATGGGTTAAGGACTTAAATATGAGACCTGAAGCCTTAAAAATCCTAAAAGAGAGCATAGACAGTAATTTCTCTGACATTAACCATAGCAACATTTTTCTAGATCTGTCTCCTGAGGCAAGGGAAACAAAAGTAAAAATAAACTATTGGAACTACATCAAAATAAAAAGCTTCTGTACAGCGAAGGAAACAATCAACAAAACTAAAAGACAACTTATTGAATGGGAGAAGATATTTGCAAATGACTTATCCAATAAAGGGTTTGTATCTGAAATATATAATGAACTAGAACCAAAAAAAAAACCCAAAAAAAAACAAACAAAAAAAAAAAACACCCCAAAACAAGTAATCCAGTTAAAACATAGGCAGAAGACATGAATAGACACTTCTCCCAAGAAGGTATATAGATGACTGACAGACACATCAGACCCCTGAAAAGATGCTCAACATCACTCATCATTGGAAAAATGCAAATCAAAACTACAATGAGATATCACCTCACACTGGTCAGAATGACTAAAATCAAACACACAAGAAACAAGTATTGACAAGGATGTGGCGAAAAAGGAACCATCATGCACTTTTGATGGAAATGCAAACTGATGCAGGCACTCTGGAAAAACAGTATGGAGGTTCCTCAAAAAATTAAAAGTAGAATTACCATATGATCTAATTAATTCGACTATTGGGTATTTACCTGAAGAATATGAAAACATTAATTCAAAAAGGTATATGCACCCTCTGTTTATTGCAGCATTATTTAAAATAGCCAAATTATGGAAGCAACCCAAGTGTCCACCAAAAAATAAATGGATAAGGAAATGTGGTATATATACACAACGTAATACTACTCAGCCACAAAAAAAGAACAAAATCTTGCCAATTACAAAGATGAGGATAGAACAAGAGAATATAATGCTAAGTGAAATAAGTCAGAGAAAGACAAATACGAGATGATTTCACTCATATGTGGAATTTAAGAAACAAAACAAATGAAGAGAAAAGAGACAAGCCAAAACCAGACTCTTAACTATAGAGAACAAGCTGATGGGTACCAGAGGGGATGTGGGTGGGAGGATGGGTGAAAGAGAGGATGGGGATTAAAGAGTACACTTGTCATGATGAGCACTGAGTACTGTATAAATTCTTGAATCAATATACTGTACACCCAAAACTAATAGAACACTGTATGTTAACTGTACTGGAATTAAAATTTAAAAAACTGAAACTCGACTCTTGTGGAGCTCCTGGACAATAAGCAAAAATGAAATCCAAAGAGGCTTAGATGGAAAAGGAAAACGGAAGAGAGAGGAGAAAAGAGGATGAAAACCAATAAAGAAAACCTTTACAGGTAGACGTTTGAAATTTGGGCAGCCTGGAAGCTGAAAGTGGGATAGAAAAGAAGAGACTATTTTAGGCAAATATGGCCAACCCTGTGAAGACCTGAGAGAGGCACCAAAGAAAAGGAAAGATTGTAGAAATGTTTTCTATGATTTGAGAATACATATTTAGTATTTGAGCATTTTTTACATGTAAAGTCAAAGATTTGCATTAAAGATGAGAATTATTCTTATTTGTATATTTTATTTCAGATTTGTTATTTTAGTTTTAAAATTTCCATATAGTTCTTTCTTATATCATCCATTTAACTGCTGAGATTTTACATCTTTTCATTCAGGAATATATGTTCCTTTACCTCACTAATTATAGTTATAATAACTGCTTTAAATGTCTGCTAATTGTGACATTTGAGACACGCTGGGGTTGCCCTCTGTTGATTGCCATTTCTCTTCAGAATGGGTCATGTTTTCCTATTCTTTATGTCAAGTAATTCTGGATTGTATTCTGGGCATTGTAATGTTATGATGTGGAGGCTGCATTCTGTTACGTTCCTCCAAAAATTGTTGACATTTTTGGTTTATTTTAGGAGACAATTTACTTGGTTGGATAATGACGTCAAACTGTGTCTGTAGGGATGTGGCTCAAATCTGCTTAGTTCGTTTACTCTTTAGCCAAGCAGTTTGCAGTATGACAGGGCTATGTGTGGTCCAGGGATCAGTCAGAGATCTGGAAAAGTTTACATAAATAATTTTCCTCCTTCCTCCCCTTCTGGGTCTCTCTTTTCCAGGATCCCCTCCTCACTTTTTAACAATCATGGCTGCCACGCACTCTGGGCTCTAGCTCTTTACGCCAGGAAGGCTATAGGGCTCCTATCAAAAGCTTAGATGCTGTACAGCGTCCCAACCTTGCTTGTGCTCAGGCTTGAATTCATATTAATAGGAAACTTATCCTATGCTAGTCCCTTTTTGCAAGTATCTATTACTCTCTAGATTCTGCCAGCTTTTGTTTATTCTCAGATCCTTAAAGTAGTTGGGTTTTGTATTTTGTCCAGAATTTATTATCTGCAGCAAAATAGATCTATTAGGAGCTTACTTCACCAAACTCGAACTTAGTTGATTTTTGATCATTGGATTTTGTTTCTTTGAATAGGAAACCACATTCAGACTAGTCCTCTTTGAGTTTTTGTTTTGTTTTGTTTTTAATCTAGCAGGTGCCCAGACACATCCTCCAATTTACTGAGTGTGAGAACTTAGACCCAGATTACAAATGAGACTCATGAATGTTTCTTAAAGGGAATTAGATTTTAAATTCATAATGGAAATATAAACATAATCCCAGTTAATGAATTTATTGATGGAATTTATTAAGAGAGAATAAGAGCCGTCATATTATCAAAGCACCAACCGAGTGTCATGAACTGTGCTAGACCCCTAACGTGGCATTTTATTATATCATTTTGCTTATGAACAATAGCTCATTTGGTCATTGCCCTGCAGCCTACCTCTACAATTTATGTTTGCTAATGTAACAACTCTTGGGTTTTTTTTTTAAGATTCTTTTAAAAGATTTATTTATTTATTTATTTATTTATTTATTTGAGAGAGAGCGAGAGATAGGAAGAGAGAGAGAGAGAATGAGCTGGGGCAGAGGAAGAAGGAGAGAGAGAAAATCCTCAAGCAGAATCCCCACTGAGCATGGAGCCTGACCTGGGGCTCAATCCCAGGACCCTGAGATCATGACCTGAGTTGAAATCAAGAGTTGGACTCTCAAATGACTGAGCCACCCAGGTGCCCCACAACTCTTGTTTTTTTTAATACTCAAATTCATAGAACTTATATATCTCTCAATACAATGGTTTTCACTACTGTTTATATATGAAAATTTTACATTTAAATCTCGAATATGCAATACAACATTTTTTACAAAACAATGTGTGGAGAAAACTCTCAAGTTACATTCCAGTTGCAAATAGTGGCACATCAGAATCACGTTTTTAAAGCTGATTATCATCAAAGGGAATGTTGCTAGTGCACAAAGGCCTCAGACTATCACGTTCTGTACATAAACTGTTTGCTAACAATCATATTGACAATTTGGTTATCAGGAAGCAATGTTTTAGGCATTTGATATCCTAAATGATAATTTGTTACTTGTATATGTGTGTGTTTAAATTATGTTTTAGTAAATTTGTTGTAAACTTGGGGTTGATGAATAATGCATTATAATTTTTCCCATTTAAAATAATAGCAAATGTGCTCTTGGTTAGCGTTTTTGTGTAGAATATCAGATTTTTCAAGAATAGATTAGTGATTTGAGGCTAAGCAGAAGACGCTTGTAATTATATTTTTACATGAATATACAGGGGAACTAAATATTACAGAAAAGCATTTTCCATTTTTCAAGTGCATTCCACAAAACTTGTGCAGGATGTTAATAGGTATTCCTAAGCCTCTCCCCATTGTTCTTGAAGAAGCCCCAAACTGAGGTATTAATACAAATGCAAATGTTTCTGACAAAGAGGCTAAGCATTCTGTTTAATAATACAAACTGCTTTCTTGAATAAGCTGAGGTCAAGGTTAAAAACTCAAGGACATTCTGGTTATAGATATACACCAAGTTGGGTAATATATGACACACACGTACTTGTGCATATATAATGATATTGATATGCAGCTCTCCTGTACATGGACTGCATTTAGCTTGCAGATGCATTTTGTTAAGGCCTGCAGTGTTGTCTTTTTTTTTTTTTTTAAGATTTATTTATTTATTTGAGAGGGAGAGAGAGAGATTGAGCATGGGGGGAGAGGGAGAGAGAGTCTCAAGCAGACTCCATGCTGAGCACAAAGCCCTATGCCGGGCACACAGGGCCTGGAGCTCAAACAGGGCTCCATCTCACAACCCAGAGATCACCACCTGAGCAGAAACCAAGAGCCTGACATTTACCCAACTGAGACACCCAGGCATCCCAAGGCACCATGTTTTAAAAATATTCTCCCATTCTCCTCTGTCCCAACCTGACTGACTACATTAAAATCATTTACCTGGATCCTGTAGATGTTTGAATTTGGGACCTTTGGGGCAGGGAGGACCTCAGTTTCTCTTTTGGCTCTAAATAATCAGTTGAATTCTGCTAATACTTCAGAGCCTTCTCTTCCCCAAACATTTCCTATTATAAGGATGTTCTTCTCTTTTACTATTTGATAGAGTAAAGCATTTTCCAAAACAGAACAAATATAAAACAACAAAAAAAGGATGAAGTTGTGAAATCAAATTGCAAGTGAACAGGATTTTTAAAAAAACAAGTTACAACTAAAAAAGCAACTAGTTCTTTTTTGCCTCCCATCCTTTCCTGGCGCCCTCAAAGGTAAACAAACTCCCACAAAGCCTCCTGTTTAGAGATATAAAAAAAGAGAAGAAATCAGGCTTCTCTCAAGGCATCAATTGAAGTATTAGATAATTTATTTTAATAATACCTTTCCATGAGACTGTTGATAAGATGCTTATAAATGTGTTCCTGGGACATTTGCCTCCAGCGGACTTACCCACCCAGCTGGTGTGATGTCACATAGCCTCCAGTGAAGGGAGGACCCACGCGTATCTGCCTTAGAGGATTTAGACCCAGGCTATAGGAAGAACAGTACTGCCACGGCAAACTTTGACCCAAGAATGTGTACAATCATAGATATCGTAGGATCGGGAGGCAGACTGGTTAGAAGGTAGATCTCAGTCATACTGTGATATGGCCAATTTATTCCTAAAGTCAGTACCGGCATGAACTGAATCTGAAAGTAGAGTAATTTACATTCATTATGAAAATGCCCATGGAAGTACAGTTAAGTGCTTTCATCCATTACCTCATTTAAATGACCCACTCTGTCTCCTAATTGCTACAGTCTTTCCAATCGAAAAATGCCTATAAATATTTGCACACAAAGATGTTCCTCTCGGTGCTCTTTATAAAAGAAAATAACTGAAAACCACCCGATTGTTCAACTTGAGGGAAATGAGCATGTTATGACTTATACATATAATGCAATAAAGTTACAGCAATGAGGGGCGCCTGGGTGGCACAGCGGTTAAGCGTCTGCCTTCGGCTCAGGGCGTGATCCTGGCGTTCCGGGATCGAGCCCCACATCAGGCTCCTCCGCTATGAGCCTGCTTCTTCCTCTCCCACTCCCCCTGCTTGTATTCCCTCTCTCGCTGGCTGTCTCTATCTCTGTCAAATAAATAAATAAAATCTTAAAAAAAAAAAAAGTTACAGCAATGAGGTTTTCAGAGTTATTTTGTTTTTTTGTTTTCACTGAAGAGTTCTTATGAAATGGTGCTCTTGACAATACAAAACATATTAAAGACGTAATAAAAGACACCAAAGTGCAGAACACTGGGATAAGCAAGAAGGAGTCTGGATTTCATTCTTCCTTCTGGATTTTATTCTAAGTGTAAGTATAAACTAAGTGTGTTAAGCAGCGCAATGACATCACTGAATTTGAATTTTAAAACAATTACGGTTTCCTCTATAGCTTCTTGTTTCTTTCCAATTTTCTACAATAAAGATTAATATTTTAATTTTTAAAAATTAAGAGCAAAACAGGATGAGAAATAAACTTCCAGCCCTTGTTTTGCAATCTGACAACTCCCTAAAACAAGCCCAAACCTGGGAACAAACTTCAAGAGCCAATTTGAGGACCACTAAAGGAAGGCCCTGCAGGGGGTGTCAAACACCCCCTGGGTTGTGCCCTTCAGTGCAGCGGGTGAAATTATTGCTACGGTGCAGACAAATGAGCCAACCAAAATCTCTCACGCATGCCCGTGACACGCCTAGGTGCTGTTAGGAACACGCTAAATAAACTCCAACCTATGCGAATGCAGCTCTAATGAAGAGAGGGGAAGAGGGCGCTGAGCTCTAGCAACCTGGTTTCCTTTTCTGGAGCAACCGATGCTGTGCAGGGACCCTTGTCATTCTAAGGAGGCAAAGTCCCATCCATTCAAAGCTGAGAGCTGTGGGACATGATGTATAGCAAGAAACTCTTGGCAACCCTCCCACACACACACTCCTGACCACCCAGTTCTGTATATGGAGTAGGCTGAGTTGTCTATATGCTGGTATTTGGGCATGGGGAAGGCCACCAGCCCCCACATCCCCTTGACCTTTCTGCCACTCTCACACACTTGGCCCTCATGAAATGGGTTGTGCTTCTCTGTATGACTGCTTCCAAAATGGGGACATACTTGGATTGGAGCTACCTGGCACTGGGTCCTGAGATAGTAGCTGTTAGGTAGGGACAGTTTTTAACATGATTCATTCCCCAAAGGGGACAAGCCGAAGCCAGTATCCTTCTGGACACAGGAGCCAGCGGGAGGAGAAAGCGAAGTTGCAAGAAATCACTGAAACTTGACAACTTTGGGGCCACGGGAAAGAAGTACAGGGAAAAAGCACAGCCTCTGAATTTGCGGCAGGCTTTACTCCCCCACTCAATGACTTTGGGCAGGACCTGCAGCCTCTCCACCTTTGGTTTCCACATCCACCAACTGAGGAGGGTCCTAACCACCTCCTACATGGGCGTGATGGTTTGGAAATACAATCTTTAAACCATCTCGCGCTGTGCGTGATTCATAGGAAGCTGGGGGCTCTCCACAAGGTAGCAAAGAAACCAGCAATGCAGCCCCGTTCCCTCCTGGTATAATCAGAAAACTGAGGGCTGGAGTCCTCGCTCATTTAATGGAACTCCCACAATTTTGCTCTGCTGTTATTACCTTAAATAAGGAAATGCATTTTCCAACTGATCTCTAAGTCTTCAGATCCTGAATCATGAGAAGAACACAATTAGTTCCCCAGCATTATGAAGATAGGGAAGCATATTCATACATTCTGGAAGGTTTTTCAACAGATGCTGAAGAGGAAGATTCTATTTAAACTCTCAATCAGGAAAGAAAAAGAACTAAAATGCTATTCCTAAGAGTCCTTTAGTTAAGTGAGATTTTATTATATTTAGCAGTTAAATATAATGAATTGTCAATGCATGACTCCATAAACTATACTAAATTGATCTTCTTTTTCTTTATTTAGGGAAGAGAAGGAGGAAATGGTTATCTTAGATATGAAAAGGTGAATTAATCAATTTCCTTAGCTGATAACATAGATAATATTTTCTAAATGATACACTACCCTTCTTTTGTTTTCTCCTTCTGGCTTTGCTAATTATTTTCATATCTTTTCACTCAAATGAGGTTTTTAATACCCCATCCCCATTCAGCAGATCACACACACACACACACACACACACACACACACACACACACTCATGTTCTCCACTAGAGAACAAAATTTTCAATCAATATTTTAGTTGTGTTTTCAAAGTAAGGACGGAGAGATTAGACTGAAAACTTCAATATAAAGAAGCACAAATTTGCAGTGGTAATGGCACTGAATAAAACTTGGTTCAGATACCTATTTCAAGCAACACAGTTCTCAGCTGGAGCCTACATTCCACTGAAGGCTGCTTTTGGATTCTCTTTCTATGGATGGATTCCTACCATCCATATGGCCAGCATTCCAGATACTGAGAAGGACGGTCTAAGGTCTCTGCAAATTCTTGTAGTTGAAGCAGTAGTTCCAAAGTGGAGAGAATGCATGAGAGAGAACACCTATTTGGGAATCCCATGTCTGGTAACTTGTCAGATGTCCTCAATTTCATGTTTGCTGACTACAGAAAGGAAGTTTGAGAAATAGAAGCAGTCTCGTGTGACTGTTCTCTCCATATTGTACCAGCCATCTGTTACTATCAGAGAAGTTCTGATTAAGGAGGGAAGCCAAAGAAAACCGCCCAGGTGTGACTCCAGGGAGTCTACTGGCCAGCCCACCTTATGGCATTGCTGGCTTGTGTCCTTATGGAGCAATAATCATTTCTGATGTGCTTCAGTCCATTCCATTCAACTGAGGTACATGCCCCAGAGACTTACAGAGGAGAGATGGGACTCATTTTCCTAGTAACAAGTTGACTTGGATATTGAGGGGGGTTAAGAAAGGGAGTGGGGAAAAATATTCTGCTTTATATTAAATCAAACAGTCTGTGATTGAATAAATGCAAAAATCTCATGAATTTTTAACATAAAAACATGCCACTACATTTTCACTCTCCTCTGCCATAGGGGAATTGAGTAAGTGTAGGAGTTTAGGAAGAAATGGTACCATAAAGCAATGTAGGGTAAGGGGAGAAGAGAACTGGATTGGGACTAAGGATATGTCAGTGCTAACCCTGGATTGGATATTGCCTTGCTGTGTGACCTGGGACAAGTGTGCCTTACCTTCATTGGAGGGATTATATCACCTTCCCATAAAGCTATAATAACCAAGACGATATAGTATGGGTACAAAGATATATAGGTTAATGGAACAGAATAGATAGTCCAGAAACAGGCCCATACTTACATGATCAGTCAATTTGCAACATAATTACTGAGGAATTCACTGGGGAAGGGATAATCTTTTCAATAACAGTGGCTGCAAGTATTAGAGATGCAAAATAATGAATCTTAACTCTTAGCTCACACCACATGTAAAAAATTAACTTGAAATGAGTCACAGACTTAAACGGAAAAGCTAAAGCGATAATATTTCTTGAGGAAAATATAAGCAGCTTTGGGTTAGGCCAAGGGTTTTTGTTTGTTTGCTTGTTTTGTTTTTTGGGTTTTTTTGTTTTTCTAAGGTAGCAAAGAGTGCAAACGGAGGTGAAAACACTGACAAATTGGATATCATCAAGAGTAATATTTTTCCTATTCAAAAGATGCTATAAATAAAATGAAAAGGTGTGCCACAGAATAGGAAAAAATAATTGCAAAACACACATCTGATAAAGGACCTATTTCCAGAATATATAAAAATATGTCTGCAACTTAGTAAGAAGACAAAACAAGATAATTTTTCAAAAGTATGCAAAATATGTGAACAGAGCCCTCACCAAAGAAGACATACGGTTGGCCACTAAGCCCACGAAAACACGCTCAACATCATTAGTCCTCAGGGACATGCACATTAAATTCACAAATGAGGTATCATTACGCCCCCCCAGAGTTGAAAAAACTAATCATAACAGGTGTTGGTGAAGGTGGAACAACTGGAATACTTACAGACTTCTAAAGGGAAAGCAAAAATAGTATGATCGTTGGAACACACTTTGCCATTTTAAAAAATAAAGTTAAAATATATTACTATATGACCCAGTAATCCTACCCTGATTTACCTAAAAGAAGTTTGGTTTTTTTTTTAAATATGCTTACACACAATTTCTTATGTTTATATCCAAAGCAGCTTTGTTTACAATAGTCAAATATTGGAAATAATCTGAATGGCCCTCAGGGGGTGAATGGATAAACAAGTCGATGTATATGCATATACTGCTACTCAACAAATAAAAACAAAATGCTCGTGAACTAGTGATCCACTCCAAAACGTAGGTGGAACTCAAATGCATTCTTCTAAATGAAAGAGAGGAGACAGCACACTGTACCATTCCATCTCCATAGACTCTCAGAAGAGGCAAAGCTGTGGAGACAGAGAGCTAACGGGAGAGAAGTCTGTGGTGACCACGGGTAAGAAGGTTAGGAGAGGAAATTAACTGCAGAGGAGCAGGAAGGAACTTTTGAGGGTGAAGGAAATACTCTCTACCTTGATTATGTTGGTAGTGACGGTATTGTGCGGATCTGCTGAGAATCAACAACTTGTACCTTTAAAATTGGAAAACTTTACTGTGCTTAAATTACATCTCAATAAAGCAGCTTAAAAAGGGGGGGGTAGCTTGTAGAACTTGTAATATTCCTTCAATCAATAAATGTGATTCTCAGGGAACAGGACTCTTTTGGAATGAGCCCGACCTTTTGCCCCAGAGGAAGACATTATCTTTACCACACTGGCCAGTAAACAAACCTGCCCTATGCTCGCAAGGGCGACAAAATCTCTATCTTTCAAGGCTCTGTGCTCTACTAACATCCTTGAAAAGATGGTCTAGAACAAAGGCCATCAGTGCCTCTGTGTGCCAGGCACCAAAAAATTTGAGGGACCTGATGGAGAATGGTCTCTGAACACCAACACTTATACCTCCTCTGAACTTCTGTGGTTAGAGTTCAAGGCCAAAACATCTGAGTTCAAACCCAGGCTAAGCCAGTACCTAACTGGACAAATTATTATACTTCCTTGAGGCCTCAATTTCCATGTCTAGTAAATTAGGATCATAATCTTTGTCTTAAAGCAACTGAGTGAGTCAAATAAGATAATGTATTTTAAAGTGCTTTTTAAGGAACAAGGAATTAGATAAATAATGACTCCACTGTGCACTTTTTTTTTTTTTTTTTTTTTTGCCATTTTGTTCTTTTACACTGTCAGGGTTGTTGTCGGATCCTTCTACTTCTTCTTTTCTTTCACTGAACTTAACACAAAACTGAGCAATTAATAAGTATTCAATGAACCCCTGATGGCTGCCTGGTACTTGGAATAACTAGGTGCAACTGAACTTTCCAATTTCCTCTTAAAAATTTCATGGTTTCTCTCTTACTTTTTCTCCTCTGATCACCTGTCCCCAGTCACATTTAAATTGGGGGGAAAAAGTCTATTTTCCTGAAGAAAGCACTTTGGATTCTCTTCCAGCACTTAATGGGTGGTTACTTCTCCATGTGACAGGCCCTTAGCAAATAGAGAGCTAAGATGGTATGATGCACTCGGCATGCTCGCCAAGCAAGAAAGACGTTCCTGTGAATGGTCAACACTTAGCATACTGTTCATGTTCAATGGAGAATAAAAATGGCATATGAGAAATTAGAAGCAAAGAATCATCCCTTGTATAGTTCTCTCCTTTTTTTAATGGTCTGATGAGTCAACCCAAGAAAGTGGTCTCTTCAATCACTTTCCCAAGTATGAATGGTAGCAGTGTACTATATTTAGAGAGGCATGGGTTGGCCCATCTGTTGTGGGGACAGTAATGGTAGAGGTTATCATGATGATGATGATGATGGTTGAGAATGACAGAGTATATTGCAGAAAATATCTCAGCAGAGGGTAAGTTCTAAAGGCAGCATGTAAAGGGAAAAATGTAAAAGGTCAAGTCTATCCCTGAAAAATATCTTAGGAAGGTATCACATTGGGCACCAAAATATTATGCTTAATAAGACATTACATTTATGTAACAGCTTATGTGATAGCCAGTTGGTCCCAATGGAGCATCAAATGATGGACTTGGCTTGCAATTATGGGTCATGTTTTCTAAAAAAGATACAATTTTAAACTTCATAACTCCATAAGATGCTCACATTGGAAGCACATGGGCACATAAACAAACTGAACAGAAGCAGATTCCCCTCTGCCTTCACTCCTTCCTGGTTGAGATCAAAATGACAGGCCCAACTCTCTCCTTAAGCTTTCTCCCTCTCTTGCCCACAAACACTAAATCCACCCAAGTTAAATGGGATTATGATAACACTGCCCTCTCCTTAAAAGGTTTTAATTTCCTTTCTTAACCTCCCATTTCCTTTTCTTATTAGATTTACCTAAATTCTCATGGAAAATACCGGACACATCTGCAGACAGCTTTTTCACATATAGGATATATCTAAACTCAATACAAAAGAAGGTCATAATAAGTCTTTTCTTGGTTACATGATTAATGTACTCTGAGGCTTAGGAAAAAGCCAGTAATTGGGAAGGTTTAAGAGTACATTGAGTGAATTCATTGCTGTCAGAGACAATTCACCATTTCACTGATAGAGCCAGCAGCAGCCCTTCCGAGAGCAAGAAATAGCCATAAATCTAAACAGGAAAATATCCGAGTTTTGCTACCATGTCACATAAAATATCTCTTCTCAGAGCTGGAGGTATTTTTCAAAACTAAGTTAGAGCCATGGCTGTGAATAAAACTGGGCTTCTTCAAGAATGAGTAATAGAGACAACATTTTATAAGACTCCAAATTTGACCTTTCTTGGAAATTCTAATATCTAGCAAGAACTTGTCTTTGAGCTCATAAACACATAATTTGTTTGCTTTTCTTCCAAATTTCCATTGAGCTAAGATTGCTTTTGGAGGGAAAGAAGTAGCACATGTGAACTGGAGAGGAACACAGTGATTCCCCTTGAGCAGAGGACATAACGGGAAGCCAGTGGGCTAGATGGTCCCACAAGTATGTTGGATTTGGCCCACACAGTGATGGCCTAAGAAGAGTTTCTAAAACATTTGAATGAATTGCTAATAAAAAGAATGGAGGTTTCACATTGAAAAAAATCTAGAATTTCCAGCTTCTCTCTGAAGAAATGGAATGATCTGGCAATATTAAGTTGACACCACTTCCAAGCAAAAATCAGCTGTGGCTGAGTAAAGATTGCCCCTTTACGTTCCAGGCAATCTCCTGTTTGCCATAGTCTCCACCATTCCTTGTTGTTTCCCAGACTCTGAGGCTAAGCGTCAGCTGTTGTTTTATGTAATAGCACAGTTAAAAGAAAATAAAAAGTTTTCTACCTATATGTCTACCAAAAGTCTTGGGGAAAAAGACAGAGTGAGCCCTGGTTCATACATTTGGGTTACCTGCTTGGCCCCTGGGAACATCTGAGTTTGGAGTTGCTACCTTAAAAGTCTGGAGTTGTTACCTCCTTCAGGAAGCTTGCCTGATTTAACTACCTGATTTAACTGCCAGGGTTATACAATTTGAAATGTTCTCCACCGGAGGGTTCTATTAGATACCAATACAAATGAGATTTTAGATGCAACATTTTAAGGGTCTTTGCACAAATCATCCCATAATAAATAATTTTAAAAGAAAAACATGTCCAGGGTCTTAGGTTAGCACATGGGCTCTCTCACTAGATGACCACCCCAATAATTTACCACAAATGTTGACATGCTTCTCAGAGCTCTTTCGGTCTCTCATTTAAGAATTTGGGCAAAGAGAACAAGCAAGGTTATGACCTCTAATATGCAAACCTCCGAGTGAAGACGGTTTTGCCCGCAATAATTATGTAATGATTACAATAAAATATAACTTACCTCACCAGCCCATGAGAAAAAGTAATTTTTTCCTTATTGAAAGGACCTGACTTCTCAAAAGATTAAAGTTACTGCACTATGAAAAAAAAATTAAGAAATAAACATTGCTTTTAGCACAGCCATGGAACTAAAACGATCTGATTGTTGCAAGGACATTGTTCAGAATATTAGATGACTCTAAAGAGCAACAGGCTTTCCATATTTAATATGAGTCTTTGAACAAAATTAAATTTTAGAGCAGTATAAGGTCACACAGTCAATATGCCAACCCTCTTTACATTTACTTTAATCTCATCTCCCAGTATTGTCACCAGATCCTTGCCTTCTCTCCATCTCCATAAATAAACTCTGTTGACTCTTGGACCTGCTCTCACTCTCTTGGCTTAATTACCTTCCATGATAAGGAATTCACTTCCCATTTCCATAAAGTGGCCCATATGGGCACCTCACTTGTTTCCCTGGCTGTTCTGCTCAGCTTTGCAATACTCCTTAGGGAGAGGAGAAGGAATCCCCTCCCCCCTTCCCCCCACCCCCTCCCTCCCTCTTCCATATACTCCCCTCCCTCTCTCTCTTTGTCTCAAGGTAAAGAGTGCCTACTGTTCATCAGTCTCTAAATCCCCTACCATGACTGAACCCGTGCCTGCTTTTTCTTTCTTTCTCTCTTTTTAAAAAAGTTCATTTATTTGTCAGAGTGAGTGAGAGAGAGCATAAGCAGGGGGAGCGGCAGGCAGAGGGAGAAGCAGGCTCCCCGCTGAGCATGGAGCCCCATGCATGGGAGAACTGTGGGATCATGACCTGAGCCAAAGGTAGACACTTAACCAACTGAGCCACCTGGGCGTCCCATTTTTCTTCCTCTCTTTCATTGTACCGTACCCTGAAGGGCCTCTTTCTTTTTTCTGGAGCAAAGAACTTTCACCTTCTGACTCCCAGGTCTGGTCTCAAGTTCTACTCCATTCCACAACAGGACCTCCTCAGAGAGGGTGCTCCGAATCTGACTACACTCTTTGTCCCTCCCCTAAGTCACTTAACTGTCACCTCTTGGGTCCTTTCCTTCATTGTGCTGTCATACCATAGCTCTCTTGTTCTTTCTTTCTTTACTTGTCTTCCCCAACTAGAATGCAAGCTCAGTGAGGTTGAGAGCTGTCTCTGCCCTGTTCCCTGCAGAAGCCCAATGTCTTGCTTTTCAGGAAGTCAGTTAATACTTATTGATGGGGGGTGGGGAAGAGGTCAATTTATCATTTGAGTATGAATCACTTGAGTAGACATTTTCGTTACAGAATTGAAAGCCAAACACCACCAGGTCTCTGTGGGGGGAAGAATATGGGGTCTTATTATTATTATAATTTCACGTGATGGTAAGGGTCGAAAGCCATGGTTTTCAAACGTGTCGTGTGCAGAGGGAATACCGAGCGCATTAAACAACCCCAGCGCCCTCCTCCAGAGATTCAGTACAGAGGTAAGGCCAAAGAATCTCAAACAAGAACCCACGGACTCTGATACGTAGTTCATAGTGCCCATTTTGAAAAACCCCATTCTAGGGCTTCAATGGTGGTGAAGAGTCAAGTAGGTGGTGCCCTTTTCCTAGGGATTTATTTGCACACAAGTTTACAAAGGAACCGAGGAGGCTTCTTGAAGGAAGAAGTATGGGGCACCTTCCCTTCAAAGTTTAATGTTATTAGATGGTGTCTGATTAAAGATGGGCTGGTTATAACTGAGGCAGGTAGATCAGCAGAGGATTACCATAGCCCTAGAGAAGAACCCCTGTGGCAAGACTGGATTCGAGGTCTGGGCACACATGAATGAACAGAAGGCCTATGTCACGTGACCTTGATACCCTTCCTGACTTAGCCTCCCTGGCAGATCTCAACTGAGAGAGCTTTTCCTAAAAGTCCCATCTCAAAGATGTAGAGCAGAGCTTTTGCTTGTTATTCATTTTAATTGTGGGAAACAACTGCTTGAATGTAAAGTAAAACTTTTCTGCTAAGCCTAGGGAGGAATGCTGTGAAGAGGGGTGATCTCAGGGCTCTAGGCCCTCATATGAGATGCTTCATTCTCATCTTTGGCCAGCTGATTCTCAGAGTAAGCATCTGGGGAAGATTTTGGGTGAGAAATCTCAGGACCAGACTTCATCTGAGCATGATTCAGAGTCAGCATAATTGGAGCATTAAAAGAAATCTGATCTTATTTTATCATTGGTTGCGAAAGTATGGGGATACTGGTAACACTTAGAATCATAGAATCCTAACACTAGAAAGACCTAAAATGCATGTAATCAAACTTGTCCATTAGGGAGATAGGAAAATTGAGGATCACAGGCCAACATCACATGGCTACATAGCACAAGATCCAAAATTCACTTATTCATTCAGTCTTTTCAATATTTTTTGAGCAGGGCCAGCTCTCATAAACACATGAATTCAGGTCATTAAGCATTCACAAATTTCCTACTATAAGTCTGGCACTGTAATGGATTTGGGAGATGAAAAAATAAATCAGACATAGACTTTTTCTTGAGGTGCTCACTGTCTAGTGGAGAAGAGGCAGTTTTATATAAAGGAAAGATTGCACAATATGATCGACATCACTCTTGATGAATGTATACAGCAGGATCCAATCATACACATGTAAAGAGCCATTCCCTTATCTCATTCAGGATAACAAACAAACCTAATAACATGTATTACCGCAATTAAAGAAGTCTATTATTAAAACTGAATGGAATCAACTCTGTAAACAAGCAGGGATCCTTTAAAATGCACATCATTAGTCCCTTGGGAAATGCAAAATAAAGCCACAATGAGATGCTACTACACGCCTATGTAAACATCTAAAAGCACTGGCAAAGATGGGGAGGAACTGGAACTCTCACACCCTGCTGGTAGGATATCCAAGTGGTAAAAACACTTTGTAAAATGGTTTAAAAAGTAGGTAAACACCATTTGGTTTAAAGAGTGAGACATACACCTACTACACAATCTAGCCACTCAACTCCTAGGTATTCATCCAAGAGAAAACAAAGTCAAGGCTCATAATTGTGAATGTGAATGTTCACAACAGCTTTATTTGTAATCACCCAAAACTGGAAGCCACCAAACATTTATCAACAGGTAAATGGAATAGCCAAATGGTGGCATGTCCACATAATGGATTACTGTTCAGCAATAAAGAGGAACGAACTATTGATACATACAACACCATGGATGAATCTCCAAATAATTATCCTGAGTGAAAGAAGCCTGAAAAGTAGCACACATACTGTATGATTCCATTTTTATTCAAGTCTAGAAAATGTAATCTATAGTGATAAAACACAGGTCAGTGATTGCCTGGTGAGGGGTTATAGAGCATAGAACGGCGGGAAGAAGGGGCTCAGAGGGGCACAAGGAAAATTTCAGGAGTGATAACTGCACAGGTGTGTTTGTATATCACAACTTATCAAAGTATACACTGCATGTTCAGTTTGTCAATAAGGCTGCGAAAAGTAAAGCAGCAAACAATAATAATAAATCCTAAGTGAGCACAGAAAAAAAAAATCAAGGAGTTTGGAGTTACAGGACCTGACCCATAGTGTGAGCCCCCTACCTACCATCTGCACAGTGATGTTTAAGTCTCTAGACTTTTCTAGAACTGTTCTCTTATCTAGAAAATGGGGATAATAACTCTTGTCCTACTTATTTTATGGGATTATAATGAGGAGCTAATGGAGGAACAAATACAAACGGGCTTTGGAAAATTTTAAAACATTATGTACTGAGTGGCGGTTGTCCTTGTTGGCATACCCAAGAATCATGGGGGCAGGAACCCTCTCTGAGGGCTCGTTAGGGGAGGGAAGGCTGGAGGACAAGAAACCCACCACACGTGTGAGGACAATAAAGCCAGGGCAGAGAGGCTACAGACGAGGGTAGGGGGAAGGTGCCTCAGAGCAATGAAAGGGCAGCAAGGAGAAAGGCAGCTCTGACTCAGGGGGCTGGGAAGCAGGGGATGAACTGGACTGATAAGGAAAACGAAGGCAGAAGGCAGAGCCTGGACCTCACACTGAGGACAACAGAGCTCTCGAGAGCAGGGGCTTGTGAAGGGACTCTGCTGTCCTCACCGTAGCCAAACTGATCTTAAGGAAAGTCAGCCACCCACCCGCCCCTGGGATGAGGATGACAAATCCTTAACACAGCCATGCCCCTGGCCCAGCCCCTTTCTACTCCTCCAAGCTCTCCACCTGCGATTTTACTCAGCACTTTGCACCCTGCCCCTCTCCCAGCAGACACCATGGAGTCTCATCATGCTATTTTGCCAACTTACGCTACTCTGCTCTCTTTTGTTTGCCCAAACCTCTACTCACATATCAGATCTCAGATCAGCTGTTGCTTCTTCAGGAACTCTGCCTGGCCTCCCAAACTTCATCAGATTCCCGTCTGATGTCCCTCACAGTGGCTGAAACTGTTCCTCCAGACCACGCACTGCTGTTGCATTTAGTACTTCGTGTGGTGAGTTCATCAGGGTCTGTCTCTCCCATCAAACCTCAACTCCATCGGGATGGAGAGCATGTCTGTTTTTGCTCTCCTTTGGCACCACCTACCACAGGTGCAAAGGAGATGATGAATGAAGCAATGAAGCAAAGTCTTGTGAAGAAAAGACTTTCTTTGAACCCTTAGAAATTAGAGAACCAGTTGGAGCACCTGGGTGGCTCAGTTGGTTAGGCATCTGACTCTTGATTTTAGCCCAGGTCACGATCCCAGGGTTGTGAGATCGAGCCCCATATCAAGCCCTGGGTCAGGCTTGTGCTGGGCCTGGAACCTGCTTGGGATAATCTCTCTGCTCCTCCGTTGTCACATGCTCTCTCACTTGCTCTCTTTCTTTCTCCAAAAAAAGAAAAGAATTAGAGAACCAATGATGTGTGTGTGTGTGAGAGAGAGAGAGAGAGAGAAAGAGAGAGAGAGAGAGACTAATCTACAGGCATAACCTATAATGTGGGCCTTTTTATCATGTCCATTGTATAGACGCAGACACGAGGGTTCAGAGAGGTAAGGTAACTTGCCTAGCATCACACCGCTACCGAGTGGCAGATCTAAGAGATGTCTTGACCAGTCTTATCCTTCTAATTTTAAAAGGAAGGTTGATCATTAAGGCCTTATCGAGCTCTAAATTTCTCCAATCCTATAATCTCCAGAAAATTAGCTGGTGATCCTCCAACAATTCAGCCCCCATCAATGGCCAACAATAACCTTTTAGACCTCCAGAGTCCCTGCCAACAACACTCTCTTCCACTTCTGGGCTAAGAATGGATGAAACAATCCACTTGACTCCCTGGGCTAAAAGGAGTGCCTGTTTAGCTTCTATCCCGGCAGTGCTGACTCTAAATTAATGGTTTGACATCAATCTTCTTTCATTGTATGGCCCACTCAGAGCTGTGTCCTCCCTGGGTGAGCCCGAGGCAGCTGGACCCAGGGAGGCAGAAGGGTCAGAGAAGGGCCACCCTCCGGAATCTAATGAATTGCTTTGCTAGGTGAGACACTGTTGCTCAGAGAGCTTCTCCTGTCAAGGGCACAGGCTGACTCTCCCCCCAAAACCTGTGTCTCTAGTGGGAGTGGTGTAAAAGTGAATTTTTCCCTGTAATCAGAAGTGTTTAAGCACTGGTCAGTCAGTCATCAGAACAAGTGTTAATAATTTGTGGGGTTCTATCCACCCCCCAACATGTATGCCAGTTGATGTGTCTCTTGTTATGGCCATAGGCAGTCTAGTTTGGTATCTGTGGGGTAAAGTGGGGTACCTAGGAAACAAAATTTGAGTACCTGTGAGGTACCAGCCATCCCTGTCTCATGGAACCCTCACAATAACCCATCCACGTAAATATCATGATCCCCATCTTGTTGATAATAGAATAGGCCCAGAGAAATTGTTACTCAAGGTTGCACAGATAGGCAGGGTTAGATTTGTCTGGCTTCATGTCTGCCTAATGTCTATGGGTTTAACAACTGGTACTTGGAAGAAAAGGTCTCTAACAAATTCTACAAAGAAATAAAAATTCAATTATATCTAAACAGACGTTTGAGGAATCATATTATTGAAAAGAATGCAGTTAGACCAGTGCTATTCAAAGCATGGTCCACAGACTAGTGCCAGCTCATGAACTGTTGATTATCAGCCTACTGGGCTAAGTACAAAAATTAAGAGAAAGCATTTAGAGAGCTTGATAACAAGTTGACATAGGCATGACATCCAGGCATGTGGTTGTAGAATTCATTGCTATTATATTTTACAGAAGTATTAATCCATAATAGACGGGAAATAAAATTTATCAGTGGTCCTCCTCTACAGACACTCTGTGAATAGGACTGAATTAGATAAAATTGGGCCTGGCGGGGGCATCCAGGTGGCTCAGTCAGTTGGGCAAATGACTCTTGGCTTTGGCTCAGGTCATGATCTCATGGGTGGTGAGATCGAGTCCCACATCGGGTTCCACGCTCAGTGGGGAGTCTGCTGGAGATTCTCCCTCTGCCTCCGCCCCTCTCCTCCCACTCACACCCTCCCTCTTCTCTAAAATCAATCAATCATCAATCAATCTTTTTAAAAAATTGAGTTTGGCACTATGGTATCATCCGAAGGGTACTGTAGTCAGTACTGTGTCAAGCTCGCGGGTAAAGGCTCTTGGAGGCTCATTGTTGCCAATCAAATGTCTGTTCTTCCATATATTGGCTGTGTGACCTTGGGCAAACCACTCAACCTCTCACATCAAAAAAGAGAGATAATGATGGTGCCCGCTGCCTAGGATTACCGTGAGAATCAAATGGAATTTTCTATGTGAAGCACTTAGCACAGTGTTAGGCATAAAGTAAGCACTCAGTAAATGCTAGCTGCTGCGTTTATGGTATGTCTAGCTAAGTTGGTGGTGGTATTATTATTATCCTTATTACTCGCCTTTTATTGATCCCTATTCTGTCATTAGAAAGTATCCCTTTCAGTGAAGCTACGAGTCCTGCTGTGAAATGGGAATATTCCCCTAGAAAAGTAAGTTACTTCACCCTGTCAGCTCAATACATCAAATATCATTAAGTCAGTGCTAACCGGGCAAAGTGAAGTCAGGGGATTGGAAGGGCCCCAAGAGGGCACTGAGGGTGTGGGAGAGAGCTCATGAGCATGACCTATGAAAAACAAACTTGGTAAGGAAGGGTCTTGAAGGGTAGGACTCTGGAGGCACGGGGGAAGGGGTGGAGCCAGGTGGTGATTTGAGAGATTCTCTCCCAGAAGGCAGAGGAGAGAAGACATGTTCAAACAGCAGTGCAGAATGTGGTTATAAGCCAGAAATCTAGAGCCAGACTGCCTAGGTTTAAATCTTGTCTTTGCTGTTTAATAACAGTGTGACTCTAGGACAAGTCACATTACCTCTCTGTGCCTCAATTTTTTTAGTTTTTAAAATGAGGATAATAAGAGAACCAACCTCAGAGGGCGCTTGTGAAAAGTCAATGAGAATATACAGATCCAGATACAGGTTTAGCTTAGTGCCTGGCACCCAGTAGGAGCTTACAGAGTATTTGCTCTAATTAGCGGTGGTAGTAGTAGTAGTAGTAACAGTACATTCCAGCCCCGGGCAGCTCTATCAAAAGTCCTTGCTATTAATTTCAAGACAGCCCAGGGGAGGGCTTGAAGATGACTCAGCACATCCCAGTCTCACTGCTGGAAAATCAGCATGTGACAGGTCAGTAAACTCAGCTCTGCACACAAATGACGGGGCTCTTAAAAAATTAAAATCAGTCATCCTAAAGCAGTCTCCTCCTAATTACTCCCTAAGATCCTTGGAGGATTACGGCCTGAGACTTTGGCAGGCAAAGAATCTCATGTGCCAAGTGAGCACTGGGCACCATTCACCCTGAGCCTTCCTGGCTGCGGCAGGCTCCTGCCTCCTCTTCCCACCCCCAGGGCTGCTCTCTGCCACGTGGGGAACCAGTATGACCCCAACATTATCACCATAAAAAACGTACAGCAGATCATGTTAAGAATATTTAGGGGTTCCTGATGACCTATATGACAAAGCCCAAACTCTAGAAGAATCCTTGAGTGCAACTCTACCTGGCACATTGCAAGTTTGGTGAACGAATAAACGAATCATCCGGTCTGGTCCAAACTTTTACTTCACAGATGATCAAATGGGATGCCAGTGGAGGGTTGTGATTTATCTAAACTTTAAAGGGGAATAAAAGGTAACTTTTAATGAAACAAAGTATGATTTTATTTTAATTGGAAACTATCTTAAAAGACTGAAGGGTTGGAACTTCAATGCAGAAACCTCAAACATCCTATATATAGAAAGCGAGATATCTTGGAGTTGGGTAGGAAAAAAGGGAATCTTTGACTGCCTTTCTAACCATGCTACATAGACAATATTCTGCATACCGACGTGTAAGGTCAGCTCCACCTGGGAGATGTACCTTACCCCCAATTTGTCAAGACCATCACACCCCCAATCCTGTCACTTGGTGACCTCTGCTGGCATCCCCTGGGTAATACATGATAGGCACCCGTAGTTCAAGAGCCCTCCTGGAAGAATACTTTTGTGTCTTTGGGCACCCATTGCCCAGATCCTGCTTTTTCTAACTACAATTCGCCAATAAAGAGAAGCAGGGCTCCTTGCAGAAATAGCTCGGTCCAGGGCTGGGCAGGGAAAACATAAGACGAGCCAGGAAAATCTTGCAATGCCTGCGAGTGAAGATCTGCTCAAAAACCAAAAGGGTGGGGGTGTGTCAAAGGGACGAACCCAAAGTATAAAATAAATGTATATGAGTTCATTCTGGCTTTTACTGATATAATAAATGATTGACTGACTGACTGAATGAATAAATTAGTGAGAAGGGACAAACTTACTGTAGGAGGTGGAGCTTAATCGCCCACCTTCTCTGAATATAGGCTGGACTTCGTGATTTGCATCCAAAGAAAAGAACACGGAAAGCAGAATAAGAGTAACTATGCTGTGAAGAAACCCAGCAGATGCTGTCTTAACCAAATGATCAAAACTACCATCACCAGCCAGAAGGTCATAGCATGTGTCCCCTGATGTGATAGGATGAGAGGGACACTTCATCTCTGGGGCATTCTTCCCCAAAAAGAAAAAAAACAAAAAAAAGCCATTAACCCCTGTCTCATCATAAGGAAAGCATAAAACACGCTGAGTTCCATTTTAGGAAGTGTAAAGCTGGCCAGTGCTCCTCAAAACTGCGCAGGTCAAGTAAAATATAAAAAGAGCAAGAAGCTGTCCCAGACCAGAGGAGACTGGGGAGACATGACAGTGGCACGCAATGTGGTACCCTGGCTCCATCCTGGAATGAGAAACAAGAGCACTAGTGGACCAACTGGGTGAACTCTGAATCGACTCTTGACTTTAGTTAAAGGTATATGGCGATGCTGATGTCGCCGTTTTGACAAACGTACCATGGCAATGGGAGATGTTACCATGAGGGGAAACTGGGTGAGGCGTAGACGAGAACTCACTGTACTACCTTGGCAATTTTTCTGTAAATCTGAAAATTTCTGAACGGACGACCAGGTAGCTCACTCATCAGGAGCTTGTGTGTGTCTGTGGGTGAGGGTCTGGGTGGTGGACCAGCAATGCTATGAAAGGACGGCCGTGAGTTCACTCCAACCAAAGAGTAAAAGGAACGAGGAAGTTCTAGGCTCACTGCAAAATCCTTCTGCTAGCAAAATAAAAACCTCATCAGTATGCTTTTGTGCAGAGAGACAAGAAGATAGACACACAGATAACTTCTGGTCTTGGCACAAATCATAGTGTTGCCAGATAAATTATAGGACACCCAGTAATATCTGAATTTTGGGTAAATAGTGACATAGGACGTGCGGTATTTGGGACATACAGTATTTGGGACATTTAATTTGGGGACATACTTACACTAAAATGCATTTGCTGTTTATCTAAAATTCAAATGTAACCGGGCCACTGATATCTTTATTTGCTAAATCTGGCAGCTCTCCTCAAACTTCATCTTATCACTGAAACCTACCTTGATCTTTCTCGTTAAAATTACAACCTACCCTTCCTGCACCTCTTATTCTCCTTTTCTTCCTTGATATACAGCCTGTTATATATTTTAGCTATTTCTCATAGTCACTGTTTATCTTCTGTCTCCCTATGCAGTCATGTAAGCTTCCTGAGGGAAGGGATCATTCATCGATCCTTAGTACCCGGCTGGCACACAGAAGGAGCTCAATAATTACTCACTGAGTAAATAAATATCTTAAGGGAATAGGATTTTATTGAGCTTCTCCATTGTAGCAGGCATTGTAGTAGGTGCTGGTGAAATTCGAGGAAATGATCCCCAGATTATTGGTTTTGGTTTGCGCCCAGGGGCATTTTGCAGATGTATGGGACAGAACACGAGTGATTGCTCTCCACAGCTCGGTGGGCCCCTGTCCTACATCAAAGCCGCCTGGATTCACTTGCCTCCTCTCACGTTCAAAGCACACATTTGTTAAATTGTTTCGAGATGTCTCCAAGGTACAATTTTGTTTTATAGTCACTGTCAACCCAAACCATTTAATGTTAATTTCTTACAACCTACTCCACTGTCAGCTTTCCTCATCGCTGATATTTATTTCCCAGCTAAATGTGCATTTATTTGTTGACGTTTTTATTAAATTAGACTGTAATAAATCTGTCTGCGCTTATATCTATTTTCCCTTTGTGCTCAAGAATTCAAAGTAAGTTGATGTGTTTATTAACTGCCTGACCAATTGCCCAGAGCAGCTGATGAAGGGTAAGTGCCGTGATATTAAATCACAGGGAGGCAGGGCCCAAAAAGCCCCTTCGTGGTGTTCTGGCTCGTCCTGAGGTCGAGGATTGGTTCTAACGCCTGAACCACTTGGATAGGCACTGCTGAGAGATACACAAAGAAGACATATTGTTCTCTGCCCCATTAATCTCTGAGATCCTGGAAAGGGGGATGGGATGTCAGGGAAGCCTTGATGAGTGAGTAGGGAGCCTGGGAAATGATCTCAATCTCCTGGTGCCTCGTCAGCAAGTGTAATCGAATGATTAAGAGCTCAGGCTTGGGAGTCAGACAGAGAGAGCTCGCGTCCCAGTCTGCCAGCTTGCTATCTGTCTAACTTGGGGCAAGTTACTTAACCTCTCCAGGCCTGAAATACCTCATGTAGAAAATGGGGGTAATTATAATATCAACGGCATAGGGTAATTACAAAGATCGAACAAGACAATGCAAATAATATGCTTAACACTATTGCTAACATACTGGAACTGCTCCAGAAATAATGCCTGGATACCATTAGAATTTCCCTGCTTTGCTCCAGATTCCAGTTCCTTTTTCTACTTGGCTGTGTCTGGCTTCTGCTGCCAGTCTGTATTCCTGTTTGCCTGTCCTGAGTTCTCGGCATGGGAGCAATGCTTCAAAACTGTGACCAAGCCGCATCAGGCTGGAGTGCCTTCTTTTCATTCAGGTTAAGAAATTCCCAGTGCATCTAAAAGAACCCAGAGGCTCCAGTGGCACAAAATAATAGAACAATCCCAAACTTGGCAGCCAGAGGACCTCTCTCAGAGACCCCAGTGATTTTTGCCAGAACTACAATAGCTTGGGCAAGCTGTTCTAATTTCCGAGAAACTCAGTGAGCTCATCCAAACAATGGGAACAAGATCTTATCAAGCTGCTGCATCCCATGTAACTAACTGTTCGGTAAGCTACAAAGTGTTGGGCAGATGTTCATGAATATCTTTCTAAGCAATCAAGGTTTTATGGGAAATGAAGGAAAAGAAACTTTTTTAGAATCTAAATTTGGGGGAGAAGTAAAGAGAAAAACAGCTATTCTGTTTTGCAGCTATTGGGATGATCTTGGCTGGCTCTAGTTCCTGGGGGCAGCAGAATGAAATGATAGTGTCTCCTCTGAGGAGCTCACAGATTTCCATCACATTATTAGGGACATCTTCAAATCTGACCTAAAACGAAAAACACAATTTGCTCTAAGTGCCTTCCATGAATTTGGCTTCACTGTAATTTTCTCCTAACTAAACAATATAATGCACAAAGTTATATAGAATTAGTGCAGCTAAACCAGCATGTTACCGCTCCATCAAAATGGACCATATTAATCTACCTAGTCCCAACAATGAGGATATGATTGATGTAATAAAAGACTAGCTTCCTTAGCTGTAACTAGGTATGAGTCATTGCCTAGCAAATTGCCTGCTTAAAAACACATGTGCTCGCATTAGGTCCTGAAATCTAAACTGTATGTAAGATTTCCATGAAGCAAATATGAATGGAAAGGAAACTCTGGAATAAAAAGCTTTGACAAATGGTGTAACATCAGAAAAAAAAAAACACTGGATTCTGAATAAAAAGCCTTACTCCATGGGACCTCATACAAGCCCTGAGCCTTGGTTTCCCCATTCCATGAAAGTGACTCTATCCCTTTCTGGGGTTATTGGAAGGATCAAATATATGTCAGATCGGAAAATATTTCTGAAAATCCCAATCATCACACAAATGTAAGGAATTGTTGGAAACAAATGATATAAATGAAAAAGTCCAGATCTTGGCTGAGAAGATCTCTAAACCTCCATCCTTTTACCCAATGGCCCTCCTACATGGTGGGAACAGCCTGGGGTTAGGAGCAGAAAGCCAGGGATGAAGCCAATGTACACCAATTAATGGTTGTGGGACTTTGATCTATCCTTGGGGGCAGGGCTCCTCCTATGGAAAATGGAAACAACCTTTGTCTACTTCATAAGACTTGGGAAAACTACCTGGAGTTAAGATATGTTAAAAAATATTTTGTAAAGCACTCTGCAACATAAGAAAACATTTTTTAGTAATATCATGAATATTACTTTTTAAATGAAGATTTATTTGTTTGACAGAGGTGGGGAGAAAAGGGGCAGAGGGAGAAAGAGAATCTCAAGCAGACTCCCCCTGAGCACAGAGCCTGTTGAAAGAACCAAATAGAAAACTACTTGACCTTTTCTTTTATTTTCTTTTTCATTCTTTTTTATTTTATTATGTTATGTTAGTCACCATACAGTACAACATTAGTTTTTGAGGTAGTGTTCCATGATTCATTGTTTGCATATAACACCCAGTGCTCAGTGCAATACGTGCCCTCCTTAATGCCCATCGCCAGGCTAACTCATCAACCCCCCAGCCCCCGCCCCTCTGAAACCCTCAGTTTGTTTCCCATAGACCACAGTCTCTCATGGTTTGTATCCCTGTCTGATTCCCGCCCCCCCTTCATTTTTCCCTTCCTTCTCCTAATGTCCTCCCTGCTATTCCTTATGTTTCACATATAAGTGAAACCATATGATAATTGTCTTTCTCTGCTTGACTTACTTCACTTAGCATAATCCCCTCCAGTTCCATCCATGTTGATGCAAATGGTGGGTATTCAACCTTTCTGATGGCTGAGTAATATTTCATTGTGTATATATATACCACATCTTCTTTATCCAATCGCCTGTTGAAGGGCATCTCGGCTCCTTCCACAGTTTGGCTATTGTGGACAATGCTGCTATGAACATTGGGGCACATGTGCCCCTTCTTTTCACTGCATCAGTATCTTTGGGGTAAATTCCCAGTAGTGCAATTGCTGGATCATAGGGTAGCTCTATTTTTAACTTTTTGAGGAACCTCCATACTGTTTTCCAAAGTAGCTGTACCAACTTGCATTCCCACCAACAGTGTAAGAGGGATCCCCTTTCTCCATATCCTTTCCAACATTTGTTGTTTCCTGCCTTGTCAATTTTTGCCATTCTAACTGGTGTAAGGTGGTATCTCAATGTGGTTTTGATTTGAATTTCCCTGATGGCTAATGATGTTGAATATTTTTTTAGCCATCAGGAAAATTCTTTTTTTCTTTCATCTTTCTTTTTCTTTTATTTTGTTTACGCCCTTTCTTTCCTTCAGTTTAACGTGCTTGCAACCCATTGTAATTTCTGCATAAAAGCCAACTATCCAATGAACACATGACATTAATATGCTTTGCACTGATAACAGAGATCACTTTGAATGAGTTTGGCTCTTGAATAAAAGCCATATGCCTCAGTGCCACTTGCTAGCCTCACATAGAAGGCTCTCCCTCTTCCTAGTCTCATCTCCCAACTCCCTCCCCTTGCTCCTGGCAACCTACTTATCTTAGTCTGGTAAGACTGCTAGAGAAAAATACCACAAACCATGTGGCTTATAAATAACAAACATTTTGTCTCATAGTTCCGGAGGCCTAGAAGTCCAAGACCACTGTGCCAGCAGATTCTGTGTCTGGTGAGTCCCTGCTTCCTCATCGGTGGCCATTATTTCACATGCAGAAGGGGCAAGGGAGCTCTCTGGGGTCTCTGTTATAAGGGCACTAATCCCATTCATAAGAGCTCTGCCCTCATGACCTTATAACCTTCTCCAAAGCCCCATAGTCTAACACCATCTCTTTGAGGGTTAGGAGTCAACATATGAATTTAGGGAGTGGGACATAAACATTCTGTCCATCGGACTGCCCTTCCAACACACCCACAACACACCATAAGTGTTCTTGCCTCAGGGCCTTTGCATGCATTTCCTGGGTCTTCAATACTCTTCCCCGGATTTTCACTAGCCTGCTTCCTTTCCATCATGCAGCCCAGCTCTGTTCCCAGCACCTTGGAGAGGCCTCCCAGAGCACTCGCAGTCTACAGCAGTGCCAGAGCTCAGTCTCTGTGCTGTGTCACTCACCTCAGGGTCTTCTTGGCACTTTATATGATCCACATCAGTGGTTCTCAGCCAGGGGCAATACTGCCACCTGAGGTGGTGGCTTTGGAAGTACGTGGGGAGAGTTCTGATTGACATACTAACAGAAGGCCACTACTGGCATTTAGTGGATAGGGCTAAGGGATGCTAAATGCCCTGCAAAGCCTGAACGATCTGGAACCACCAGAACCATCCCACCCAAAGAGCCAGTGATGCCCCTGTTGAGAAATACTGATGTGCTATCTTCTCTGTTGCCCTCATTTGAAATGTAAGCTCCTGTGTTAGTTTCCTATTGCTCTGTAACAGAGGACCACAAACTTGGTGGCTTGAAACAACACAAATTTATTCTTCATAGTTCTGGAAGTCAGAAGTCTAAAATCAACAGGGCTGCATTCCTTCTGTAGACTTCAGGGAAGAAGCCAGCTCTTGCCTTTTTAGCTTCTAGAAGTCACCTGCATTCCTTGACTCATGGCCACTTCTCACATCAGTTCGTGCTCTTGCTTTCATTGTCAAGTCTCATACAAATGACTCTTCCTCCTCCATCTTCTAAGGACCCTTGTGATTCCATCAAGCCCAATGGATAATAGGATAATCTCTTTGGCTCAAGATCCTTAATCACACCTGCAAAATCCCCTTTGCTGTATCAAGTAACATTCGAAAATTCCAGCGATTACGACACATCTCTGGAGGTCCATTATTTGTCCAACCACATCTCCAAACGAGCGGACCTTATCTGTGTTGTTCAGTGTTACTGGCCCAGAGCCTAGCACGGACCTTGGCATGTGGTATATTATATACTCAGAAAGTCATTGATGTGGGATGAATGAACGTCAAGTCTGTTGTTCACTGCAGCCTGGTAAACATGTCTGTTGGGGGGCGCGGGGGAGGCACTCATGTGAATACTGTCACATGAAATAAAGCTGCAGTTTAGAACAGTGTTCTCAAACTCCTTTACAAGCTGAGTCCTTACTCAGAAGCAGTATTGTGACTTTGTCAGCATCTGCCCCAACCCTGAACTTTCAGAGTAAATCTTCCCACGAGATACCTTCAGTCATAAATCTTCCCACTGGTTGTTTTCACAAGGAATTGGACCTAAATGAGGAAAGGGACTTAATCCGAAATGCTCACCTTTACCAGCTAAATAATGCCTTATTTTAAAACAATACAACTGCTATCGGTGCTTGAGGCAGTTGATGTTTTTCAGGTTTCCCCTTGGAGTTTGTACCTGGAGGAATGTACAATATAATGCGGATTACTCAGAAAGGCTAGCACGGAACCCAAACTGAAAACCAAGACATTTGTAAGTTTTGTCATTTGGAAAATGTTTTCTTGGCTCCAACAAAGGCAGTATGACATGCCATGAATTTCCTATGGCCAGGCTGACACACACAATTTACAAACCCACGCTTTACACATGCATGGGCCTTGATGCTTGCGTCCTATGTCCTTTGTGCTCAGAGCAGTTGGGGTCTCCACCAGACAGATGAGAATCAGAGGCTCAGAGAGTAAGAATAATGAGACAATGGCGGCAGGGCCAGTATCGGAAATCAGGTCCTCTGGCTTTCCTCACCAGGGCTTCTTCCTGCTCCCTGCACACCATCCATGTCCTCCCAGGACAGAATTCTCCGAGCCCACAGGACAGCCAGAGGAGGACTCTTTGCCAACAGGGAGTTTGCTCAACTGTAGAACTCAACTGTGGCAGAAATTTCTGCGCTCGAGATTCCTAGACCCAACACAGAAAGCGGTACTAGACCCTTCCTCTATCACTCTAACCCATGCAGGCCACGGCTGCCTTGGTGATTGGTTAAAGGCACGTGGAAGTGGAAGGAAGGGAGTGACATGGAGAGGAGGAATGGGAGGCTCGAAGGGAATCACTGTCTTATCAACTACTCCCTGTATCAAAGGGAAATTCTCCTGCATAGAGCAGATTACATTTGCTGCTAATTTCAGGCAGGGTTTCTGACAAGCCGAGGAAGGAATGACACTTTTTCTTCCTATGGAAATTCAATCGAGTTTGATGCTGGGAAGCACGGGTCCCTCTAAAATGGTAAGTGACAGGCACAGCAACATGTCAGGTGTCTGCTCAGGCAAAGAGTGGAGCCGCACGGCTGCCCAGCTCCGCGTGTACACTTGGTGGTCAGCCCCAGTGCCGTCACCATGGAAGCAGTGGGAAATCGTTAAAGCTTTTTACAGACACTTCAGGGTAGGAGCAGGGAAATAGCCTCTTCAAATTGTATGTTGTAGACCCTTCACGGTTAATTCAGACCAGCATACTCAGCTGATTGACTGCGGGCCCTGAGCAGAGAGTCTGGGGGTTGAGAGGCTTCTCTCCTATTTGTGGCCTTGGAAACACACGCTTTACTCTTTTGCAAGGCAGCTGGGGCCCAGGGGAGAAAGCAGGCGTAAGAAATCAGAGTGTCCAGCTTTGTGTCTTGACTGCAACCTTCCCATGGCTCTAGACCCCGGAAAAGACATTTCCTGTCTCCAGAGCGCATTTCCTTGTCTGTCATCGTATGAGACAGGTGGTGGGCTGTGGTGGCTACTGTTGGTCTGTCTTCTCAGAATGAACTCTTATCTCCTGTTTTGTGGCCACTTTCCCTTTTCTTTTGGGGAACTTCTCTTCTCCATGGGAACCTAGTGGTTCTCTACACACACTTACCTTTGACTTGGGGGTGCACATAAGGCAAAGACTGGGTCAATTATGGCGTCCCACCCCCTGGCCAGTGAGGAATTCAAGAAATATGACCCTAGCAGAGCCAGCTTTGTTAATTGCAGGCTCTGTCAACTTGGATAGTGTCCTTAACTTATCCAGGTCTCAGTTTTCTAAGCAGAGATAATAACACTGAATCCTCCAAGAATTGTGTAACTTGATGCAAGAATAAATGTAAAGTCAGGAGCACAAAGGAAACACCCAATGAATGTTAGCTATGCTACTATTACTATTTCCTGGTATTATTATGCAAATATCAACAGGGAACTCTTCTATCTTCTGGATGTGAAGTTGAAGATGCCAGGACCCTCTTAGCTGGCAGCATAAAAAAGCCATCCACAATAGGAGAGAACAAACGCAGACAAAGAAAAACAAAGCTGAGTGACACAGAGACAGAGCCCTGGCAATTTTATAGGAATGACTTGATCCAACCAGACCTGAATCTCAGCCTCTGGAAATGCCAGGTTGATGAACTCTCCTTTTGTCCTAAAGGCAGTCTGAATTGGGTTTCTTCCACTTTCAAATTAATACAAGGGGATCTGATCAATTTCCATGGATTTTCCCATTCCTTTTCTTTTTTAAGTTTTTCTTTAAGTAATCTCTACACCCAATGTGGGGCTTGAACTCATGGCCCTGAGATCAAGAGTCGCAAACTCTTCTGACTGAGCCAGCCAGGGACTGCAAGGTTTTCCCATTTCTGAAATTACTTGGCCCCATCATTTCATGTAAGTTATTCATCATTCAGTTAGGGCTATCTGAAGTGTAAAGGGGCTTTTCCTAACAAACAAGATAGTACTGAGAGTCCTCATTACAACAAAATTGCCCAAGATGCCTAGAGTATAGAGCATTTAGGGAACTGACTTGGATTTGTGAAGGAAAAATTGAAAAAGGCCCATGTGAGGAAGTGCACTGAAGTTGAACCTGAAGTTTGAATAGGACTTAACATAGGGAAGAATGGAAAGCATTCACCCTTTTTGGTGACCAGGAAATATAAATGAAGATCATAATAAAATGCAAAATTTATACAATTGCAATAGCACCAATCAAAGCTACTATGTATTGTTGAACTTGTTCATTGGTGCCAGTGGAGGGTATGGGACCAGGAATCTTTCATGCATTGCTATGGTGTATAAATTAGTGGAGTAACTTTGGATAACAGCCATTGCAGTCAACATGCACGTACCTACAACTGAGCACAATTCCCCTCCTAGGACATACACCGAAGAGAAAGTCTTACACAACAGGAGACCTGCATAAGAATGCTCACAGTGACCCTAACCATATAACAACAAAATCTTGGAAGTAACCCAAATGCGCATTGGCAGGAGAATGGATAAATTCACGTGGTATGCTCATTCAACAGAGCACGGCAGTCAAAATAAGTGCAGTATAGATACTCACAACCAGATGGGTGGATCTGAACAATATAGCGTTAAATGAAAAAAGTACAAAAAAAGAGAAAAAGCTACAAAAGAAAAAATTATAAATCATACATATAACATTTTTAGAAATAAAATAAGCTATAATTAAATAATTTGCATTTTAAGAATACACCTACATGATAGAAAGGAGGAAGGAGGGAGGGAGAGAGAGAAAGAAAAGATCAATTCAAGATTCTGATAGTTTCCTTTGGACAGAGGGAAGCAGGAGATGAGAACAATGGAGAACCTCATGGGTGAATGTAAGTTATTGTAGCTATTCTAATTTCCCAACTAGTAGCAACCAACGTAAATAGTGTTTTGTGAGCCAAGGATTATGATTATTCTAATTTGGTGCACCTGTGTTTTAAGGGGAAAAAATGTCAGGAAGAGCATTAGGACAGAGGAAAGGGCATTTTCAAAAGCCTTTTGCTGCCCTGTCTCTTCCCTCCCTCCAGCACTGCCCATGGCTGAGAGCTGTGTGCGCACCTGAGTGGATGTGTACGCACACACATGCGTTTTTTGGTAAGGAGCGGAGGGAAGTCAGAGTAGTAGTGTAGGCTCAGAAGAAGTCACAGGTACATATCAGTTAGGGCACTTTAGGCCTTAAGGACTTGAGCTCTCGTCCTAAATACCACAGGGAAGCCACAGGAGGCATCTCAGCACAAGGGAGCCATGATCATATTTAGATTGTAAAGGGTCCCCTTGGCTTCACAACGAGGAATGGGTAAGGGGACAGGAAGGCTGTAGGAAGGGAAGCAGAGAAAGGAGGTAAGCAGTTCCTGCACTTGACCTAGTCAGGGAGATCTTGGTCCCTAACGGCAGTGATGGAGAAGGGGGGATGAATCTAAGAGAGTGTTTGGAAACAGAAACTATGTCTAAGTTTTCTATTTTTCTTTTCTGAGAGACAAAAAGAACCACAGGCATTCATCTATAATTCACTATTCAGCACGTCAAATGACCAACTTACACACTCTCCATTAGATAATCAAACAGATCCATTCAGTTCAGGGCAGCTGCATTTCATCAAGAAGCCCTCACAAAAGCAGTGGCCTTGAGAACCTAGGCTAGCAATGCCAGCACTTGCTGCCCACCGTGCACAGAATATCTGATCCGTGTACTCAGAGAGAGGAAAATGAACAGCTTCCCCACCACTCTCCCCTCAGGTTTATGACTTAGAAATCTAGACCACAGGGATTAACCCCCGCCCCCCCAACACACAAAGGATCCAAAAATGATCAGAAATTTTGATCAGCATGTCCCGAGTAGGAAGGCGAGCCTCATCATCCCTACTTTCAGCCAGAATGCCTGGAACGCCTAACAATTTTAATTTTCTATTCAGGTTTTTGTGACAATTAAATCAGACCTTGATGAATTTGGAGGAAAAAACCCAGCACAGTGATTATGAGCACTAATTAGGAAGCAAAATAGTGGCTTTGATGAATCTGTGCTTGGTTTGTCCCTTAATTAATTGACTGGCTGCTATTATACTTGGTGGTTGATTGGTTGAAATATTCCACTAAACTCCAATATAGTCAGCGTCCTTTATTCCGAAGAACCTTCCAAGGATAAGGAGTGAGTGGGAAATGGAGGTATGAAAGGCATTCATTCATTCACTCATTCATTTATGGTTGCTTGCAGAGGGATCTTTTTGAGCAAGGTTCTGAGTATATGTCTTCATCCAAATACAAGGTAACCTATGTAACTCTGGGAAAATTTGCTTTAGAAGTAATGAACAAATTGTTCACTTTGCTAAGTGGAAGGGGGCCCCTTGTAGGCCTCATGGCCTATTTTTTTTTAAGATTTTATTTATTTATTTGACAGAGAGAGAGACAGCCAGTGAGAGAGGGAACACAGGCAGGGGGAGTGGGAGAGGAAGAAGCAGGCTCCCGGTGGAGAAGCCTGATGTGGGGCTCGATCCCAGAACGCTGGGGTCACGCCCTGAGCCGAAGGCAGACGCTTAACGACTGCGCCACCCAGGCGCCCCATCTCATGGCCTATTTTAAGCACTTAGCATGCCCACAGACCTACACGGGAGCATGGCATTGCTGTGTGAAATGCCACAAGCCAGGTGGGCACATCCTCCCTGTCTTTGCGTCTAGGGAAATGGCTCTGGTTGTCCATCTAAAACATTACCAGAGCAAGCCTTAGCAAAAGACAGAATACAGGGAGGTATTTCCCCAGTCAAATCCCTCAGATTATTTGGTAACCTTAACGCCTTTCCTCCTGCAAAATCTTATGACACTGATCTAGAAAGCAGATGCCAGCAGCCAAGCTTAGGCTTTTTCCCCGTGTTTAGGAACCACACCCTCCTTCCTTGGTACAAGACAAGCAAGTGTATAGCATGTTTAGACTGATCAGAGAATAATTTTCTAGGGATCATTCTCAAGAAACTATAAATCTGACTCCAACCAAGAAACTACTGGGGTCACGCATGTCAGGTGTCCTCCATCATGTGGCAGCTCGCCATCAGAGCTCTCGCCTCTGAACTTAATGTCGACACCTGCGTCCCCTGCCCAGATTATGGTACCCACTCTCAACTCTGCCACAAGGGGTAAAAGCAAAGGAGAGGCTGACTGTCCACAGCCATGCTGTGCCCATTCCCATGGACTCAGAAGAAATTCTTGTTGTAATAATTATAATTGCATTTAAGAGCAATAAATATCTGCATGTTTAAGTCATGAGGAAATTACAAATATTACTTTTATTTTTCAACAAACCCACACGGATTCGGGAAAGAATGGATAAAAAACCTAGACAATTACCAGACCAAACCTCTGATTTCTTAGGTTCTATGAATGGAATGTGATGCAAAGTCTACAATGGCTTTAACTTTCAAAATAAAAAAGAATCACCGGCAGCCGATTAGGAGGCAGAAACCTACAGACAACCTTCTTGTCACGTCTGCAAATGTCCTACTCCCTACCAGAGATCCCATAGCTTCTTCAGCAGGAATGGGCTTGCTAGATGGGACAACAGCCATGTCTGCTATAGGATGTGGTGGTTCCCTAAGAGAGCATTTGTCCTAAATGATGTTTGTGGAGTTTTACGTAGGAGTGAAAAGACAAGAAACTTTTTGTGTGTTTTCTTTGCATGGCCTACTTGCTGCCATTGCCTCTGTGGGCTCAGCGCTGCACGGAGCCCCACCTGATCTGCTTCTCCAGCTCCTGCTTTTCATTAGCGCCGTGTTCAATGTCACTATGACCCTAACAATCAGGGAGAACGAGTGGTGAACATTTCATAATCTGACTTGTTTTAAAACCCCCTCTAGGTGGAAATCTGAGTTTTTTGGTGCTGCCACACACCTGGCTCTGTCTGAAGAACCAACCCTACCATTTGAGACAACTCCGATGTCATTTTCTCAGATAGATGTAATATTTCCTCCCTTTGAAGATTCACACCTCATTCCTTTGCACAATCGTATGACACAAAGTTTTACTCCATGTGATAGCTTTCTGCACTCTTCCCATCCTCCTCTCCAGTAGAATATAAACACCCAGAAGGCAGTAAGCATCTTTTATTCATCTAAAGATCCAAATCTGGTTGCATGTATCCAGTGGGAGTTTAATAGAACAGACTTTGCTCTTAGACACACCTGAATTAGAACTCAAGCTTCTGGATGGACTACCAGCTCTATGACCCAGGAGGAGGTGCACCTGTCTCCCTCGAGCCTCAGTTTCCTTAGCTATAAAATGGAGGTAATAGCAGCATATTTATAGGGCTTTGGGCAGTATTAAATGAAATGATGTACAAATGATCTGGTGCAGTTGCTGGCATAACACAAGTGCTCAGTAAGGGGGAGTTATGAAGCTTACCGTGAAACTAAGCCCAATCTACTCCCTGTCTGTCTTTTGAACTGGGAGCTCCTTCTAGCCAGAGGTTAAGATTCAGACCTATTTCAGATCCCAGTTTCTAATATTGTTCTTGCTCCACAGTAAGTGCTCAGTGTCTCTGGCAAAAGTGTGTATGGCAGGTGTCTGGCTGGCAAACTTCTGTCCTTCTGTTGCTTGTACAACTGGAGAATCTCTGATTCCACGGCTAACAGCAGAAAGGGAAAGCGAACTGGGCAGCGGGTAGCGTCTGCAGGCCTCCGGCGTAAGAACCAGAGACTGCTTCCCTTCATTCACTAGCATGAAGTTACTGTTTCCGTTTTCTATTTTCTGCATCTCCCTCACCCCTTTTTGTTCTTAAAAAACACAGTAGAAGTGAAGTGGGAGAAAAAAACAAGTATTATATTGAAATGCTAATCTCATTTTATTAAATGAATTGTGGAGGCTGAGATAGTGATCTGTGTCCTCAAAGAATAATTTCTTCAAATACCTTGAGCTCAATATTCCCTTCTGGACATCTTTTTATCTTTCTTCTTTAGGAAAAAAAAAGCATTAAATTATGTTAAAGAGTCCCAATTAAGCCTGGCTTTCAGAGCCTCCAAGCTTAGGGGGATACAGTCGGTGGCCAGGGTGAAGTCGAAATGCACCCCGGAGTCTCCACCTAGGAACAGCTGTGCCCTGGCTTCTCCGGCTGGCTTACGTGGCCTCAAGCAACTCCCTGAAGCTGAGCGGGCTTATTTCAGGAAACAGCAAATAAACACGCCGTTTCAGGTCAAGTCCATTACAAAGTTGGTCAGGGCACCCGCAAGCTTCTCTCAGAGGCTTTGGCCCCAAAGCTGCCATATTTATTGGGAGCAAACCTCTATCTAAAAGAGCATCCATTTTAATTCTCCAGGGAGGACTGCTGATCCAAGTCACATCCTCTATAATGAGGTTGGGGTAGAGTTCCTGAAGGTGTTCAAGGCCAGGTCTGTGCCTATGGGTTTGTACTTGAACTTGGGGAAGTCAGATTCAAAGTTATTTTTAATTACAATTTTTAAAAAGACACTTTAACCTAGAATCTGAAAGCGTTGGGAGCATGGAAGAAAAGTACTCCCAGAAGAGAGGGTAAGCCAGGGGGGGAATTAAACAAAAAAGGTGATTTCACAAGAACTGGAAGAGACGAGGACAGATGGGAGGGAAGCTACAGTGTTTCTGAAGGAGCAGAATTTTATCCTGGAATAGCAAGGTCTCTAGGAAGTGCTGGTGGGGCAGAAGAGGAAGAAGGAGAGGCAGGAGGAGCTATTAAGACAATATAAATGATTCAGAAAGGTTCTAGTCCTTTGGCAGCAGAGGAGAGAGTAAGAAGCCAAGCCATTCTCTCTGGATGTATGTAGATCAGAGAGCGCTCCGAGTTGCCAGCAACAGAAACCACTGTGGTTCGTTTAAGCAGAAAAGTCTTCATTAGAAGGATGCTGGGCAGCCCCTGATCACCAGGAGGGCTGGACAAGAGACTCAGCAGCAAAGGGGTCAGAAACGGCACCCCAATTCAGACAGCAGGCCTGGAAATACCCCACGTGCTGTCACGGTCAGGCCAGTCACTGGAGGTGAGTCCGGCGCTTGTAAATGTTCTCTCGGAGAACACCCCCTCCCCCTATAACCAGCCCCGTCACCAGAGAGCAAGTCTGGGGGAGTCTATGTTAGAGCTTAGCTCATGTGCCCGTGTCCTAGCTGGAAAACTGACTTTCTGGCACCTTCGGCCTCTCCAGTCAGAGATGAGCCCTGTGTCTGGCAAATTCCTCAAACAGAGGGAGAAAGTTCAGGTAGGAAAGCAAAAAAAGTAGTACAAAAATTTACTAGATGATGGAAACTTTTTAAGTTTCTAAAAAACTAAGCACAACAGGATACCACACCCTCAGAAATAACCACCAGGTGCTCTAACCACAACTGGACATAATGGCGATAAACACTGGTTCTGAGGACGAGGAGGCTTAGGTTCAATCCTGGTTTTAGTACTTCTTACCCATGTGATCTTGGGAAAGACCTTTTAACCACCTCAAGCCTCTGTTTCCCTATCTGCAAAATGGGGTTAACAATAACTTGCCAACCCTGATGCCATGATACCTGCTGGGATAGCTGTTATCTTTGCCTGACTAGAGCTTCTTCCAATCCTTCTGTGCTAATAGGACCCCTCTTTTCTTTTTTTTTTTTTTAATAATTTTTTATTATGTTATGTTAGTCACCATACAGTACATCCCTAGTTTTTGATGTAGTGTTCCATGATTCATTGTTTGCGTATGACACCCAGTGCTCCATACAATATGCGCCCTCCCTGATACCCATCACCGGCCTATCACCCCTCTTCTCTATGGAGAACATTTGTAAGGTAATCCGATGGACCAACTCAACTTGCCCTCATTCACTTAAGTAGATTCTACAATCTGCTCCTACTCAAAATACTTCTGACACCAAATGGGTGGGTTTTCCATATCAAACAATTCTCCAGTTCTCTATGTACCTCATCTGGGTGTCCTATGATTTAATTTAATTCTCACACTAACTAGACAGTTAGCACGGACCCCACAGGTTAAGGGGGCATTCCCATAAGACTGCCCCCCATTTCAGACACCAATCACAAGTAATGAGTTCTCAGGTTACCCACACTTTTGTCTGACTTGGCCACAAATTGGGGGTTTCCATGACCCCCTCCTCAGGTTTCATAATTTCCTATAACAGCTCAGGAAACTCAGGAAGTACTTTACTTACCATTACCCATTTATTATAAAGGATACTATAAAAGATACACATGAACAGCCAGATACACAAGGGGCACCTAGAGTGAGGTCCAGAAGGATCCTGAGCACAAGAGCTTCTGTGTCCATGGAGTATGAAATACACCAGCTGCCCGGGATATGGAAGCACTCACCAACCCAGAAGTTCCCTGAACCCCTTTGTCTAGGGTTTTCATACAGGTTCCATTTCATAGTATGATTGATTAAATCACTGGCCACTCGTGGTTAACTCAATCCCTAGTCTTTCTCCTAACCCTGGAGGTCTGGGTTGGGGCTGAAAGTCCCAACCTTCTAATCACATGGTTGGTGTTCCTCTGGCAACGAGCCCTCATCCTGAAGCTACCTAGGGGCTTCCAGTCCCCAGTTATCTCACTAACATAAACCCAGGTATGGTTGAAAGAGACTTATGAGTAAGAAGAGACACTCTTCTCATATCTACCCCTCAGGAAATTCCAAGGGCTTTAGAAGCTCTGTGCCAAGAACGAGGGTTGAAGACCAAATATAGATTTCTTATTATACCATAATATCACAGTGGCAGACTCAGGTCTGACCAATCATTGCACCCCATGTTTCTGTTCTCAGCGATTGGCTCAGGGATGGGCATGGGACTCAAGTTGAGCCCATCAGAATTCTCCCTGGACCCTTACTCCTAAAGATGCCTAGAGAGGCAACTGCTTTCCACTGGGGCTGCAACATTGGTAGGTGGTGAGTATGAGTTTGCAGGAATCTACCTTTCCTGCTTCAGAGGGAAAGCCTGCCTGAGGTAGAGAAAAAAGACACCGGTCCTAATGACAGTGTCTGGGCCCTCCATCCAGCCGAACACAAACTCAGCTCCAAAGTTCTCTTAGTTATGAGAGTCAATACACTTCCTTTCATGCTTAAGCTAGCTTGTCTTCAATGTCACTCACAACCTAAAGAGTCCTGAAGAATCCAGTTGTTGGAAAGCTTACATGAGATAATGCTAAAAATTATAAGCTCAGCAGTGTGCCTGGTGGATATTTTGTTTCTTTTTTTAAAGATTTAATTTATTTATTTGAGATAGAGAGAGAGTGAAAGAGAGAGAGCAGGAGCCAGAGGGCAGAGGGAGAAGGAGAAGCAGGCTCCCCATTGAGCAGGGAGCCAGACGCAGGGCTTGATCCCAGAACCCTGGGATCATGACCTGAGCCAAAGGCAGATACTAACTGACTGAACCACCCAGGTGTCCCAGATATTTTGTTTCTGACCTTACTTGCCAAAGGTGCAGGCATTAAACCTAACTCCATTTAAAAATGTTACTTGTTATCATTTGCATTATTAAGACTGGCTGTGTCTGTATTACTTGTCACTCTCTAGGATAAATGCATTTCAATTTTGGTAATAACGTTCCCTCATTCCTGAATGTATTTTATTTTGTCTCATTCTACCGAAATCCTGTACCTTTCAAAACTGAAGTGTTGCTATGTACAGAGAATCCTCCGTTAACTCCTCCAGCCTCCATCAGCCTCCCCGCTCTCTATGTAGAGCACCTCGCCGTGTGTATCAGGTCATTTCTGATTTGGTTTCCTACATTCCCTCATCAGATGAACCGTTCCATGTTTGTCTGTCCTATGTTCCAAGATCCAGTGTATCTCTATCAAGAGTGAGAAACAAATCTTATGCTTTTTAAAAAAATTAAATTCCACTGCACAAGGCAGTGGGGAGCATTCATTTTCTCTGAAAATAGAGGGCAACTGACCATGTGAGTTTACAAAAAGTTTGCTTTGGGGGCATGGATGCTCAGAAAATACTTGTGGTAGGCAGATTTCATAGACTGAACCAAACAGATTCTGCGTTCAAACCCAGAGGGCAAGACACCTGCCTAAGTAACATGAACTGGAAGACTGAGGACTCAAACCCAGGTCTTCTTTCATTTGAATATTCTGTCATGAGAATAGTAGGTGAGTTTAGTTATTTTGAGGGTGCACCACCTACAAAGTTATTGATACCTAATATTACCTGAGTACTTATTATGTGCTGGTAGTACCCTTTCCCTGCATCATCTCATTTAATCCTATGAGAGAAATATTATTGCTCTCCTCCTTTTGACAGTTGAGGAAATGGAGTCTCAGCAAGGTCAAGGGATTTGACCCAAGATCTACAGCTATTCAATATTAGCCCAGGACTGTCTGACTTAAAAGACTCTTCTCGTAACTACTGGATCATTATGTGCTTTCGATAAACAAAGAGTTTCTGTCCTTGTTACCTCTGAAAAGTCAACTGAAGCCTAAGATCTCAATAGCTTTGACACATACCTTAATGTTCCAAGGAAGTCAGAGCTTTAGGGCTGTGCTTCCGCCATTTTCATACTCTAGCTGATGCAAGCACCTCTTTATAGCCATATCCCACATTTTGCTCATTTTTTAATGGAATGCTAATTTTATAAGCATTCTCCATACCCAGATTTAGAAAAGGCACTCAGTTGAGCATACTTAGTTTTTATCTAGATGTGCCACATCCCAGGTGAAAAATGTGCTGCCTGCAATGTAATTATGTATTCAGGATAATGTGTATGTCTGCCGGGGACTTATAAATCAATACCTCACTGTGCAATATATTGTCCATTTTCTTGGCCATAGACATATTTGAGGAAACCGAAAGTTGTCAACTGGTTGTACATCAATAATGAATTTGAGATTTGGACAAGAAAGTAGAATAAATCTGAGTTGACATTTGTTGACCAAGAAGGCCTCCACAACTTTCTCATCTGTCTGCTATACCCAAGACGTGATCAAAGCCGAAAATTAGTCCACACTGTCACAGTCAGGTAAGGCCTGGTTCTTTGGTTTTCCAGAACAGCCATTCATTCTCCATTTAATAAACATTTATTGAATATCTGCACTAGGCCCTAGGGCTAGGGGGTGAACAAGACAAGGACTCTGCTCCTTTAGGAGCTGGCATGTAAGTGGAAAGTGACAGACAAGGAAACAAATGCACAAAGGACATGATTATTTCAAAAGTGACACGTGTTATAAAGAAAATAAAACAGGGACGTCTGGCTGGCTCAGTCAGTTAAGTGTCCAACTCTTGATTTGGGATCAAGTCATGATCTCAGGGTCATGAGATGGAGCCCCTCATTGGGCTCCATGCACTGGGGGTGGGGCCTGCTTAACATTCTCTCGCTCCCTCTCCTTCTGCCTCTCCTCCGCTCCCTGCACCCCACCCCCCACCACTGTCACTCTGTCTCTCTCTTAAAAAAAAAAAAGAGTCAGGAAACAACAAATGTTGCTGAGGATGTGGAGAAAGGGGAACCCTCTTACACTGTTGGTGGGAATGCAAGCTGCTGCGGCCACTGTGGAAAACAGTATGGGGGTTCCTCAAATAGACCTACCCTAAACCCAGCAATTGCACTACAAGGTATTTATCCCAAAGATACAAATGCAATGATCTGAAGGGTCACCTGCACCCCAATGTTTATAGCAGCAATGTCCACAATAGCCAAACTATGGAAAGAGCTGAGATGTCCATCGACAGATGAATGGATAAAGAAGAAGTGGTACATATACAATGGAATATTACTCAGTTGTCAAAAGGATGAAATCTTACAATTTACATCAATTTGGATGGAACTGAAGGGTATTAGGCTAAGTGAAATAAGTCAATCAGAGAAAGACAATTATCATATGGTTTCACTCATACGTGGAATATAAGAAACGGCACAGAGGATCTTAGGGGAAGGAAGGGAAAACTGAATGGGAAATAATCAGAGATGGAGACAAACTGTGAGAAACTCTTAACTATAGGAAACAAACTGAGGGCTGCTGGAGCAGGGGGAGTGGGAGGATGGGGTAACTGGGTGATGGGCATTAAGGAGGGCATGTGATGTAATGAGCACTGGGTGTTACAAGCAACTGATGAATTACTGACCTCTACCTCTGAAACTAATGATGTGCTACATGTTGGCTAATTGAATTTAAGTTAAAAAAAAGAAGACAAGAAAAGAAAACAGGATATTCAGATAGACCTGGAAGCTAAGAAGGAGTCGGCGAGGCACAGATGAAAGGGAGAACATTCCAGGGGTAGGGCAGAGCATGTGCAAAGGCCCAGTGTGTGCAGAGGAAAAAGGATGGTGTGTCTGGAGAGCAGCAAGCAGAGGGAGAGAGGAGTATAAATGATAACAGATAGGTGAGCCAAGGTGTGGTCATGTAGGACTTGGCAGATCATTGTAAGAAGCTTGGATTTTATTTTAAGTGTAGAATGCGGCCATTGGAGGGATTTTAGCCAGAGACTGATGTGGTCTGATTTATAAGCTTTCTGCCACTCCAGCTAAATTGCATGTACTTACTGCAAATTTAAAGTTCTGGAAGAAAAATTAGCTCTAAGCGAGAGCTGCCTGGGTACAAACTGTATTAAGCTCTATAGATTTTTTTTCCTGGGAGAGTGGGAAAATTCTTTCCCAATAGCCACATTCTTACAAGGCAAGTGCTTTTGGGAAGGGTTTTGCAGTATTCAAATCACCAGTGGACTCCTGGAAAATCCACCCTTGATGTTATGGTTCAGAAGAGGGTTTTCTGAATGACATAGTGAGCCTCACTGAGAAGCATCAGGCAGGAAAGGCAGATGACCTTTCCTGGTAAATGGAGATAAAGATTTTGTCCATAACCACGCCGGTAACAAATCCGCTAGGGGCTATGGTTCGTGTGTCCTAAAGCCCAGCCCCAGGGTGGGTAATGGAGGGCCGATGGGCCAAACGGAGCCCACCACTTGTTTCAGCATGGCCCGTGAACTAAGAATGGTTTTGTATGGACCACAACTTCTTAATCCAGGCATCCGTTGAAGGGCATCTCAGCTCCTTCCGCGATTTAGCTATTGTGGACAATGCTGCTATGAACATTGGGTGAAGAAGTTGTGGTCCATATATACAATGGAATATTACTCAGCTATCAGAAAGAACGAATTCTCAACATTTGCCGCAACATGGATGGCACTGGAGGAGATAATGCTAAGTGAAATAAGTCAAGCAGAGAAAGACAATTATCGTATGATTTCTCTCATCTATGGAACATAAGAACTAGGAAGATCGGTAGGGGAAGAAAGGGATAAAGAAAGGGGGCGTAATCAGAAGGGGGAAAGAAACATGAGAGACTATGGACTCTGGGAAACAAACTGAGGGCTTCAGAGGGGAGGGGGGTGGGGGAATGGGATAGACCGGTGATGGGTAGTAAGGAGGGCACGTATTGCATGGTGCACTGGGTGTTATACGCAACTAATGAATCATCGAACTTTACATCGGAAACCGGGGATGTACTGTATGGTGACTAACATAATATAATAAAAAAACATTAAAAAAAAAGAATGGTTTTTGTACTTTTAAATAGTTGAAAAATCAGAAGAATTTGGTGGCATGTGAAAAATGACATGAAATTGACATGTCAGGGTAGATACATCATTTTATTGGAACACGGCCACGTTCATGTGTGTATGCGGCGTCCACGGCTGTTTTCATACAAATCCAGCAGAGCGGAGCAGTCGCAGAAGAGAGACGAAAGCCTGCAGAGCTGAAAATTGTGACTGCCTGGCCCTTTTCAGAAGTTTGCTGCCCCCTGCTCTAACCAGCTGAACTGACTATACTAGAACTAACTAAATACCCTTTGGTCAATATTTCTTCTCATTTACATTCAGGTTTCTTTTGACAAGACTTCAGATTCCCGGCTGCTGGTTCATCTCTCCCCGTGGATATCCGGCCAGGGTAAGTGGGCACTTTCGCTGGGTGAACTGTGATGGGTGGCCTAGGACTGCACGGTCATCCCACCTGTCATCCTGAGGTAAATCAAACTGAGAGAATAATGTGCACTTGGCTACTTACTTAGCTAAGTTTTCAGTAGAGAAATTCTTTACAAAGTGTTAACCAGAATCATCAACTAATATCACACGACTATATTTAAAAAATTGGTGTAAGGCACAATTTAAAGAAATACAACCATAAATATTTACAGATAACGTCTCGTTAGGCGTTAGAGTTTCCCACCGGTAATTAATAAAATCTTGATTATATCTTCATATTTGAGGAGATTTCCATCTCCACCCATGGAAACCTTATACGTGAAGAAAATAAAAACCCTACAGGATTTCTGGACCATTCTTTATCAAAAGCCTTGGCAGGCATTCTCCTTTTAGCCTTTGATCTCCCTGTCAAAAGATGTCTGTCGGTGAGCAAATTATCAGGCAAATGCCCTTCCAAGTTCCTTGCTCTTGATCTGTCTCTCCTTCTCAGAGTCAGGATAGATCTCTGCTTTAAAGAGAGAAAAGTTATGTAAAAACGTTGGGCTGCTGGTGTATTTGAAACCTAATGAGTCTTTCCCTAATCAGAAACACTCATTGTCTCTACCTGCTTTTCTCATCCCTATTTTTCCTTGTTAATAAGCCCTTCATCTTCTCCTAGCCCTTTAGCGTACAAAAAGGTACCTCTCCCATAATATGCCAAAAAGTACACTGCCTGCTTCACAGGCATCCTCTCTTAACCCGTATTCAACCCTGTGTGTCTTTCATCTTCATTTGACAAGTACATACACTGACACTGGAGAAAATAAGTCATTTGCCCTGGGTCATATAGCTTTTAAGTGACATACCTGAGATTTGAACCCAGAATTTCGAACCCCCAAAACTGCTCTTAGACACTACAATCCATAATAGAGTTCCTTGCTTTGCCCAAGTTTTACTTTGACAGATCATTCAAGGTCCCCTTCCCAGAATTCACCAAAGATAAATAAATCATACATAATAAAGAGACTTGGTATTCCTAATGAGGAAAAAGAAAGGACTAAAAAATAAAATGTTCTTTCCATGAGGCTTGCTTTGGGCAGTGGATCACGAAGTCGGTGAGCCAGTGACATATGTTTTCTCTAGGATGAGAATGATAGATTCGGGACAGCGCTAGGGTGTTTCTTACTCCTCAGGGATTTAGCAACCAATAAAAACATGTCACATCTGTGTTATCGGAACACAAAGCAGTGAGAAGACATGGATTATCTTCCATACTCATTCCTTAGAGTTTATTCAAATCTACTGCAGGAATCTATGCTTCAGAGTCCAACCGTGTACCCAACCTGTTCATAATCATAAGGAATATGGAAGTACTATCATTATTATTTGAAAACTCACTCCATGGTGCTTATGGTGTCTTCATGACATTTTTGTTTTTAAATTAATTTTATTGAAATAAATTGCATACAACAAAATGCAACCATTTTGGTGTATTTTGACACATGTATATACCTTTAGATTGAGACCTGTAAATACCGTCTCAATCAATATAAAGAACTTTTTCATTATTCCACAAAATTTATTCATGGTCCTCTGCAGTCAAGTCCACTGTGACCCTCACCCCAGGTCACCACTAGTATTAGTCTTGACTGTTGTAGAATTTTACGTCAGTGGACTCACACAATATGTCCTCTTTTACTTCGGATTTCTTCACTTGCGCAGAGCCTTTGAGATTCATTTATGTTGCTGTGTGCATTGGTCATTTATCGCTTTCATTACTAAGCAGTGTTCTGTGTTATGGATATGCTGCGATTCGTTTATCTGTCCACGGGCAGTGTACCCTTTGGCTGTTTCCGGTTTGAGGCTATTACGAACAAAGCCATACTTCAGTATACAAATCTTTGGATGGGCATACATTTTGATCCTCTGTATGAGTACCTCTGAGTGTGATATCTGGATAATACGGTGTGTCAATTTTGTAAGAAACTGCCACACAATTCTCCAAGGTGGCTGTATCATTTTATATTCCCACCAGACATGTGCAATAGTCTTCATGTCTTGATCGTATATATTGGGTAGTTACTGGATTTTAACTTCATGATAATCTAGGCCTTTCTCATTAGAAAGATGACTTTTGAACCAGGAGAAAAACTGTTCCCAGCAGGCCAGTGTTGATGATGCTGTAAAGATAAATAATATCACCTCAACTCTTACAAACCTAATTTTACTGGTTAATTTCTAAGCAAGCGTGCTCACAGGTTATGACTCAAAATTCAGTCTGTAAAAATTAAACTGACTTGGGTTTTCTGTTGCTTAGAGACAGGACTTGAGTAAGTCACTACTGTTTGGGCACTGGCCATGGAACTACAGCAACTCGGATTACCAATGACTTTATTTATTTATTTGTTTTTTTAAAGATTTTATTTATTTATTCGACAGAGATAGAGACAGCCAGCGAGAGAGGGAACACAAGCAGGGGGAGTGGGAGAGGAAGAAGCAGGCTTATAGCGGAGGAGCCTGATGTGGGGCTCGATCCCATAATGCCGGGATCACGCCCTGAGCCGAAGGCAGACGCCCAACCGCTGTGCCACCCAGGCACCCCTACCAATGACTTTAAAAAGTGACCCACCTCAAACCACCATCTGATACCCGCAGTCTGCCCTCGTTGGGGACTCAGACTAGGTACGGCTGCTTCCAGGGCATCCTTCATACGTGGGAACCGCTGCATGAGAGGAGAAGCAGACTGAAAACTGAGGACGAAGCTCGGGAAACCCAATCTGTCCCCATAATGGCACTCCATGTTCTGTTCCCACAAGGAAGCAAGGGAACAAGGGAGCGAGGTACATCCAGAGGCAAAATGAACTTCCATTGTTCCCGCGGAACTCAGTGACAGAGTCAGGAGCTGAACAGGAATCAGAAACTTCTCACTTAATAGTGTGAAACAGAAAGGACTTTGATTTAATAGCCAAGAGTCATTAATTAACCAAATGAAACTAAATACTCTCCTTTGCTAGCAGCTCAAGAATCACAAGGGAGTGGCACTAAGGGCAGAATCCCAGGGGAGAGCACCCAGTTGTAGACAGAGGTATCAACGAAATGGAAAAATAATGAGATGTCTTAAATCTAACATATGAGAACACTGTCTGTGCGTATAGTTCTTTGTCTTGTTGCTTGCGGAAGGTAGTTTTTCCTCAAAATATGATTTTAGTTTTAATGTATGTAGGTAGGCATTGATAAAAAGCATATGGTTATGTGTTAAAAAGTGGAGTCGCTGTTCCTGATTTATGGAGCTTGGATGTGGAGGGCAGATGCAGAGTTCTCTGAAAGCCTAGCATTTATTGGGGGCCTGCTCAAGGTACAGCTACAGATTCCTGCAGCTTACAAAGCAAGGAACAACCTGAAATTGTCAAGTCCTAAGATAGTACTGTAAGAAACAGATGGAAGTAGAGAATGAACTTGAATAGTGATTAATATCTAAGTTTTCAGAGTATTTTCTGTCATGCTAAATCCTTTTGGCATGCTCTCTTATTCAACTTTGACAACAACTTCGTGAAATAAGTACATTTCTCAGCCTGTTTTATAGCTAAAGAAACACAGTCACACAGAGGTTTGTTCACGTTTACACGCCTAAAAAAGAACAGAACTTTCCAAACCACAAAACTAGCAAAACAAACATACCTCTCATGAAATAAAACTATGGTGCCTGTGTTGGGCCCTGGCCAAGAGCAGGCCCGTCGCATGGCAGATAAGAATCAATTCCTGAACCAGAGAAAGTAATGCTAAGAATGATGGAGCACAGGTTAGCACAAGGCCCGGTGAAAAATGTCCGGCTGTTTATAAGGAGGCAATCTTTACATTTGTCTAGCATTTCCTGACACGTAAAGTATTTCACATATGTGATCTCATTTAATCCCAACATTGTGAAGGGCAGGGCAGGGCCAACTTAATCATCGTTGTGGTTTGACAGAAAAGACAATGAGGTTCAAAGTTTTCAGACAACTTGCCCCAATTCCTGCGACCAGATTGGTAACCAAGTACTAGAGCCCTTGTTTTCTGGTTCCAGTTTCTGCTTTTCAGTTTTAACTCTTCTTCCTCCCGATGGTAGGTAAACTGGGTGGCAAAAATGTAACTGTATAAGCCTTCACCAAGATTCCCTCGACTAGACTATTTCAATTTAGGAATTTAGGAATGATAAAAATAACAACGGCAGAGGGGTTTACTGAAGACTGTTTGCCAGATACTGTGCTAAATATTTTACATAAACCCCCTCCTGAATCCTCTTCATGTGAGCCTAGGAAGTACGAACTATTATTACGCGCATTTCACAGTGGAGGAAATGGAGTTAAAGTGGCGGTGAGTGGACCAGAGCCCAGGCCTGACTTCCTCCAGAGCACCAGCGTTAATCAGGGAGGTAACTGCCTCCTGCTGTAAATTCAGTCTCTTAGATTAAGGTGGAACACCTCCAACTTGATGAGATTTGGAACTGTAACAAAGAAGCTAGAACATGAGCCCTCCTTCTGAACGTACAGATCAAATTTCAACATCACCACTAACAAGAATCCATTGTCATAGCAACAGACGTATCAGAAATTCCAGCTAGAGCACACGGAAGCAACATTCTCAAATCATCCACAAGAGCCCTTGCCTCCACTCAGTGTCATCATTCCAGATTTCACGTGCATTTTTTTTAAAAATCCCATTTGTTTCATCAGAAAAGAAGAGAAGCAGAGAAGGCGTTTCATGAGAGAAATTAAGACACAAAATCACTCAAAGTAAAAGATGTGGGATAAAAGAAAGTTTTACAACATGGGGGGCCATTTTCCTAATATGGAAACCTTTCATTTTATATATATATATTTTTTTTTTTTAACCACCTACTACCAAATTCTACCCTGATTTCCAGTCAGTCCTGCAGTTTCCTGTAAGAAGTAAGAGCTCTGTTTCAATTTAATTTTCTCCAGGTGAATCTATTTTACCTGCTGAATCTATAAGCAAATGGTTAAAAAAAGTATATTACCCATGGGACATACTTACGGTAAAATAATTATTCATAGTTTATCTAAAATTCTAATGTAATTTGACATCCTGTATTTTTATTTGCTGAGTATAGCAACCCTGTTTGGAACCAGACTAAACCAAGTTCAGCTTCTCGCTCTACCATCTACCAGCTGCTTCCTCTGGTCAGTTATTGTGAACCTCTGTGTGAGCATGTCCAGTTATGTAAACATGCCCATCTTCTCATCTGGAAAATGGAGTTAATGTCTGTATCTCTTTTTTATTTTTATTTTTTTTGTTATCATGTTCAGTTAGCCAACATATAGTACATCATTAGTTTTCGATGTAGTGTTCAACGATTCATTAGTTGCGTTTATATCTATCTCATAAGTGTGTGCTTAGAATTAAAAATTTTAATTCTGGAACATAATAAGCACTCAATATATGTTTATTATTATTACCATGACTCTTATTACCAATCATCCTTACAACCACCAAATATTAAGTAATCTCTGCCACATTCCTCCTAAGAATAATAAAAAAGTACCAAACTTCTTTCCAGAAACCTAAATGATGTGATGAGTTGATGACACTTGACTAATAATAAATAGCAATTAGCTAAATTCAATTCAGTAAACATTTATTAATTTCCTAATATGTGCAAGGCACAGAGCTAAGCATGAGAAGTACAAAAATCATAAGCTGTCAGAGCGAAAAGGAAACTGACAAGATGATCTCATTCAGTGCCCCTCCCTTCACAGATGAGGAAACAAGTCAGCGCAGGGCATGTATTTACCAAGCAGCATCATAAGGCAAAACGATGACAGAACCAGGACTGGAAGCCATTTTCCTGACCCTGAAAGCACAGCACCTTTCACTCATCTTCCTTACCTGCCTGTGCAGAGAGAGAGCCCCTGTCCTCTGAAGCACCTACTCTGGTAGAGAAATACCAAACAGACAACCACTTTTTCATTTTGTTTTGTTTTGCTGTCAGTCCACTAAAGTAGATTCAATTTCACCTAATAATTTGATCCTCACAAAAATCTACTAAGTTAACAGAAATAAAGAAAGAAAGCAGGGATTGCTATGTCCATTAATCCCAGGAAAACAGAAGCCCCTAGAAGTCCATTGACTGACTTAATATTTTAAGGTGAGTTTGAGTCAGACTTTAGATGCTAGACCTCCTGGCTTCTTCCACTGAAGCTGGCTGCCCACACCCATGAAACAGAAAGGAAACACGTGTGAAGCAAAATGAGCCAAGCAGGGGTTTCTTAACGAAGACACCTTTACACAAAACTACATAGGAATTTGGAATGAGTCCGGAGAACAAGCAGAGGGAAGTAACCAATAAGGGTAGCTAGAAAAGCCCCTTCACTAAAAGCAAACAACCCGCTTGCCTAGGAGACCCAAAAGAAAATCCAGATTGAAACCAAAGGCCAGGACAATAGAGCAAGCAGAGTCTGCACTCACACATTTCAGAGGTATGGACCAAGGTCGTGTTTAAGGACACAGCAAATCAGTGGTCCAGATGGGCTTGAACCCAGGTCTTCTGAAATCCAGTTTGCTTTCCACAGAGCCACCTTGGTCCTCGGCCCCTTCCTCCATAACATGGGACATGGGCATTTAACCCACTGATCTCTGAGATCCTTTCCTGCAATACCACCTTATGATCCATTATCTCCTGTTCTGCTTTATTCCATCCTGGCCTAGTCTCTTTCCAGATCTCATCTAATTCCTCCTGCATATTTGTAAGTTGTATCCGCCATCGTAGTCATTTTAAGTGTACCATTCAGTGACACCATTCACAAAGTTGTGGAAGTATCACCAATATCCATTGCAGAACTTTCTGTCATCCCAAACAGAAACTACACTCATTAACCAAAAACACCCTATTCGCCCCTCCCCCAGCCTCATCCAGCATTCTACTTTCTGTCTCTATGAATTTGCCTTTTCTGGGTATCTGACATAAGTGGAATTACATGAGATTTGTCTTTTTGCGTCTGGCTTATTTCACTTAGCATCACGTTTTCAAATTCATCTATGTTATAGCATGTCCCAGAATTTCCATTCCTTTTTTTAAGGCTAAAAAATGTTCCTTTGTGTATGTGTGCCACATTCGGGTTGTTCATTCATCCGCTGATGGACACCTAGGTTGCTTTCTGCCTTTTGTCTATTTGAATGACGTTGGTAAGAACAAGGGTGCACAAATATCTCTGAGACCCTCTTTCGATTCTTTGGTGTATATATCAGGAAGTGGAGCTGCTGGATCATATGGTAATTCTATATTCAACTTTTTAAGAAACCACCTTCTGCATGTTTTTAAAACAGATTTAAGCAATGAGACTGTACTTGTAAAAGCTCAAGAAGCACGCTTAATTATTCTTGGATTCTCAAAAACAATTACTGAACATTGCTACATGCCAGGATTGCATGAGATACTGGGAATCCAGTGTTGAGCAGATACAGACACAGTCTTCAACCTCATGGAGTTTTTGGTTTTGTTGGGAACCAGACATTAAGCAAATATATGCACAGTGAGTTTAATCATAAATGGGAATATAATTTAATTGCCAAAAAACAACAATCTGATTTTTTTTAATTTTTATTTTATTTTTTATTGTGTTCAGTTAGCCACTGTAATGTACATCATTAGTTTTTGATGTAGTGTTCAATGATTTATTAGTAGTGTATAACACCCAGTGCTCACTCCAACACGTGCCCTCCTTAATACCCATCACCCTGCTACCCTCGCCCCCCATCCCCCTCCTCTCTGAAACCCCCAGTCTGTTTCCCGGGGTCCATAGTCTCTCATGGTTCATCTCCTTCTCTGATTTCTCCCCCTTCAGATTTCCCTCCCTTCCCCTATGGTCCTCCAAGCTATTGCTTCTGTTCCACATTTGAGTGAAACCATATGATAATTGTCTTTCTATGACCTAAATAGACATTTCTCCAAAGAAAACTCAAATGGCCAAAAGGTACATGGAAAGGATTCAATATCACTAATCATCAGAGAAATGCAAATCGAAACCATACCTCATACTTATTAGAATGGCTACTATCAAAAAGACAGAAGATAAAATATCTAAGTGTCCATTGATGAATGAATGCATTAAAAAGTATTGTACAGACACACACAATGACACAATGGAATATTACCCCATCATAAAAAAAGAATGATATCTTGTCATTTGCAACAGAATGGATGGAACTTGAGGGCATTATGCTAAGTGAAATAAGTCAGATAGAAAAAGATAAATACCACATGATCTCTCTTATATGTGGAATATAAAAAATGGCTCATAGATGCAGAGAATAGATTGGTAGTTACCAGAGGCAGGGGGTGGGTGGTGGGAGAAATGGGTGGGGAGAGTCAAAAGGTGAAAAATAATAATTAAAATAAATTAAATTTTTTAAAAAGACAAAGGATAACAAGTGTTGATAAGAGTATGGGAAAAAGAAAACCCCAGTACACAGTTGGTAAGAATGAAAACTGATACAGCCACTATGGAAAACAGTATAGAGGTTCCTCAAAAATTAAAAATACAGCTACCACATAGCCCAACAATCTCACTTCTGGATACATACCTGAAGGAAGTGAAATGAGGATCTCAAAGAGATATCTGCACATTCGTGTTCAATGCGGTATTATTCACATTAGTCAAGATAGGGAAACAACTTAAGTGTGCACCAACAGATGAAGGGATAAAGAAGAAGTGATACACACACACACACACACACGCACGCACACACACGCACACACACAGAGGACTATTATTCAGCCATAAAAAAAGAAGGAAATCCTGACATTTTCAACAATGTGGATGGACTTCGAGGGCATTATGCTAAATGAAATAAGTCAGATAAAGGCAAAATGGGTGAATGGCTGTGCGAGGTACAAGCTTCTAGTTATGGAACAAACAGGTCATGGGCTTAATGGTACTGTAACAGCATTGTATGCTACACTGTGGTGAGCATAACATAATACACAGAGTTACTGAATCACTATGTTCTACACCTGAAACGAATATAACATTGGGTGGCAACTATATTTCAATTAAAGGATTAGAAAAAAAAGAAAGACAAATACTATGTGATCTCACTAATATGTGGAACCTTTAAAAAAAAAAAAGCTGAACTCATAGAAATAGAGTAGAATGGTGGTTTCCAGGGGGTGGGGAGTATAGGAAATGAAGAAATGTTGGTCAAATGGTACAAACTCAAGTAATAAGAGAAATAAGTTATAGGCATCTAATGTATAGCATGTTGATTATAGTTAACATAACTATATTAGATACTCAAAAGTTGCTAAAAGAGTAAATCTGAAATGTTCTCATTACAAAAAAAAGGTAATTATGTGAGATGATAGAGGTGTGACTAACTTGTTTGTGGTAATCATTTCTCAATATATACATGTATCAAATCATCACATTGTATACCTTAAACTTACACACTATATGCCAATTATATCTCAGTAAAGCTGGAAAAAAGTACTCCCAAGTGGGATAAGTGATATAGAGAACTAAAGAGTCAGGTGAAGTTCCTGAAGAAATGATGTTTAAGCTGAGATCTGAAGAATAACCAAAAGCAGTGGTAAGCAACGGACCGTCCACAGGCAAATCCAGCCAAGCATCTACTTTTACGAATGAAGTTTTACTGAAACACAACCATGCTCGTTCGTTTACATGATACCTACGACTACTTTCATGATTCAATGGCAGAGATGAGTAGCTGTGATAGAGACCATATGGCTCACAAAGCCTAAAATATTTATAATCTGATCCTTCATGGAAAATTTGCTAAGAACTGACCGAAAGTCCCTGGAGAGAGGGGATTGAAGAGGTCTGTGTACTGGCCCTAAGAAGTGAGAGCATACAGCAAAAATCCTTGAGTGGTTGCATTAGTTGCTAGGGTGGCTGTAACAAATTATTATATATTTGATGGTTTAAAACAACTGAAATGTATTCTCTCACAGTTCTGGAAGCTATAAGTCTACAATATTTATGTCAATACAGGTGTCAACAGGATTGATTCTTTCTGGGGCTTCAGAGGGAGAATCTACTCACAACCTCCTTCCTGGCTTCTGTTAGGAACTGTTGGCATTCCTTAGCATGTAGATACATCGCTCTGAATTCTGCCCCCATCTTTACATGGCTTCCCCGTCTTGTGTCTCTGAATCTTCTCCTTTCCTGTTTCTTATAAGAACACCTGTCACTGAATTTAGGGCCCACCGTAATCAAAATCCTTACTTTCATTATGTTAAGACCCTTAGTTCAAGTAAGTTCACTTTCCTTTTTTTTTCTTAAGATTTAGTTATTTATTTGAGAGAGAGAGACAGAGAGCATGAGCAGAGGGAGAGGAAGACAAGCAGACTCCTTGCTGAGTGAGCAGCCTGATGTGGGGCTCGATACCAGGACCCTAAGATCATGACCTAAGCCAAAATCAAGAGTCAGACGCTTAACCGACTAAGCCACCCACATGTCCCAAGTAAGTCCACTTTCTGAAGTTCCACAGGAACATGTATTCTGTAGATCCAAACTCAAAAAACTAGTGTGGTCAAAGGACTCACAAAGACCAGTGTGATGGAAAATAGGATAAGAAATGAAGAATGTCAGGTGATGAGCCTTGAGAGACTAAAAGGGATCAATGCGTAGGGGCCTTTGAAGGACATACCAATGACAGAGGAGATTCCTCTATGTCTTTTTGGGGGTTAGGTAGGGAAGGATATTGTCATGTGAAAGAAAGAAAGAAAGAAAGAAAGAAAGAAAGAAAGAAAGAAAGAAAGAAAGAAAGAAAGAAAGAAAGAAAGAAAGAAGGAAGGAAGGAAGGAAGGAAGGAAAGAAAGAAAAGAAAGAAAGAAAGAAAGAAAGAAAGAAAGAAAGAAAGAAAGAAAGAAAGAAAAGAAAGAGAAAGAAAGAAAGAAAGAAAGAGAGAGAGAGAGAGAGAGAAAGGAAGGAAGGAAGGAAGGAAGGAAGGAAGGAAAAGAAAATGCAAAAGATTGTGTTTTATAGGATTACATCAGCCCAAAAGGACTCCAGAAATACTTTTCCGGTCATGCTTTCTTCCAAATGGAGCTCCTCCCACAATGTCAGCTTAGTAAGTACCAAAAATGCTTGATAGAAAAATTAATTTTTTAATGATAAGACTCTTAGATTAAAATGAACAAGAGGGGTGCCTGGGTGGCTCAGTCAGTCAAGCGGCCAGCCCTTGATCTCAGCACAGGTCATGATCTCAGGGTCCTGGGATGGAGCCCCGTGTTGGGCTCTGTACTCAGCGGGGAGTCGGCTTGAGGATTTTTTCTCTCTCTCCCTCTGCCCCTCTCCCCACTCATGCATGCATGCACACGCAGGCATGTACTCTCTTGCCTTCTCAAAATAAATAAGTCTTAAAAATAAAACAAACAAAAACACAGCGAACAGAGGGTTGCTGGAGGGGAGGTGGTAGGGAAAGGGGTAACTGGGTGACAGGCAGTAAGGAGGGCACTTGATGTAATGAGCACTGGGTGTTGTATGCAACTGGTGAATCACTAAAGTCTACCCCAGGGAACTAATAATACAGATATGTTAATTAAATTGAATTTAAATAAAGAATTTTATAAAACAGCCAGATTTTTTAAATGCAATTGAAATAGTGTTGACATTATTTTTATCTGGTAATTCACATTACCTTTTTTTTTTTTTGATTGATTTATCTAAGACAATCATTTAGACAAGTATTGTCAGGCTTGTAGTCCTTCTCTTCAGGACTGAGGCCATGTGACCCTCTCTCTAAACTTTGCACGTCTCATTCATTATTGCCAAGAATGATTCTTTTTTTTTTTTAAGATTTTTTATTTATTCATTTGAGAGAGAGAGAGAGAGAGAGACAGAGAGAGCACAAGCAGGGGAAGAGGCAGAGGAAGAGGGAGAAGCAGATTCCCTGCTGAGCTGGACCCGATGTGGGGCTGAATCCCAGGACCTGGGCATCATGACCTGAGCCAAAGGCAGACGTCCAAGTATCTGAACCACCCACGCGCCCCGCAAAAGATAATTCTTGAAGGAAGACCTTTAGTGGGTTACATCCCATGCTCAGAGCACCACACAGCGTCTCTGCCCCTGCCAATTCAGCTTGACCTCGTCCCTGAGTTTGGGAACTCAACAACATCATTCACTTCCCAGACCCTGTCTGGTCCTGGCAACACAGTTCTAGTGTCAGGAATCCTGTCGTGCTCCCAGGGAATGAAGTTCTGAGTTGATAATTTTTTTGTATACCAACCCCTCAATAGTGGAGTCAGGCTTTGATCCCATCAGTAACCCATTTAGGTACGCAGAGCTTGCCCTTAACTTCAGGATTGTTGCTGAGATGCTACTGCTGTCTGATCAGCTTCTGTAGCAGCTGTAAATGGTAGACCCCAAGACTGGAGACAAGAAATGTAACTATGTTTTTCTTAAATTAAATCTAATTTCTATTCTGAGCTTTCCTTCTTTGCAGTATAAACTGAACTCACTCAGTGCAGAATGTCTCCACCCCTCCTTTTCCCCAGGGTCACATGGGAGACCATGATGTAAGTGGGGAGAAACTGATAAGGACCATAATCATCCATCCATGTTGGCAACTTCTGAGATAACTTCATTCCAATCTAGCGTCCTCGAGACCACTGCAGGTCTGGCTCTGCTAACTGTGGCTCACCTTGTTCTACCACATAGGAGCAACTAAGCCATTCTGGGTTATTCTGAGGTCTGGGACGCTTTCTGGTTCTATCTAGATACTTCATGCAGTCATTTCTCCTCCATTTTTCCTGTACCATTTCAGGTGCAAGGGAATGCTGGGATCTTACTTACTCCCTGGGGTTTATCCAGAGATGGGGAAATACATTCCTGTTTAGGACTCCTCAGATCTTTCTGGGGATGTTCTCTCTACATCCAGCCCAAAACTCAGAAGAAGGGAAGAAAATAGGAATCTCTCCTCAGGGACCCTCCTAGGACCACTCTGATCCTCCTTTCTCTCCTTCCAGTCAAAGGACTTTTTAATCTAGTGTCAGAAACAAGGAAACTGGACATGACTGACTATATTTTTCTAAGTCTTTTTATCTTATACTTGAACCTCGGCTTTTGAAATTCCAAAGCTAGGGACACCTGGGTGGCTCAGTCAGTTAAGCATCTGCCTTCAGCTCAGGTCATGATCCCAGGGTCCTGGGACTGAGTCCCACATCAGGCTCCCTGCTTCTCCCTTGTCCTGCAGCATCTCCTGCTTGGGTGCTCTCTCTCTCTCTCTTTCTGACAAATAAATAAAATCTTTTTAAAAAATGAAATTGCAAAGCTAGAAATTTTATTCTTTTATTTTCTGGTTCTGGTTGCTTTTCCCCTTTCTTTGAGGGCAGGAGTTATAGAATATTCTAGCTCTGTATAAACGGAAGGATTATAAAATAAGAGAAATTAAAGGGGGAAAAACATAGATTAGTACAACAAAATAATAACCCATTGCACTTCCCTTATGCCAATTCCCTGTAGGCTACCTCAGAATTCATCACACCCAAGTTCTCCTAGCCTGATAGAGTCCCACATTAATTGGCAGTGGTTCTCCTAGGACCCAGGTGGTTACCGACACTCTTCAAAAATGAGATCCAGTCTGCATTATTCCTTCTGTCATCCAGTCATGCATTATCTTGGTCTCCACTCCTTTGATACATGTATATTGAACCCCAGTGGTATGTCAGGCACTGTGCCTGGCACTTGGGACACAAAGATGATCCTGAACACAAGGAAGCTTTCATGAAGGAGCTTTCCTTGTAGGACAGGGCTACTCAATCTTGGCAATAATGAGATTTTGAGTCGATAACCATGATAGAGAGCTATCCTGTGCATTGTAGGATTTTCAGCAGCATTCCAGCCTCTACCCACTAAATGGCAGTAGCAACCCCCCAGTGTGACAACCAAAGATGTCTGAGGACATTTTCAAAGGTCCCTTGGGGAGCAAACTTGCCCCAGGTTGAGAATCAGTGCTCTAGCAAGAGAAACAGGTACATAAATATCATTATAATGCAATGAGGTCAATGCCTACACAAAGACACATACAAGTTAGCATGGAATCCTAGAGAGTGCATCTAGGTCACCCTGGGGTGCGCTACGGTGAAGTGGGATAGTGATGCCTGAGAACATAACGCTCTCATAATGTTCTGCACCATAGCCCACGTTGCTGTTCCACATTTCTGCCCTGTCACTCACCTCTTCTTTATTCATTCAATAAATATTTCTGAGAACTGACTCCACAAGCTAGACACGGGGATATAGAAATTAATAAGACATGGCTCTCGCTTGCATAGAGGCCATGTGTTATTACAGTTAAGACCGTGGGCTCTGGTGTCTGCTTGATTTCAAACTCTCATTCTACCACTTACCAGCTCTGTGATGTGGGGCACATTACTTAACCTCTCTGATCTGCAGTTTCTAATTCTGAAAAATAAGGATAATAATGGCAACTACCTCTTAGAGTTAATGAGATTAAATGAGATAATTCTTGTAAACCTCTTAAGCATCTGGCCTGGCAGATGGAAGGCATGGAATAAATGGTAGTTTTTTACCAGTATTGTCCAAGTTATAGATTATTGTGGGAAAGCCTTGTTTCCAACCACAGCCTCTCATCAGTGCCAGTGCAGTTAATTGGATTATGTTTGGTCATGTCCTGAGATGTGACAAGCAGAGATGTACTATCTTGTCCATCATTGGATTTCTATTAAAATGTCATTAAGATTAAAAGTACTAAAACATCTTAATTAGGACATTAATTTCCACAGTAATAAATTAAAATTTCCAGGTCAGCTACAGTAACTATAATAAATAAACAGGAAACAAAAAAGAAAAGAAAAAAAAACCCTGAAAACTAAACCTCACAGTTGCAGATTTTAGCCTTATTTCTCAGTTGATATTTTCGGTCAAAATTTGTTTTTCTTCAAATTTAATACACAAATGTTAGTTTGGAGACTCTATCTTCTCCCAGGCTTTTCACAATTCCTAGAGCATGTCTGAGCATAACAATTACCAAGCAAAGAGAAGCTTGGGGATGGTTTAATAATAGTCTTCAAATATATGAAAAGTTATTACACAGAACATGATGACCAGCTGTTCCCTACTTCCACAGAGAACCAAGAAAAATAAATAGGATGAAAATTACAGGGGCTGACAATTTGAGGTAAATTCACTGAAGAACTTTGCAGAGTATTAAAGTCACTGCAGAAAACTGAGAAAAGGGGATTTGGAAACAGGGTCTAGCAAAAGGAGGCTTGACGAAGATCTGGATGATGTAGGCTCCTGTGCCACCTTGAAACCCATGACTTTCTTCTATAAGCCACTGACCCTCCGCGGCTGTTTTCCCATCCATAAAGTCTTCCACACATCCCTCATTTATACAATGGGGTCATAGCGTAACCAGAATTTTCCTGGGACTCAACAGCTGTGGATACACATAGGTCACTGTTGAGCAGTGGTTCTCAACTGGGGGTGATTTTGCCTCCCATGGGACCTTTGGCAATGACTAGAGACATTTTCACATGGAACAACTGGAGGAGGCAAGGTGCTACTGGAATCTAGTGAACAGAGGTCAGAGACGCTGCTGAATACCCTACATGCCCAGGATACCCTCCTCACCCCACCACAAAGAAACATCTGGTTCGGGGCGCCTGGGTGGCGCAGTCGTTGAGCGTCTGCTTTCGGCTCAGTGCGTGATCCTGGCATTCTGGGATCGAGTCCCACATCGGGCTCCTCCGCTGGGAGCCTGCTTCTTCCTCCCCCACTCCCCCTGCTGTGTTCCCTCTCTCGCTGGCTGTCTCTCTGTCACATAAATAAATTTAAAAAAATCTTAAAAAAAAAAAAAGAAACATCTGGTTCAGTGTGGACTCAGTGCCAAGGTTGAGAAACCCTGCTCCAGAGTAAGAACGTACCTTTCTTTCGTTGGTGCACCTTCCCATTGAACCCTATGCCTCAGTGCCTGGGTTTTGCCCAGTATGTTAACTACTGCTATTTATGGAGTATCTCTAGTTCTCTGCCTCCTGGGTCATGGTAGGGCTGTACTTTCCTACCCACTTTGAAGTAGGTGTGGCCACGTGACTTGATTTGGCCAGTGAAATATGAGTGCAAGTGACGTACTTTATTTTTAAGGCTAATAGGTGATTCACTCTGTTCTCTTCCCACTATGACAGTCTTGGAAACACAGGCCAGAGGTCACAATGAAGCCTTTGTCTGCCTGGCTTTCTCAGTTACTATGATGAGCAGAGCTCCCTGCCAATCATGTGGACATACACTGTTAGTCAATGGTTTCCCCATAGTCAGGCAGATCCCAGAGTATAATCATTCTGAAGACGCAAAAATATGATTCCAGAAGAGCATGATGTTAAGAATGTAGGTTACCAGATCAAGCTTCTTTAATTCAAACCTGGCTCTACTGTGTACTAACCACCTGACCTTGAGAAAGTTACTTCTTTGCTTTCCAGTTTTCTCATGTATAAAATGGGATAACAATATCATCTTCCTTTGACATCAAATGGGATTATGCACATAGAACACTTAGTAAAGCTCCTTGCTTATAAAATGCCTCATTATAATTATTGACTGGCTGTTTAATTCTCTTAACAGCTTTGTGAGATAATTATTATTGTCATCCCCATTGCATAGATGAGGAAACTGAGGCACTAAGAAGTGAAAAGACTAAGCACACAGAACCAGTAAATGACTGGGGCGTCTGGGTGGCTCAGTTGGTTAAGCACCTGGCTCTTTGTTTCAGCTCAGGTCATGATCTCATGGATCCTGAGATTGAGCTCCATAACAGGCTCTGCGCTCAGTGGGCAGTCTGCTTGGCCCTTTCCCTCTGCTCCTCCCCTCACTCTCTCTCTCTCTTTCGAATAAATAAATAAAATCTTTTAAAAAAAAAAAAAAGAACCAGTAAATGACAGAGGCAGTGTCCCAGTTCAGGCTGGCTGCAGAGTCCACGCTAGTGGCTATGACACAACTATGATAACGTGATGATGTTGATGATGACGACAAAAACAACATAACTGTCTTAAAAACACTATCTGTTGGAGGCTACATCGAGTCACAGACAAGTATAGGGCCCAGACTCTACCCTCAGACGGTTCACAGTCTATTAGGAAAGACAGGACATGAACTTGAAAAATGCCAAGGCAACCTATTATGTGATAAGTGCCATAAAACGGATAAAGATAAGTGCTTGGCAATTTTATTAAATCTCCCATTTAACCCTCGGTTAACCTGAAAATTCAATTAACCAGAAGCATTACCCATATGTTGCCATTAATCAGGTTTTATAATATCAGTTGAACTCATTTAACCTTAATAAGCGGATGATTGCATATGGATTACAAGAGGATGTAGGAGCACAATAACTCAGACATCGACTCCATGGCTAAGTGTTTTCCTAAAAGCAAAGAGAACAATGCTAAGCAGAAATGAAGGGAGCAAACAATGAGTGCTCACACAAGATGGTAACAAAGGGGGAAAGATGTTGAATTGTGGAAGACTAAGTAGGTCAGAGGAGAAAGAAAAAGCCCTTGGCATTGCTGACGTTATCTGGGGAACGTCTGTTAGAACAGATGGCCCTGCTTTTCCAGCAGACAATGCAAAGGACAGTAACTGGCAAGGCAAGGTGTGCCTATCTATATCAAATGAATTGTGAGGATAGACAAGCCAGCATTTCTTGAGCCCCCAAGCATGATTATAAGGAATGGTAAAAGAATTTAAATGGCAATGAGATTTAGGACATGCGCTCAGGAGCCATGGACATTATGTGGTTTGCCTGTATAAAATGACCTTCTTTCCTCCCAATCCAGGAAAATCCAATTCATCCTTTAAGGTGCAACTCAAGTTCCCTGGGAACAATTCCCTAAAACTTCCAGGAATAATTAAGTTGTTCCTTTTTCTATATTCACATGGTTCTTTATTTATGTCTTCTGTCTACTAGTTTTCACATCACAATTTATATAATAGGCTTTTCGAGAAAGGAAAAAACAACATGGTCTTGACAGTTATAGAAATTTTTGTCAGTATCATTATATACTACTGAATGCAAAGTTCAGGACCATATCTCTCTCTAGACAAGTATGGTCCTCTTCTACTTTTATGAACCACGTGTCAATGTTTGTGACTCAGTGGTACTCAATGAGCATGTATCTCATTGTGAAAATTAATCTTATGGTGTTCCTCCCTCAGCCTTCTTACGTGATACAATAAGAAGACTATGCCCCAAAGACCAAAGCAGATAAGTGAGGCTTTGGTTAGTGGTGGAGACAGAGGAAGGGGGTGTAAGAATCTAGATGTCATTTATGAGTAAGACTCTTCCTATTGACAGGTGATATTAATGAACCAAAAATTCATCAAATTAACCAATTTCTCCCAGTTTGAGAGCATTCTAAGTCATGCCAATAATCGAACCAGGAATGTACTCCTTGTAGATTTTTTTTCTTCCCTATCCCAATCTTCATGACATTTTGAACCTCTATTTTTGCACTTTTACAGTGAAGCTTGTTTGGCCAAGAGTTCAATTTTACTTGTGTGTCTTGAACTGAACTGGAAAGACAACCTTACCAATTAGTTTTTCTAATGACAGTCTAAAAGCTGAGTCAGACTTATTCTCTCTTTCTAGAGAGCAATAAAGGACTCAATTCTAATATAAGGGAGCAGGGAGGAGTCTGCCCATCCCTTCATTAGAATCAAGGATTCAAGGTTATTGTCTACTGTGGTTATCTCTTTGAGCTCTTTGGCCCCTAAAATCATTGTAGCCAGAAATACTTGGAAAAGCGAAAATCTCAAAACCTATTAGCAAATCTGGGGCCATGCCTTCATGTACAGATTGGAATCACTCTCATTTCCCAGCCACTTTCCTAAACAGATGTCATCCAAATAGTGCTGTGAACACGTGGTCTTGGAGGACTACTGAACAATTAATTTCTGGACTGGCATTTCCCTTCTAATATTTGTAGCAGGCTTATACTGAACGTTCTGATGACACCTAGATCCAGTCAGTGATGTCTCTTGCGTGTGCATTGTGTGAGGGCATGTGGGCACATGACATGAATTGCTCTACCTAAAGTTGTTTCTGCTTCCTATAATACCATCTTCACTTTCTCATGAAAAGTCTTTATGACCAGTCTATTAAATACTTAGTAATGTAACAGATATTTAAGTTTAGACACAACAAAACTCACATCGTATTTCTAGCCATCGCAAACAAAACCAAACTGCAGAAACACTGGCATACAATGTAACCCCAAATTCTAAAAAATTATAAGAAATTCCTCATGATTCCCTTCCAATATACACCTTTACATGCTCCATGTTTTACAATTCCCACTCTTATTGTTGGGGGAGGGGAGGCTGTGAGCAACTGGACTACCATTCTTAGGCAGATGGCTCTGGAGATAAGGCCTGTCAGTTCTCAAAGAAGACAACAAATTAGAAAAATTCGCTTAGAGATTAAAATGTTCATTTTTTTACTCAACCAACATTTATAAGTGTACCGCCATATAAGGAGAATCTCCCAAGGTCCTAGAGTAGGCTTTTGCTCTTATTCTGTAGTGCTTATAATGTAGAGGTACAAGTTACCAAATTAGTCCTCTTCCCTCTTGCATTTTACAGAAGTCATAAATGAGGCTTAATTTATGTGACTGGTCCAAGACTTGTCCAGTGAATGGTGTGGACAAACTTTCAATACAGAAGAGGCAATCACTTGAAATACATATTTGGTTACCAGTGATTTCTAACCCAATATTGGCCCAAACTGTGAGTCGTTAAATTTGTCTTTACCACCTTTGTTAACTTCCTTCAATACTCTGCTCACTCATCTCTGGAGGGTATTTTAAATAGAGAGTATTTATTTTATTTATCCCAGGCACCATGGTTGGTGTGAGGAGTAACAGAAGAGTATTCAAGAAGAAAATAAAGGTTAGTCTGTAGAGAAGGATTAGGAGACCTTAATTTCCAATTATGGGAAGGGGGCATATTCTGGTAAGTAATTCAGAGAAGCCCTCCTGCTGAGGACAGTCAGAACATATGGACAAAATATAAAGTGTCTGCTTAAAGGCATCAGAGAAGCAGTAAGATTGTGGAATCTTACTAGACCAAGATGCTGGAGGAAGAAGTCCAGAGGTAAGTCAGACATGTGGGGCCACCTCTGACCTTAGGGCATTTACAAACTGGAATAGACACGAGAGGCTAAGCAGCACTCTGACACTCTTTTGGGGAGTGTTTACAGAGAGAACCCACACAACCTATGGATACATTTTTTAAATTAACAAACGAGAATAGTTTAAGTCCATGGATACAAAGTTAATATTAAAAATACCAACAGTTGACTGAAAATGAAATTTAAACAAAATTATAATATCTTCAAAAATTCCAAGTACCTTGGAATTAGCTTTTAAAAATATATACAAGACCCATATTCTGGAAATCACAAATTAGTGATTCTCGATGTATGGTCCTAGGACGAGCATCAATGGTATCACCTAGGAACCTCTTAGAAATGCAAATACTCAGGTCACATCCCAAATGTACTCAAGACTCTGGGATGGGGACCCAGCAATCAGGACTTTGGCAAGAAATCTCGGTGATTCTGAGGCATGCTGAAGTTTAAGGAGCTCTGCTCAAAAGCATTATTGAAGGAACTTGAAGACAAATAAATTGGGAGAGATACTATATTTTTAGATTAAAAGACTCATAATATAATGAAGTTAATTTTCTATTCAAACTATAGATTCAAAATAATTCCAATCAAAATCCCAACTGATGTATGCGTGTGTATGTGTGTTTGTAACTTGATACGCTTATCTAAACATTCATATGGAAATGCAAAGGGCAAAGAATAGTTAAGAATTTTTGATAAAGATGAGTTGGGAGGATTTGCTGGACTAGATATCAAGACTTACTTTAAAACTTCAGTAGTTAAAACAGCATGGTAGACAAATAGAGAGAAAGGAGAGCCCAGAAACAGACCCATACTTAACAGGACATTTGACTTATTATCAAGTTTGCACTGTAGAGAGTTTACAATAAATGATGCTGGGTCAGCAGAATAGTTACCTATGAAAAGAAATAAAACTGGAACTTACCTTACACCAGAAGCAAATATGGCATCTAAATACGAAAGCCCAAATAATAAAGCTTCTAGAAAGATAACATAGGAGGATATCTTTCCCTACCCCAAGGCAGAAAGAGACATCTCAAACCAAACTGCAAGGAAAGAGACTGATAAATGGGACTACATTAAGTTAGGATCTTCTGCTCAAAGGATGCTATTAAGAGAGTAAAAAGGTGAGCACTAAGTTGAGGACCTGTTTTATACTTTAACTGACAAAGGTTTCATATCTTGAATATACATATATTTTAAAACTACAAATCCCTAAGACAATGATGACTAACTGAAAAATGAACAGGTAAATTGAACAGGCACTGGCCAAAAGGGGTTGATAAAATGTCCAGTAAAACTGTAAAAATATGTTCACTAATGAATCGTTGAACACTACGTCAAAAACTAATAATGTACTAGATGCTGGCTAACTGAACATGATAATAAAAACAAATAAATTAAAACAAAAAAAATATGTTTAGCTTCAGGGTGCCTGGATGGCTCAGTTGGTTAGGCATCTGACTCTTGATTTCGGCTCAGGTCACGATCTTGGAGTTGTGAGATCGACCCTGCATCAGGCTCACGCACTGGGCATGGAGCCTGCTTGAGATTCTCTCTCTCCCTCTCCCTCTGTCCCTCCCCACCATGCTCTCTCTCCTCTCTCTCTCTCAAAAAATAAAATAAAATAAAATAAAAATAAATAAATAAATAAATAAAGTTCAGCCTGATTGGTAATCAGGGGAATACAAATTAAAACTACAATGAGAAACCACTATACTGTCTCTAGACTGTCTAGAAATAAACTGAACAAAAATAAATAAAAATAAACTGAACCTATCAAGCGTTGGGCAGAATACAGAGCAGTGGGAACTCTCCTGTACTGATGGTGGGAGTTGAAACTGGTAAAAGCCACTTTGGAAAAGATTGCTGGTGTCCGTGAAAGCTAAACATACGCCTACCCTGTGATCTAGCATTTTCTGTGAGTCATCCAACTCAAATGTTGGTGTATCTGCACCAAGAGATACAGAGAACAATGACCACAGCAGCATTATGTGTAATAGCTAAAAGCTAGAAATGACCCAAATGTCCACCAACAACAGAATGGAACAAATACACTGTGATATATCCAAACAACACAGCATGACGATAAAGGTACACAGAGCTCACAGACCTCAAAATCACAATCCCAAGCAACAGAAGACACAAATTACTCCATTTAAATGAAGTGTGAAAGCAGGAAAAAAACCAGCCTGCAACATGTAGGGATGCCTAACTAGGTGATAATTATATAAAATATTAGTGTATACCATAAAAGTCAGGACAGTGCTTACCCTTGTGGAGGAAGATTATAATTAGGAAGGAATATAGGTTCTTACGAGGTGGTAGAAATTTTCTATTTCTTTTTTAGGATTGATTGATTTCACAGAGAGAGAGTAGGCACAGAAGCAGGGGGAGCAGCAGAGGGAGAGGGAGAAGCAGACTCCCCACTGAGCAGGGAGCCCGATGTGGGACTCGATCTCAGGATCTCAGGATCATTACCTGAGCCGAAGGCAGACGCTTAGCCAACTGAGCCACCCAGGTACCAGCAAATTTCTATTTCTTGATGTGGGAGGTGATTCTATAGAAGGTACTTCATAATAATTAAGCTGTATATTTATGTGTTGTTTTTTTCTTTCAAAGATTTTATTTATTTATTTATTTGACAGAGATAGAGACAGCCAGCGAGAGAGGGAACACAAGCAGGGGGAGTGGGAGAGGAAGAAGCAGACTCCTAGCGGAGGAACCTGATATGGGGCTCGATCCCATAACACTGGGATCACGCCCTGAGCTGAAGGCAGGAGCTCAACCGCTGTGCCACCCAGGTGCCCCATGTATATTTATGTTTTATGACTTTTCTATGTGTGATTTATTTCACAACAAAAAGGTTAACAATAAAGCCATTGCTTTTAAAATAAATTGTAAGCCATAGCTACTGATTACATATAATGTGTCAGATATTGTATTAAGACCTTTAAATTAATTAACTCACTTAATCATCAAACAACCCTAGGAAGTACAGACTGCTATTATCCTCATTTTAGGGAAAAGAAGATGGAGCGGTGGTTCTCAACTTTGGCTGCACATTAGACCACTTGGGGAATTTTTACAATTCCTGATAGCCTGGCTGTTCTCCAGACCAATTAAGCCAGAACTTCTGGAGGCAAGACCCAAACATCATTCTTTTTTAAAACTTTCCTTGCATTTACAAAGTGTGGCCAAGTTTGAGAACCATAAAAGAGCATCATAGGAAGGTTATATAATTTGTCCATAACCAGAGAGCTTCACAGGAATTCACTGGAAATCAGGTAGTATGGGTCCAAGCCTCTTAACTACACCAGATAGCCGCTTGGGTGAATGAGACAATGCCCCCCCCAAGAACCCCCAATCCAGTGGTGAAAACTAAGAGGGAAACGTGCAGAGAACCTGCTCTTCGGAATGCCTAGAGCAAAACCTGGCATTAGGATGGGGGCCATGTTGCAGGTAAGGCTGAAAGGACGGATGAGAAATCAGGGACCAGGGCAGGTCTGTTATGCCAAGTATTGGGGGCTTTATTCTTCTGGAAATTCTTCTGGAAATAATCCCCAACTTATGCATCTTGGAGAGGGGGTTCTGACTGCAGTGCAGTGGATGCCATGTGAAGAAGAGCAAGACAAGGGGGAGGAGAGGCACCTAAAGGACAATGGCAATCACTCACAAAATGGGCAAAGAGGATCTGAACCAAGCCATTGTGGTAGGAAGTAGCAGGAGGAGGTATTTGTAGAAATACTTAACGGGAAAGACTAGCATGGCTTGATTACAGTAGGGGATGAAGGATGGAGGGAATCTAGGATGGCACTGATGCCAGGGGCGGATGATACCATTAACTGGTATCAAGAGAACAAGAGCGGAGGACCTGGAGGGGAGGATAAGGAGATCCATTTGGGTTGAGTTGGCGGAGACTATGGGAACTTCAAAAGGCAGCTGGAAATAAAAACCTAAAACGTAGGAGACAGGTCACGACTTAGAAACACAGTTTGAGACATCATTAACAAACGGATGATACAGAAACGCTGAGAGTGGGTGAGAGCACCCCAGCTGCCACCAGTCTCTGAAGTGTATACTCCCATATTTATTTTCTTTAATGTTTATTTTCTAGGTCTTCATTGCACCCCTACCTCCGCAGTAAGCAAAGGAGATGAGGGCCCGAATATCCCAGTGCACACCTTGCAAACTGGCAAATTCCCGAATATGCCATCTAATCTCTTGGAATCTCAGTTTTCTTATCTGTAACACTGAGCTAATTATCAAGAACTCTCTCACGAGTTTGCTGGGACAATCACCTTACAAGTACTGATGCTTATGAGTATTAATATAATCTTCATTTTTATACCAAGGGCACCAGGTTTGTTTGTTTGTTTAAAGCCTCCTGTCACACGGATAGGAGTAGAATTTAGGAACTGAATTTCTAGTCCTGTGTTCTTTCCTTGGTAACTTATTTCTTAACCTTTTCTCCCCTACTCCTGCCAAAAAAAAAAAAAAAACAATATTGTAAACAAGAAATATGTCTTTGAGGAAATACATTCTGCTGGTCATGATCGTTAGCACTCATTAAGTGAGTCCTACATGCGAGGGCACTGTTGTCTAAGTGCTTTATATGAATTAATTCACTGATTTCTCATGACAACCCTATGAAATGGGTCCTAGTATAATCCCCAACTTAAACATAAGTAAACTGAAGCACTGAAATGTTAACTTTCTCAAAGTTACACAGGTGGTAAATAGCAAAGCCTTGGTTCAAACCCAAAGAATCCAACTTAAGGGCCGACACCCCTCATCACATCTCCAATGGTGGGACTTCGGATGACAAACCGGGTTGTAAGGCAGAGGGAGCTTGTCAGGGAGGCCTTTCCACATCTCTCAAGTGACTGCACAGAGCCAATGGCATCTGTGCGGTCTCTGCAGCCATGGAAGCATTAAGGCCCTTGGAGGAGACTGATTCCTTAAAGGGTGAAGTTCCCCTAATTCTCAGAGATGAGTTTGGGCAGAAGAGAGCCTCGAAGTCATCAAGTAGAAAAATACATGACTCAGAGGGACAAGAAGGAACATCACAGAGAACTTGCACTGAAGCATCCTTACTTACGGCACAGCAGGGAAACAACAGAGCTGGGCAGAGGAAGAACCACAGGAGGAGAAGCTTCTGGCTCCTGGAGGCAGAAAAACGCCTGAATTTGAAAAGAAGGCATTGTTTCTTCAGGCAGCCGAGAGGAAAGCTAGGGACAGAAGTACACAGGATTCTTATTTTCCTGAGTGTAGGACGCGTACCCTGGCTGCCCACGGGGTGATGGAGGGCAGGGAGACGCAGCGCAGCAGGTGACAAAGGAGTTGTTGTTAGGTGTGTGGGGGCACATCTTTAAATAACTTAGGGAGAGAATAATTCAAATCATTGTTATTTAAATAGAGAAAGAATTATTCTTTTATCATTTTCCTTTCCATTTTTTTAATTATTATAAAGTCTTAATTTGATACTAGTATGTTTTTAACAACTCTCTAACACCTATAACCTCTCCTTTCCACAAAGAGACTTTGGCAGGTAATAGAGCATTTAACTAGGAGTGAATAACATTCTTTCATTTTTATTGTGTTCACTTTTATGCCTGCCTTCTATTTATGTCAACTATTTTTTATTGGTGGTAATAAAAGGTTCTTTTCAAAGTAAATTTATGTAAGAAAAATGTAAATGTTTTTAAAAATTATTACATAAAAAGTTATAAAGGTCATATACATATATGGCAAAAACCTGTGATAATGGTGTGTACGTGACCAAAGTTGCTTCTTCTTCTAAACCCTTCAAATAATCCATATTCTGCCTTGGATCAGTGTCCTATCCTGCAGTGGTCAGTCCACACTGGGAGCACCATGTCTGATTTTTGGAGATCAATCTCTAAGACGTAGACACCCTCAAGCTGTCTAAAGTAACTAAAGAATGACTGAACAAAGCATAAAACAAAACTCACAGCATAAGACCATGAATATAATAGACGCCTCTGAACTGGGGCATAGGGATTTCTCTGAAGGAGCTGAAGACCTGTCATGTTGATGGTCCTTAATGGGATTTGGTGTTTATCCACAAAGGACAGACACAGTTCTGTCTAGACAGAGAAACTCTCAAGAACAGGTTTTTGCATTCCACAGGTGGAATACAGGGACTGGAAAGTATGTGTGGACTCTAGTCTTCCCACCAAGAATTCTCGGTAAATGAGGTTGTGGCCAGGAACGTAGCTGAGTCTTGTGCTATCATGTACAAGATGAGAAGGTCAGACTAGATGAGGGAGGGTGAACAGGTTTGCCCTGATAATGAGGATCGCTCAGTATTTGCTGCCTGGAACTCCTTGTTCAGGAGAACTCTGAAGCCACATTGACGCTTCGTGGGAAGATGCACTGACTAGCAACATATCCATGGGTAAGAGAGGTGAGTCACCGTGGTTGTGACTGCTGTGAACCAGGTGATCACTATGATTCCTCCCAGCTCCATAACACAATGTCAGATTCACATCACTTCATTTAATTTGCAAAGAGGTATGCTTTCAAAGCAATTCTTGACCAAAAAGGGAAGCTACACTATTTTTTAAAATTATTACTGCATTCATCAGTGTCATTTATTTATGGATATCAATAACGTATGTTTTCTGTTTTTATGAGGTTATTATGACAGTCGACAATCATGGACCCAGTTGCACTATTCAGTGTTCTCAGAAGCACTATTCAATGTTCTCAGAAGCAGACCGGTGGATCTCTAGGAACTTTATCAATTAAAATTAAATAATTATTCAAAAGTAACCTGTCCTTTAGGTTTTTATAAAGGCACTGATTTAGCTGGCCTGCCAGATTAATGAAAGGGAAATTTTTCTCCCTCCACTCTTCTAGGATTGACTTGCACTTCTAAAGTGTGAAAACAGCTTTCCTTCACTGTAAAGAATGTTTTTAACAAGCATGCCCTCTTGCAAGGGGATTTCCTCCCCCAGACGAACTGTGATGGTATCTAGTAAATCTGCCTTTACGATGATTATGTGAGTTCCATTTCATTTTATTTCTCCCCTCATACATAACATGCAGGATAATAGATGATCCAGCACTCGAATGCCATGGAAAGAGCTAAGAGAGAATGCATTTGTCAAGGGCCACAGCAGACTCTGACTACTGCTAGTACTGCTAGGTTGTGACCACACTTCATTTTTCATCAGCATTCTGCTTAATTTACCACGAGTGTCATCTCCCAGGGCTGTCAGCCTGGAAAGATGATGCCCTTGTTGTGTGGGCTTCACAGGGACTGCCTGTTGCGGGGCTGGGGCTGCAGGAAGAGGGCCATCAGTCATAATTTCCCACTCTACTTAGTTGAGGCAGGCAGATCCCTTGGAGCTTGAGGAAAAGGAAGACCTGAAGCTAAGCAGATGGCCTGGAACGTAGCTCAGCATGTGCTGCTGGCTGTGATGTTTCTAGTTACCTGCCTTCAGAAAAGAGACTTCTACTTAAGGTAGAGCTCTGCACCGTCCGTATGTGGCCATTAAGTACTTGAAATGTGGCTAACTGAAATGTGTGTGTGTGTAAAGTATACAGCAGATTTTGAAGACTCAGTATATATACGTGGGGTGTGTGTGTGTGTGTGTGTGTGTATGCAATGATTTTATATTGATTGATCCCAAAATGATCCTATAGAGAATACACTGGGTTAAATTACACGTATGACTTACTTAGTGATTTTTACTTTTTTAATGTGGCTATTAGAAAATTTTAAATTATATACATGGCTTGCATTATGTTTATACTGGAACTCACCACTCTAGAGTCAGAGTATTGTCAAACCCCACCCCTTTCATGTTACAGAGAGAAAAACAAGAACTTGATTTTGTAAGTAGCCTGGTGGTGGTTACATAGCTGGTGACTGAGAGTTGGGATGAGTCTCCATATCTCCAATGTCTTGTCTTGACCTTTTTTATCTTCCACCATCTCCTAAGGCGAAGCACACAACTCTAAAAGGAGGGAGACCTAGATATCATTTCATATTCAATCCCTTCCTCACCGGTGGCAGCATAAACTTGCCTATGCTAGTTTCCATTGTGCTAAGAAGTACAAACACATCCCACATGGGTGATGGGAAATCAGAGAAATAAAAAAGAGCTTTGGAAATCTTCAAGGACAGCACGATATTAAGGCAGTCTAGTGTAGAGACTACAAGCACAAAACACTGGAGCAAGACCACCTATTTGGGTTTCAGTTCTGACACCACTGCCACCGCCGCCATTTTGGGTTAGTTATTCAAATTGTCTGGGTCTCAATTTCCTCATCCATAATAGTATCTACCTTAGAGGGTGCCTGAGAGAATTAAATTAGTCAACACATATAACACACTTACAACAGGGCCAGGCACGTAGTAAATACACAGGAAGTATCAGCTATTATTATTAGAGATGACACTACTCCACTTCTGTCACCCAAATTCCTGTAAGTAAAACTAACAGAATTGTTCTTACATATAAGCTCCTGGGTGATTACTCACTCTATGTGACTTAGGGATAGGTGAATCATCCAATGCCTCTAAAGGGAGGACCAATTTCAATGTCTCAAAAATTAGTAATAATTTTGTTTAGTTTACTAGGCACAGAGAATTAAATGCCCATTACACTGCCTGAAAATAAAATTTAACATTCTACTTTAAACAACAACAACAACAAAAACCTTTCCTATCCACTAGTAGGTATCTAGCACGACCGTTACAAATATATCTCTTCAATTTAAAGCTTTGGTTTGGTTTGCTTTCTCTACCTGTCCTTCTTCTGACTCTCTCCCATCACACACAGAACTCCATCAATTCTAAATAATTATCTCTAGATCTGGCATTCCTCTAACATCAGCCCTCTTTCCTTCTAAACACTGGCCAACTTACATAATTAAACTTACAGCTTCTTTTTTTTCTCTTGATGGTTCTCTGATGCCTCAAGTCCCTGGATGGAGCCTATACCACATCTCTCTTAAGTGGGTTTTAAAAGCACCACAAGACACCATATCGCACAGCACTGCCTTTTCTTTCTTTTTTCTCAACTTTCCAGTACACCCTCCTTTTAATTCTTTGTTCTCCTGCTAATTCTCTGACAACTCATCTTCTTCCACCTCTTAGTTCAATCTTCCCCTCCCTCACCTGGACCTTTCTTAAGGTCTAGCATCTTCCTTTTCCCTCTCTCCATTCTACTCCTGCGACTAGATTATCTTCCATGGCTTCAACCCACCTGCTCTGCATATGTTACAAATCTTTTTCTTTCTTTTTCCTGTGCGCACGCTCGCGCGTGCACACACACACACACACACACACACACACACACACACACGTCTTGCCTTTCTCTCTCATTTTTTCTCCCTCTGTTTATTTCCAAGTAAATGGCCCCTTTTCACATGAAGCCCAAGACAAAATACCTTCTTCCTCCCTCAATTTCCACTCAAAAGCCTGAGCTTTATTTCAGGTAATAATCTTACTATTATCCCAGTTTTTCAAGATTAAGAACTTGGAATTTTCTTAGACTCTTCACACTGCATTATGACAAATCTGAGCTTGAGTCCTCACTTAATATCTGACTAGCTTTATTAGTCAGGGTTCTCCAGGGAAACAGAACCAATAGGGGACACACACACACACACACACACACACACACACACACTTATTATGAAGAACCGGTTCATGTGATTATGGAGGCTGAAATGTCCCACAATATACTGTCTGCAAACTGGAGACCCAGGAAAGCTGATGGTGTAGTTCAGAGTGAGTCTGAAAGCCTGAAAACCAGAGTAACTGATGGTTTAAGTCCCAATCTAAGTCTGAAGCCTGAGAACCAAGGGAGCAGATGGTGTAATTTCCAGTCTCAGGACAGAAATTCATCGTCCCAGTTCAAGTATTCAGGCAGAGAAAGGGCAAATTCTCCCTTCTTGGACCTTTTTGTTCTATTCAGTTCTATTGGACGATATCCACCCATGCTGGGGAGAGCAATCAGTTGTTTTTTTTTTTTTTTTTTTTCAGTCTATTGGTTCAAATGCTAACTTATCCAGAAACACCCTCACAGACACACCCAGAAATAATGTTTAACCAAGCATCTAGGCACCCCATGACCCATCAAGTTCACACATAAATTTAACCATCACACTAGCTGTATAATTTTGACCAAGTTGCTCAACCTATCTGAGCCACAGTTTTCTCATCTATAAAGTAGGGTTGTTGTGGGGATTATATGACATCTTCAAGACACAGCATATCCTTTTGTCCACCATGAATATTGTCCTCCAACTAAATTATTACCCATTCATTAAGATGAATTGCCCATGGTATTTCTTTTTTCCCTCACAAATAAAAAATACTTATTTGATGTCAGGCATTATTTTTATTATTATTACTCCTAAATTTAACTTGTAACATTAACTTGGAGACTTTTTTTACACTTGTAGTAACTCATTATAGTTACTCATCGTGTAGTAAATGACTTGTAGATTCTTCCTATGAAATGTTTTTTGTGTCTCTATACTTTTTTAAATTTTTCATCCCTACCATTTCCACCAGGTTTTTGTCATTTCATAACGAATCTACATCTAATTTCCAACAATGTCTTCTTCTGGTCCTTGTTTCCATTCATCTACTCTGCCTGATTTCCTTAAAACTCTATTATTATCCTGTCATTTCCCTATTAAAAGCTTCCGTGGTGCCCCATTGCGTACCTGTAGTAAAAAAGTAGTAACACCTAGGCCCTTCATTATCTGACATTAAATTAATTTTCTAGTGTCATCTCCCATGACTGCCTACATTATCCTCCACTCCAGACCCACTGATTTATTTGTTGGGTTTTTTTTTTTAAGATTTTATTTATTTATTTGTGTGAGAGAGAGAGAGAGCATGAGTGAGGGGGCGAGGCAGAAGGAGAGGGAGAAGTAGACTTCACACTGAGCTGGGAGCCCAACACGGGGCTCAGTCACAGCACCCCAAGATCATGACCTGAGCCAAAGGCATACACTGAACTGATTGAACCACCCAGGTGCCCCTATTTCTTGGTTTTTGAATCCACTTTGTGTTGCCACATCAAGGCCTTTGTTAACAATATTATCTTCCGGGACCATGTGCCAATCTCCTCTCTATGTATTCTTTTGAAATTCTGATTCCTTAAATCTTAAATCTTCTCCAGACCACTGTGACTCATATCAGTTTCTGCCTCCTCTGAGCCCATAGCCGTATCTGTACTTCTTGGCTGGTTATACATGCATTGCTTTGGTCAGTAAGTTCATGGACTTTCAACCGAAGATTTGGTTTGAATTTAGCTCCTGCTTCTTACTAGCTGTATGAACTTGAACAAGCCATATAATTTCTATGACTGTTTCCTCAGCTATAAAATGGGTATAATATTGCCTATTTCACAAGGATGCTCTAAGATTAAACAATATATTGTAACTAAAATGTGTGTCAGCTATCCAGAAAGTAAAATACAACCCAGACATGAGGAAAAAGAGTATTTTCAAGTCATATATTTGATAAGGGTCCAGTATCCAGTATATTAACGTTGACAGCTCAACAATACAAGAACAACCCAACTTAAAAGCCGACAAAAGGATTTGAATAGAAATTTTCCGAAAGATATACAAATGGTCGATAAGCATGCACAAAGATGCTCAACATCATTAGTTATTAGAAAAATTAAATAATGGAAATGCAAATCAAAGCCACAATAAGGTGTCTCTTCACACTCACCAGGATGATTATAATTAAAACAAAATGGAAAATAACAAGTGTTAAGGAGGATGTTGAGAAATTAGAACCTTTATACATTGCTGATAATAAATAGTCTGACACTTCCTCACCAAGTTGACACAGAGTTACATATGACTCACTAATTCTACTCCTGGGAATACACTGAAGAGAAATGAAAACATATGTTCACACAAAAACTTGTACATGAATATTCATAGCAGCATTATTTTCAAAAGCCAAAAAAGTAGAAACAAAAATGTCTATCAACAGATGAATGGATACCTAACGTGGTTTAGCTATATAATGGAATATTATCCAGCTATGAAAAGGATGAAGTACGGACACATGCTACAGCACAGACGAGCCTTGAAAACAACGTGCTAAGTGAAAGAAGTCAGACACAGAAGTCCATAAATTTTATGGTTCCATTTATATGAAATGTCTAAAATAGACACAGAAAGCAGATTAGTGATTCCAGGTGCTGGAAAGAAATGGGGAGTCATTGTACCAAGTACAGAGTTTCTTTTGGGGGTGAGGAAATTAGATAAAAGAATTCTAATTTGGATGTTGTAGATTAGATCATGGTGGTAACGACACAACCTTGTGAATGTACTAAAAATCACTGAATTGGAATACCGTTAAATGACTCTTAACGGTATAAATATCTCAAAAAAAATTTTTTTAAAGGGAGGAAAGTAGGTCATAGAGTGCTTAGCTTATAGACAATGAGCAATTTGCTAAGTTTCCCTTTGTCCCTCATTAGTAAGGGTAAAGCCAGAATTCAAGATCAGGTCATTCTGATATAGACTGGACTTTACACCCCCCACCTACCTTGACTCTCACATGTGCTGAAGCAGAAGTCGACTGGAAAACAGAAACAGTGAAACACGCCTTTCTGATGGTTCTGCTACTTTGACAAAAAGTTGTTTGTTTAATCATATGGCCAGTTTATGATGATTAATGAAAAAAGTTATTCATATCTTTTGTTCAACTAAATGGACCTGTTGAGACTATATTAATGAATCCAGCCAAAGATACAAAAGATTTTGCACAGATAATTTAGGGGAGGGAGTAAAAGAATTAGGGAAGGTATGGGGAATATTAACACTGCTTTTGCCTAAACAAAATATTGCAACCATTGCTTTTTGCCAAAGAGGTTATGAAAGGAGTTAATGAAATCAAATTAAACTTGAGGGAAAACTGGTTTGACAAATAATTCGTCAGCTACCAACTGTATTAAAGCAAGGATTAAAGGGAAATAGCAAATGCTCCTGGAATGCCAACCATGATGTTATAAATCAGATACACATGGTTTCACAAGCCGCTTCTGTCGCTTTCTTAGCCAAGTAACCTTGGCCAAGTTATTTAATTTCTCCAATCATCTTTTTCCCTCTTGTGTAACACACACACAGTAAAAAATTTCTTCATAAGACTATTATTGTTATATAAAGGGCAACAAGTAGGTACACTAGATGGTAACTCTAAGCATTTATTATACAGGGCAGGAATGATGGTACCCAATGTTTGGGTGGGGATCAAATGACAGTACCCACTTTTGAAGGAAGAGCAAAATTTTTCTATGTTAAACATCAGCCCCTGAATATACACAGATCATGCCCTAAGTCCTCTATTGATTAGGGATTCTTTATTTGTAATTTTATAAAGTTCAGAAAGAAGCATTTTTGTTTACTGTTGGTGAAAAAAACATAATGTACAGAAAAATGAGACTCTTTCTCTCAAAGTGGCAGACTAAACTGACATAGCAAATTCTCCATCCCACATCAAATAATTAGAAATATTTTAAAAATTTCTCTCTCATAAAGATTTCCAGGCCCAGACAGTTTTAGAAAGGAATTTAACAAATGTTCAAAGACATTTATAATTATAATTTAATTGTTTAATGTAAAGTGCTTCAAAGATTAGAAAAAGAAGACAACTACCCAACTTATTTGCTAAGACTGGGATATTTTTATATCAACACTAGAAAGGCTAAGTGAAATAAGTCAAGCAGAGAAAGACAATTATCATATGGTTTCTCTCATCTATGGAACATAAGAACTAGGAAGATCGGTAGGAGAAGAAAGGGATAAAGAAAGGAGGGGTAAACAGAAGGGGGAATGAAACATGAAAGACTATGGACGGAGGGCACGTATAACATGGTGCACTGGGTGTTACACGCAACTAATGAATCATCGAACTTTACATCAGAAACCAGGGATGTACTGTATGGTGACTAACATAATATAATAAAAAAACATTAAAATTAAAAAAAAAACAGGGAGGTACTGTATGGTGAATAACATAATATAATAAAAATATTATTATAAAAAAACAATAGAAAGGGACCAACTTAATTTATATACATGGATGTAAAATTCCTACATAAAAAACCCATTTGTTGAATCCAGCAGTATTTTAAATCTAATAAATCATGTCTAGGCAGGGTTTTTCCCTGGAATGCAAGATTGCTTCAATATCAAACTATCTAAAAAAATCACCACACAAAGACAAGTATTGTGGCAAGGGGGCATATGGTCACCTCGATGCATAGAAAAGACAGTATTTCACTCATTCTCCTAATATTTCACACATTCTCCTTTTTATTATGTTTAGTTCATCATTAGTTTTTGATGTAGTGTTCAAAGATTCATTAGTTGCATATAACACCCAGTGCTCATCACAACATGTGCCCTTACCCATCACCCCACACATTCTCCTAATAAAAGTTTTTATCAAAGAATAGCAAGAAAAATTATTTTTCTGATAAAAGATATAAAAATCTTTCAAAAACCTACAGCAAACATCATACTTGACAAACTTTAGAAGCATTCCCAGTAATTTAGGAACAAGACAAAGATTCTCATTATAATGTCCATGATTATTTTGCTGAAGGGCTTAGCCTATGGAATAAGACAGGGGAAAAAAACTAATACAAGGATTAGAAATTTTTTTTCATTTGCTAATGATTTGTCTATACAGAAAATTAAAAGAAAAAAATGAAACTGCCAGAATTTATAAATTAATTCAGCAGGATTGCTGGATATAAATTAATTATAAAAATCGATAACTATTTATGTATTATCAATAATCAATTAATAAATATAAGAGGAAAACTTATTCATAATAAAATCAAGAATAGATCTAATAAAAGATGCTTAGCATCTCACAGAGATATTATTAAATGTATTCAATAAATTAATAGAGAGAAGGAAGGAGAGAATCTAAGGGACAAAAGTAAGAAAGTGACCCTCCCCTCCACTGAGGCAAAGTGCAAAGGAAAACCTAAAATTGATGGTGGGGGCAACCTTGAGGAAAATGTTATTGAAAGTCACAAAAAAGATCTGAATAAATGAACATAATAAAAAAATTAAAAATTAAGATTAAAAAAAGATCTCAATAAATGGAGAAATAATCAGGTTTGTAGATGGAAAGATTAAATTCCTTAGATATTGAAGATTTTCTCTGAATTAAAGACCATTATAATGAAAACAAAAGAGAATGCCTATAAAAACAATAACAAGGAGTAAGGCATTCATGTACAGAAAGACTGTAGATTAATGAAAAGTATAGAGAACCTAGAAACAGACTAAAGCATTAGCAACTTGAAATAGAAATATAACATCACAAATATTGAATGTAAAGCAAGATTATTTAATAAATGGTGTTTCTATTTGGAAAAAACCCTAAAATTAAATCTTTATATCACACTCTACATAAGAATTCCTGATGATTTAGACCGAGATGTTAAAAAAAAATTTTGGATCTATTTGAAGAAGTGTAGGAAGAAGTCTTTTTGACACTGGGATCTGAAACGATTTGTTAGACAAAATAAAAAAGCACAATTAATAAAGGAAACAATTGTTAAATTTGACCTTTTAAAATTCTAAGTGATAAAAGCACCATAAATAAATTTGAAAGATAAGTAGCTGGCTAGGAGGTGTTACAATACAGAATAAAGATTAGTGAAAATAATTTATATGAAAGCCTACAGATTATTAAGAAAATAGAAAAAGTAGCAAAGGATATAAAGAGGAAATCAAAACAACCAATGACAATATGAAAAATGTAAAACCTCACATCAAAGAAATGAAAATTTTATGGTATCATTACACACATATCAGATTAATAAAATCAAAAGGTATAATATTACCAAACATTGGTGAGGATGAGGGAAAACAGAATGGATTATATATCATTGTAATCACTTCAGATACCAATTTGGTGTTACCTGGTGAAGTTTAAAATCTCTGTCGTATAATCTATGACTCAGCAATTCTGGTTTTAGACGTATACCACAGAGAAACCCTAGCACTAGATACTGCATACAAGGTCATTTATTGAAGCAAAGCAGTCATGGAGAGAAAAGGCTTTTAACAACCTACAGGTTCACTAATAGAAAAATTGATAAATAAATTATGGTACCTTCACAGATGAAATACTATAAAGAGATTTTTCAATGCCATAATTTAAATGAAGTAACTAGGTCTATATAGATGGACTGATTTTGAAGCCATAATGTTAAATAAAAAGAATAAGATATATACGGTAAGTTAGAATTGTATCAATTAAAACACACAAATGAATATCACGTAATATTTATTTGCTGGATAGATAGATAGCACCAAAAAAATGCAGATAGGAAGGCATCCCAAACAGTATTGCCTGGAAGAAATACAGAAAGAAGGTCTAACATGGCATATTGATTGGAGATCCAGAAGAAGCAGAGAGAAAGGATGAAACAGAAGAAATATTTGAGCAGATGACATCTGAAAATTTTCCCAAACTGAAGAAAGATACCAATGTACAGATTTAAGAAACCCAATGAACTTCCAGTCTGCTTGCGACATAGCAGAAAAAACATTCCTTCCTTAGAATAACAACACAAAAGCCAGAAACACTTCAAGGTCATGACTTTTCTTTAAACTATCATAAAGCCAGAGTCTTAGGGCAACACCAAGTCTAAAACTAAGGAGAGAAAGGTGCTTGCAGGAGAAGGTGGGAAGCGAGTGCTTGCTTACCTGGAATAGACAAAGCCAGACACTGGTAAGAAGAGGTCAGCTGGAATTGTTCATGAATTCATAAAGGCCAGGTATGGGTTGGTGAGAATGTGGAGAGTCCCTTGGGGCTGCAAATACAGAAGGAGTTTCTGTGATGCAATGGTAGTTGCATCCACAGCCCTCAGTGGGCACCTGCCAAAACACTGGTGAGGCTCCTGAGAGGACATCCCTCCTGGTACAGACTTTGGGAAGGAACAGCAGCCATAGCTGCAGGGCCAGAAAGCCTACCCAGATCCTTCTTTCTTTCTCCCCTACAAAACTGGGGCAGGGAGGAAACACTCTTGCCCCCCACCCATTACTCAGGTGAAACCCCACTGAAACTGAGGGAAGGGAACAGAAAAAAAATGCATCTATCCCTGAGCAAAAAGCAGATACAGCTGAGTCCAGAACTACAGCTGGGGAAGAGGCAGGAGCTCTGAGAAGATCACACTCACAAGACCAATAGACATGACACCTGCCAAAGACTCAGGCTTTTCAGAACAAAGAATGCTCCTCACCAACAAGCATCACCAACAAACCCTCACCAACAAGCATCCAGTGACCAGAAATAACAGAAACTTCTGGGAGAAGGAAGGAGAGAATCAGAGACAAAAATGTGAGAGAACTTCCCTGAAGAAAAGTGCAAAATGAAACCTTAAGTGGTGGTGGAGCTGACCTTGAGGAAAACCATCTAGCAGACTATCCCTTACCATACATACAAGGCACAGCTAGAGGAAGATAAGATATGCTACACAGAATGTAACCACAGCAACTACACACCGCAAACCCAAGTCATCTCCTGACTAGATTGGCTCAAAATCCTCAAGCAAAGGCAAAGATTTAATTCATGAGGAAGATGTGAATTACCTAATAACATGGCCCCAAAAAATACCAGATAAAAATTAGTAGCATTACAAGGAGAAATAAACCAGTTGACAATCAGAGTAGATTTAAATACACCCTTCTCAGTAACTGACATAACAAACAGACAAAACACGAGCAAAGATACGGAAAATTTGAACACAAGTAGCAATCATGGCCTAAGGGACCTATATAGAAAATTGTGTTCAAGGACTAGAGAACACATTCATTTCAAGCACACACGGAACACTTACAAAAACTGATCATGTCCTGACCCTAAAGGTGGTACGAATTTCAATAGATTAAAAGCACACACTTTCTGAACTCCAGTGCAATTAAACAAGACACAAAGGTAAGTAGAAAACTTCATGTCTGTAAATTAAGAAATACACTTTAAACAACCCATGAATTACAGAAGACATTGAAACATAAATTAGAAAATATATTAACTTAATAATAACTAAAATGCCCCTTATCAAAATGTGAGAGTACGCCAAAACTATAATTAGAGGGAAAATTACAGCTTACAAACATATTTTACTAGAAAAAAAGAGAGACTACAAATTAATGAAACAGCATCTGTCTTAAAAGGTTAGATCAAGAAGAGAAAAATAAAACCAAAGGAAATAGAAGAAAAAATATCTCTAAATAATAGAAGAAATCAGTGAAATAAATATTCAGGGAAATGAATCAATGAAGTATTATTCTTCTGAATAAAGTAATAAAATTGATAAACCTCTGATGAGACAGTTAAGAAAAAGAAAGGAGAAGGAACAAATAAATACTATCAGGAAAAAACAGGAGCATATCACTACAGATCTGAGAACAATCGAAAAGACAACAAGAGGGTATTATTAACAACTTTAAGACAATAAATTTGAAAACTGTGGTTCAGGAGGTAAATTCCTAGAAAATATACAAGTTAAGAATACTGAATCTAAAAGCAATAGAAAATCTGAATGGTTCTATAACTGCCAAATAAATGGAATCCATAATTTAACAACCTACGCACAAAGACTTCCACCAAACGTTGAAAGAACTATAGTACTAATCTTTCACCAACTCCTCCAAAGATCAGAAAAGGAGTAAAAGTTCCCAAATGCATTTGATCATATTTTGATACAAAAACCTGGCTATGACAGTATCAGAAAGGAAAATTTAAGTAAATCTCACTTATAAATATAAAAACATTTTTTAAAAATTGACATGTCCAACAATGTATAAAAAGGGTAAAAATTTAACCAATTTGAGGTTTATTCCAATAATACAGGTTTGGTTTAATTTTTCTTAAATATCCAATTTTAATAAACATCCATGGTGTTAAGAGTAAAAGAAACTGGTGAAGGCATATGGAAACACTTTGTACTGTCTTTCCAACTGTTCTGTAAATCTAAAATTATTCTAAAATACACAGTAAAAAAAATCAGTGTAATTCATCACATTAGTGTGATGAAGAAAAATATATAAGTATTTTAATAGTTGTGAGAAAGCTATTAAATAAAATTCAAAATCCATTTGTGATTTTTAAAAACTCTTAGTAATCTACAAGTAGAAATATAATATTCTTTATCTAATAAAGAATATCCTTTATAAAGTCTAATTAGCAACTTAGTTGAAAATACTAAAACTCTCTCTTTGAGACTGGGAAAAGGCAAGCCTGCCCACTGTCATCCTTCCCTCCACACTGTATTGGTGGTCCCAGCCAGGACAGTAAGGCAAGAAAGACATATAATCATGCAGAGAATGGAAAGGAAGAAACAAGACCATCATTATTCATGAATGCTCTGACTTCAATATGTAGAAAATCTAAATTATCTACAAATTATGACAATGAATTAATGAGTTTTGCAACATCACTGGACATCAAAAAATCTATTTCTTTTCCATATAACAGCAACAAAATTAGAAAATTTTAAAAAATACCTAGAAATCTAACAAAAGATGTATAAAACTTCTCTGCAAAAAAGTTAAAGAACATTATTTAGAATAATTAAAGGATAAACTATGTTCATGAAAGTTTCAATGCTGTCAAGATGGCATTTCTCATTAAACTTATCTATAGAGTCAAGGTAATTTCTTTCTTTTCTTTTTTTCTTTCTCTCCCTCTCCCTCTCTCTCTCTTTCTCTTTTATTCAAGGTAATTTCAATCAAAGTCCCAAAGGTTTGTTTGTGGGAGTGACAGGCTGACTCTAAAATGTACATAGAAATGCAAACAACCATCATTCATCAAAACACTCTTGAAGAAGAACAGTGGGGAGAACATGATCCTTTGGGTAGAAAGACTTAGGATGAAGATAAAATTTTCAATAAACTGTGGTGATTAGTTCAAATAGAGATAAATAGATCAATGGATTTGAATAAGGATCCTTTTATGAATCACATCAAAATCCTCTCCATTCTACTTTTAACTTCAACCTGCTACTTCAAGAGCATGTTGGTCTTCACCAGCATCTTGCAAGCACTGGTCACCACATCTTGCTTTTGACCCACACTGCATACCTCTTTCTTCCTCCCCTAGGACTTCTCTAATGCCCAAGGTGTGGGATGCCCACCTTCAACACTCACACATTTGCAACCTGGAGGTGTAGAGGAATTAACATCTGTGAAGCTAGCTCTGGACCCAATGAAGAAATGTGTTTTGGGTTTTTTTTTCCTTTTGTTTCCAGGCAGAGTGTTCTAAGTTGCATTTTGTATGGCTCCTTAAAAAGACTGAGCACCAGTTACATATAGCAGTAGCCAGTTCTATTATACATCCTGTACTGAGTTTCTTTTCTTGTTTCACTTTCCCAGTCTTATACTTCTGCTACCTGTGGTCCCCAAATAAAAGACCTCCACGCACCCTTTGCCTCAGGGCTCTGCTTTTAGGAACACCCAGATAAAGACAGTAGCATTGCTAAGTAAGGGGTAAGGATGGCATTTGAAATATATGTCACTGGCAAACTAGATATCCATATAGAAATAATAAAATTTGACCCCTACTTATACCTCATTAAAGAAATCAATTTTAGGTAGATTATAGATCTAAATGTGAGAGGCAAACAATAAAACATTGAGACGATAATGTGGGAGAGTGTCTTCATGACCTCAGGGGTAGGAGACGACTTTTAAAGTGAACACATCAGTAACATAAAATAAAAGTTTGATAAATTTGACTACATCAAAATTAAGAACATCTGTTCATCAAGACATCGTTAAGAGAATGAAAATGCAAGGCTGAGGATAAGAGATTTGCAACACATATAACCAATAAAGGGCTTGTATCTAGACTATAAAATGAAGTCCTATAAATCAATAAAATGACAGAAAACCCAGGAGAAAAGTCAGGAAGAGAGTTGAACAGTTACCAGAGAAGACATCCAAATGGCTACCAGACATATGAAAATGAGTTCATTAGCCACCTGGAAATGTAAACGAAAACCACAAAAAGATACCACTATACACACCCACCAGATCAGCTGAACATTTTTAAACCGACAATTCCAACTGTTGACAAGGATGTGGAACAAGGGAACTCTCAAATTCTGCTGAAAGGGGCATAAATTGATACCACCACTCTAGGAAAATCAGGCAGTATCTCCTTAAACTAACAGATTCATCAGAAATGCATATTCATGTGCACCAAAGGAAATGGACAAGAATGTTCATGGCAGCATTACTTGAATAGGTACAAATTAGGAAACACCCAGAAGTTTATCAATATTGGACAAATCAATCCACACCAGAGGACAGCAGTGAAAATGAGGCAACTGTAGTTATACACAATAACAAGAATGATTATCACAAATGTGATGTTGTAAAAGAAGTCAGACACAAGTGTCCTCATGGATTTGGTTATTTAAAATCCCCAGACAGCCAAAATCATAGTGCTTAAAGATATATACTTTAATATTAAAAATATAAAGAAAAGCAAATAATGTGACTATCATAAAGCCAGAATACTCTTAAGGAGAAAAAGGGAGTTGTTGTAGAGTCAAGTCATTTTGGGGGTTCATGGGTGCTGACAATGCTGTTGTCTGATCTAGATTATATTTAAACAGATAACTATTTATAATGATTAATCATTATTTTTCTTCAGAAAGTACATAATAATATTTCAGAGTAGAAAAACTAAGAGAGAGGAGGGCAGCACCATCCTAACACTAAATTAATAGCAGGTTTTCACCAAATTTTAACTCTCATTATTCTTATGAAGAGGAAGTTTAATAAGCAGCCAAAAGCTAAGGCATGAGACCTGGAAAAGATTTTTTTTAATTTAAATTCAATTAGCTAACCTATAGTACATCATTAGTTTTAGATGTAGTGTTCAATGATTCATCAGCTGCGTATAACACCCAGTGCTCATCACATCACCTGCCCTCCTTAATGCCCATCACCCAGTTACCCCATCCCCCCTCCCACCTTCTCTTCAGCAACCCTCAGTTTGTTTTTCAGAGTTAAGAGTCTCTCATGGTTTGTCTGCCTCTCTGGTTTCTTCCCATTCAGTTTCCCCCCTCCTTCCCCTACGATCCTCTGCACTATTTCTTATATTCCACGAGTGAAACCATATGATAATTGTTTTTCTCTGATAGACTTATTTCACTTAGCGTAATATGCTCCAGTTCCATCCACAACAATGTAAATGGTAGGTATTCATCCTTTCTGATGGCTGAGTACTATTCCATTGAATATATAAACCAGATTTTCTTCATCCATTCATTTGTCGAAGGACATATCAGCTCCTTCCATGGGAAGAAAAGTTTTAGTAATAAAAATGTCACACTACTGGCCATGTGACAGAGTTTTCCATATTGCTTCCTTTACTCCATGACACTTTTGGGGTGGTGAAGAAAATATGGCTCAGAGTCAAGGGACTTTTCCAAGGACAGAAAGCTATGTATCACCTTTAATCGGGCTTGAACTTGGGTGTTCTCCTTTGAGTCCAGCACTCTTTCTCCTAAGTCCAGCAAATGGACTGTGAGGAAGAGTAAGAAACTATAGGATGAGAGATCAGGAGAACACAAAGTGGGGCAGTTGGCTTTACTCAACCAGTTCTACAAAATGGTTGTTGTTTAAGGATTTTGACTTTTTATTTGTGTGTGTGTGTGTGTGTGTGTGTGTGTGTGTATGTGTATGCACATGCGTGTACTTTGGATTTGTTTGCTTTGTAGACAACACTATTGCTAAGCCACTTAACTAAGGAGAAAGCAAAAATGGGAAGGATTATGATCATTTGCCACAAGAGAGGTTTTCTTTCTTTAGATCCTAGCTGTGTGACCCTGTGTTAGAAGTAGAAAGAGCTCATGTTGGATCCTTAATTTCAGTTTACCTCTTTTAATGATGTCTATTGCAGCAATACAATCACCCTCCAAGCTCTGGGTGCTGGAACTCACTCTCTTAAGAAACTGCCATATCTTACCTATGAATAAATTACCCATCATGAATGTACTTCAGCCCCAGAATAATGTGATTTGCCCTGACCCCATTAGATCATATCAATGTAACTACACAGAAGCTAATGGTAATACCCTGTTATTGGCACACAGAATCAAGGGGCAATGTCTTGTCTTAAGAGTTTAATGGCTCTAAAGCAGCAAGAAGCAGACTTTGTTATCCCTCTCTGGCTTTTCAGCAGCTGGTGGTCTCTGTAGGAAAATGCAAATGCGGAAGCAGAGTAGGTGAACCTTGGGTATGTTTGCATTTATACCTGCTAATTAAACCAAAGGGAAAACCTTATCTTCCCAGCTGAAAACCTAACCTGGGACCTCAGCCCAGATACATGTGTTGTAGACCTCACACAGAGCAGTGCTGTCCACTGGAAACACGGTGTGAGCCAAAACTGAGAGCCACATACGTAATTTCACATTGTTTAGTATTTTAAAAAATAGGTAAAATTAGTTTTAACAATATCATTTAGGCCAGTATATCTAAAATATTGTCATATCTATATCTATTGAGATATTCCACATTGTGTTTTCCATAGTAAATCTTCCACACTGTGTATTTTACACTTAGAGCTATAGAGGATAAAAAAACATTTTTCCTCTCCCTTCTTATATTCGGTAACGAAGGCATAGGAATTAAACTGACAGATGACAAATTAACAGGAGAAAGGCATACACATTTTATGTGATGTTAGTATTTTAATTTTTACACGCACAGAGGTCTTGATAGGAAAGAAGTGAAGACCCAGAGAGGAGGTTAGATCTACGGGCTTACATATCATTTTAACAAAGGCAGATCAATGGTGGAGAAGCAACTAAACACAAAAAAAAGGAGTCTGGGCTTCGAGGCATGGTAAATTGTGGAAAGGTAAATATGTGGAGTAGACTAATTGAAGACTGGGTTATTTTAGCAAGGTTTGTTCGTGCAGACCCATCTCCCTGCTGACCTTCTGTCGCCAGTGGTAATGGTTGTTTCCGTCCTCCGGGTATGGGAGAGGGAGAAGGAACAACGTCATAAGGGGGAGTTTATGCCAGCTTTTGGCCGATGTGTAGAGCACAGAGCTCTCTGTGTCTATGGTTTCCCAAGGGCAACCAGGTCAAAATAATCCTTATGCCAAAGTGGTATATTTGGGGTGACATTCTGAACTTCTGCACAGGACATCTCAATTCGGGCTCTATGTATTTCAGCTTCTCAAGAGCCACAGGTGACTAGGGGCAATTATATGGGACAGTACAGATGTGCTGTTCTTGGTGTTCCTCCCAGAGCAGCCGCTCCAAGTGCAAATGCACCAAAGACTTAGATTAGGCCAGGAGTATAAAGTGCTTTACATCATCCCTCAAACATGGTAAGTTCCAATAAATGATAGCTATTATTATTAATATTGTTACGGATCTTGGATTGAATACATTCAGCTTGCCTTCTGTAAAAGTCCACATCTGGGGGCACCTGGCTGGCTCAGGTCATAGAGCATACAGCCCTTGATCTTGTGGTCAGGAGTTCAAGCCCTACGCTGGGCATACAACTTACTTTAAAAAAAAAAAAGTCCACATCTGAATTTTTGCACCCATCTATTGCCCATATGTGCAAAACACCAAAATCTTATTATATAAAGCCTCTGTTAATGCCATGCATAATATCATCTTTAACTACAGCTTTTATGACGTAGCTGTCTCACACTTACAACAGTTTTATCATACATCTGATTTTACCATATCTTCATAACACCTGTACTATTATTTTATATTTGTCTTCAAATCACCTTATTTCTTTGAACTGAGTGTCTGGGAACTTCACTCTCATCCTAGGAAGTTGCAACCCTAAAATCAGGGAGTTGATTATTTAGATATGTATTTTTTTCCTAATGTTAAAATAAATGCATACCTTAAAAAAATTCTTTACGCCTGTCCTAAAGATATCATATATGCAACAATAGTACACCTAAGATACATTGAGAAAAAGAAATGATATAATCAGTATATTTATACAGCCTTCTGTCCTGGCTCTGCTACCTTAAAGCTTTGTGACCTTGGCAGGTTACATAAGCTCTCTAACCATTAGTCATCTTTTCTGTAAAATGAGGATAGCATACAGTATCTACTGCATAAAGATTTTGAGTGTTAAATAAGATAATGCATACAAAGTGTTTAACACAATGCCTGGTTTTCTTGAGCGCCTTGATCAAGGAAGTTTGCTCCATCTTTATTATAAGTGATTTATAGTATACAAAACACTTCCCGTGTATTAATTTCACAAGAATACGCTAAAGAAACGAAGGATCATTATTTCTACTTTATGGATAAGGAAACCATGCCTGATCATTTGTCCAGGGCTAATGAACAAGTATGCAGCCAAGCTGGACTCCAATTTAAGTCTTTGAAGGCACATTCATTGCTACTTCCAGTAAACTACATTTGCTATAGTAGGAAATGTGTTGGCCTGGTTTTTGTTTTGTTTTGTTTTGTTTTGTTTTTTTATCATTGCCACCTACTAAAAAAGAATTTTCCCACTGGCAAAAAATTGAGTAGAGGAAGTTGGAGAGTCATTTCTTTCATGACCATCAATAAGCATTTATGAAGCACGTAGACAGGCAGAGCCCTGTTCACGGAGAGGGTATGATGTCCTCTGCTCCCTTAGCTGACCACAGAGCAAGCCTCTGGAATTTACCCTCAGAGCAAACACTGAGCTGTGCATTATAGTGAAGCCATCACTCCAACCCGGACTACCTGTCACCAGGTGAATTCAAGAATCTGAGCAACTTTTCAAGCCATGTGGTTCTGGTGTCTAAAATAGTCTGGTCTGTCAGGTTGGAGGAGAGTACAACATTCTTCTGGAATTTAATTTCATGTCAAGGTCTAAATGCTTTGTTTCACTTGATGAAATTGTGAAGGCACACAGCCTCAGTGTCATCCCCAGAGTAAGGGCAGATTCTGCCTTTCAACATTCCCAAGAAACCTTTCAAGGCAAATTTCAGTCCGAAAATCCTCACAGAAATTACCCTCCAGATATGAGGCAGCTGTAAAAAACTGCGGGTCCTGATATAAGGACTAAAGAACTGTCTCTATCGACGCCACATTTTCTTCTGTTTCCTTCTCCAACAAAATTTCTACAATTAAAGTAAAATATGGATTACTAACAATCACAAGCCACATTTCCAGAAGAGACACATCTATAAAAGCCTAACAATATAGAATCTGTAGCACATAATTTAGATTTTAATACTCTTTTAAAAATTATTATACATATGTTGGCCAACTCCCCACCAAAAATGCAAAATCTGCTGGTGCAGATATATTGTTGAGTTAAAAAAAAAAAAATCCAGAATGGCTTGTTCTATGTTATCCTATTTCTATGAAACAACAACTACATCTTAAACATCTATTTTACCTGTATATCTTTATCCACCTACCCATCTGTAAGAAAGTACATTAACATGTTAACAGGGTCCCTCTGGAGGAGGGGCAGGTTATGGGTTTTTTTCTTTCCATATAGTTTTGTATTCTAACATAGACAATAAACAGGTGTTGAATGTGTGTTTTCAGCCTAGCCTTATCATGTGAGGACGTTTTCTCACTCAATATGATGAGGGTAACGTGTGTCTATGTCACAGGGCTCCCTGAGGATGGGGTAAGTATGACATGTGAGATGTCCAGCCCAATAACTGGAAGAGAGCAGAGGTGTTTAATGAACAGGAGCTAGCTGCAGCCAAGCCCAGGCAAAGTCCCTTCCCCAGGGGAGAGGAAAGGAGGAGACATTAACTCCAAATTCCCAGATTTCCTCTTCCATTTAAGAGACTGTGGACCCTGGGAAACAAACTGAGGGCTTCAGAGGGGAGGGGGGTGGGGGAATGGGATAGGCCGGTGATGGGTATTAGGGAGGGCACGCATTGCACGGTGCACTGGGTGTTATACGCAACTAATGAATCATCGACCTTTACATCAAAAACTAGGGGTGTACTGTATGGTGACTAACATAATATAATAAAAAAAATTATTTAAAAAATAATAATAAAATAAGTAATACAGGAAGACCCTGAAACCTCTCCCTCCATCAGCATCAGATTTTCAAGTGCGATTGGTGACTCTCGAGTTCCAACTGTAAACAAGAAAAAGAAGAATCCCTCAGGAAAATGAACTTACTCTTAACCATAAAGGTCAAGAGCTAGAATCCTGAATTTGTTCTGTTCACACAGAGAAAATTAAAATTTTGATAACACAGTTCAGAAATGAGCACTAAAAACGGATAATGGAAATCCACTGAGGAGAAAGTAATTGTCTTAGAAAGAAGAAAACTGTACATAATAATAAGAGTTAGGCTTAGAGAGGCTAGCTTAACCAAATCCACACAGGTAGGAAGGGGTGATACTGGGGGATACGAAGTGGGTTTGATTCCACCAGCTTCCTTGTCTTATTACAGGTATCAAATCCTCAGGTTTGAAATGAATGTTAGAGGCCACTAGTCAGTTTCCTCATCTCTAAGAGGGTACAAATAATAATAGACCAAGGAATTGCGCTGCAGTCTGTGAACTTGTCCATTAAAATATAATTAGGCTGCCCGATTTGGAAAATAAAAAATACAGGATGCCCTGTAAATTTGAATCTTTGATAAATACTTTTTTAGTATTAATGCATGGACATACTTACACTAAAAGAAATTGTTATTAACTGAAATTTAACAGGTGCCCTGTATTTTATCTGGCAACCCGACTTACGATGTCAGCCCAGCATTCTACTTATGATCTAAGCAAAAGGAGAGATTTTCTTGGAATGTTGAAAGGTGTAATTCAAGGCAAAAGGATGACATTTTAGAGTTTTTAAACCATAAAACATTGGTGAAGTACTTTACACTTGACTAATAACTTCCTTTGATTTCAGTCCTCCCAACTGACACTCAAAGAAATTATGCTACTTGCTCAACATCACAGAACTAGTAAGTTAAAATGTCTGACATTAAATCTAGATAACCTAATGCTGCTGCTACTCTTACTACCATTGCTAATTATGGTAAGCACAACTGTAGTGTATTAAGTGCTCACCATATTGTCTGCCAGGTGCTATGATTACAATGTATACATCTTTTTTATGAGGACAAACTTCTGCACGGAATAGATTCTCACTGTATACTGTTTAGAATCTTCCTCAAAAAATTTATTTCTAATTCCAAAATGATGAAGGGGTGCCTGGGTGGCTCAGTCGGTTAAGCGTCTGCCTTCAGCTCAGCTTGGGTCATGATCCTGGGATCCTGGGATCAAGCCCTGCCCCCCCACCTCAGGCTCCTTGCTCAGCAGGGGATTCTGCTTCTTCCTCTCCCTCTGCCCCTGCTCATGTGCACTCTCTCTCGCTCACTCTCTCAAATAAATAAAATCTTTTTTAAAAATTTCAAAATGATGAGTAATTAAATTGAGTAGTAGTACACTCCAAATAGTTTAATACAAAACTCGACAAATTCCTGGGAAGTTATTTGAAGAGACACTCTCTATTAATATTTACACACTTATTCCTTGTCTTGGGGCTTGAGAACTTTGAGGACACAGAATATATATTGGCCACCACTAAATCATCCTTCACTGAACCCGAAACTTTGCAAAGAAAAGGGGTTCAAAAAAATCTTTATTACACGAATGTACAAATAGTTAGAAGTCTACAGAATATCAATTTAAGATTCTAGAAGAATTGAGAAGACATCTCTTTTTTTTTTCAGTAAATAATTTAAAACAACCACAGAGGTTTTCAAGAGAAAAAATAGTTAAATCAGTGAGTAGTGATCTGTAGAACAAGCCTTGCTTCTCTAAGCTTTGCTTGAAAGAATATGGTTAAAGAAGGAGGAAAATGGAGAAAGAACTAAAGGTTTTTGTTTAATTAGGCAGTATTATTGTTCTTCAATAGACAAGTTGCTTCATTGTACAGCCTACAAAATACACAGAGAGTGATCCCAGGAAGAGCCCACCTGCTGCTGCTGCCATGTAGAGTTCTGTTGTTGAGAGACTGTAAGGGTTTGATTGGTATCAAGTACTAAGAGGTGGCTGAGCTGAGAAATTACCAGCAAAACTCACAAATAACCTAATGATGGAGGGTTTAACTTTACTTCTCTGGTACAGGAAAGCACAAGCAGGAAGGATGGAGGAGAGGAGGTGAGAAGGAGAGGAGGAGGGGAGGAATGGAACAGAGGAATAGAGAAGACAGCAACAAGTATCAGGGCAGAAGAAAAGAACTGAATTCAGTAAGGGTCAAGAGGGTGAATTCTAGCCCCAACTCTACAACCTGCTAGGGACAGGATTAGATGAAGCCCTTTCCTTCATGGGCCTCAGTTTCTTCACCTGTAAAAGGAAGTCATGTGGGGGTTCAGACTCTGTCATCCCAAAATACGCCACTTCGGCATGTTGGTTATTTTGAATTAAAGCTACTTGAGAAACACCCAGTGCAAGAAGGACACTCTGGGAGCCACTCTGGAAAACAGTGTGGAGGTCCCTTAAAAAGTTAAAAATTGAGCTACCCCATGACCCAGCCACTGCACTACTGGGTGTTTACCCCAAAGATACAGACGTAGTGAAGAGAAGGGCCATATGCATCCCAATGTTCATAGCAGCATTGTCCACAATAGCCAAATCGTGGAAGGAACCGAGATGCCCTTCAACAGATGACTGGATTAAGAAGTTGTGGTCCATATATACAATGGAATATTACTCAGCCATCAGAAAGAACGAATTCTCAACATTTGCTGCAACATGGACGGCACTGGAGGAGATAATGCTAAGTGAAATAAGTCAAGCAGAGAAAGACAATTACCATATGATTTCTCTCATCTATGGAACATAAGAACTAGGATGATCAGTAGGGGAAGAAAGGGATAAAGAAAGGGGGGTAATCAGAAGGGGGAATGGAGCATGAGAGACTATGGACTATGAGAAACAAACTGAGGGCCTCAGGGGGAGGGGAGTGGGGGAATGGGATAGACCGGTGATGGGTAGTAAGGAGCGCACGTATTGCATGGTGCACTGGGTGTTATACGCAACTAATGAATCATCGAACTTTACATCGGAAACCGGGGATGTACTGTATGGTGACTACCATAATATAATAAAAAAAAAAAAATTAAAAAAAAAAGAACCCAGGAAAAAAAAAAAAGGACACTCTGGGGGCGCCTGGGTGGCTCAGTCGTTAAGCGTCTGCCTTTGGCTCAGGGCGTGATCCCAGGGAGCTGGGATCCAGCCCCACATCAGGCTCCTCCGCTGGAAGCCTGCTTTTTCCTCTCCCACTCCCCCTGCTTGTGTTCCCTCTCTCGCTGCTGCCTCTATCTCTGTCAAATAAATAAATAAAATCTTTAAAAAAAAAAAAAAAAAGGACACTCTGACCATCTTCCCTGCTCCTGAAATCAGGAGATAAATCTCCACGTGAAAGTTACTCTCACTGTACCCGGAGGGTAGAAGACATTCTTATCACCAGAGATGGGAATTTAGGGCCAAGAAGGCTGTATGAACAAACCTGTACTTTTCTTACCATGTTTCTACCTCTAGCCCGAACCCTTTGATCTTGTGAATTCTTTACCAATTTTTTGTTTCCTTATTGAGAAGGCAAAAAAGCTGCCTGCTTTGGTCACTTCTTTGAGTCCCATATCTTGGGTGGGGGGGGGGCTCTCACATGTGTGTATAAAATTTTATTTCCTTTTCTCCTGTTAATGTTTTATGTCAGTTATTATTAGACCAGCCACAGAACCAAGAATGAAGGAAAATTTTTTCTTGTGCTCGTCTCTCTAAAATAAATAAATAAAATCTTTAAATAAATAAAAGGGGTGATAGTGCTTACTCCATAAAGTTCTTGTGAAGATTGAGTCAGTTCTAAGAGCTAAATAGATATTAGCTTCTATTATTATGGTTCTTATCATCATTATTATCATTAATCTAGAAAGTGGAGGGATATAGAATATAGCATACTCCAAACCGAAGCGCAATAGACTTGTCTCATTTATTGATTCATTTATTTGTGATTTTCTCACTGGCGCTAACATTCCTCATTATACCATCTGAGAAGTCTTGATCCAGAATTGATCCTCAGGCCCCTTCCATTTCTGATATCCCATGCCTCCACAGTATATTAAGATTCTAAACACAGGCTTCTATACCCTCAGCGATATGCACTAAATGAAATGTACTGAACAAATACATTTTTTTAAAGTTGAGGACCACAAACCCCACCCAGTTCACGAGCCCAGATTCCAGCCCTACCTCCCAGCTGAAAGAGGTTTTCAGAGCCTGTGGTTTTGATACTCAAAAAAGGAAAAAGGAACTTAAATGTTTCGGCAAATGCTTACTGCCATTCCCTCCCAGGCTAAATTTGCCCACCATCATCCAACCATTAGCTGCTTCATTCATTCACTGACTTATTCATTAGTTCGGCGAATATCTACACAATTTCCCCCACGTTCCAAGCATTATTCCAGCAATGAGGAGATTACGATGATGAATCATTCATAGAGCAGGCCTTCACAGTAATTACGGTCTCCTTGAGGGGAAAAGACATGTACGGTAATGGTGATGTAAGGTGAGGAGTGCTGAGAACAGCAGTTTAATGCCCTGACAGATTACAGTCAGCTTTGAGGGGCAGCGACACCTTCACAGGGAAAGCGTGTGGCATCTAAAGAGGACCTTGGAGGAGACAGGCACGGGGACATTCCAGGCAGAAGAAACTCATGCGCAAAGAACGAATGCCACACCCGATCAACAGCTTATGTCATACTGTGTGACCTATCACGTGGCACCGCGTCACAGGGCGTGAAGGCCCAGAAAGACATCCCAGGTCTGCCTCACACAGGTCACTTGATTAAGCAAGCATCCTCTCCTATTTTCCTTATTATTTCCCGAATGTAAATATTAATGTGAGATGGGTAAGCAATAGTAATAGTGAAAATTTATCTAGCCCCTGCAAAGTGTCACGTACTATTTTAAGCCCTTTGTCTGCATTGGCTCATTTAATCACACAACAAATGCATATTTCAGGGTGAAGTAATTTGACCAAATCAAAGAGTAAATGAGAATCAAAGCCCAGACTTTTTTCCCAATTCTTTCTGACTACAGACCCAGGGCAAAATCTAATCGCTGTTGTTATTATGTCTCTTTCACCAGTGAAGAAACTGAAGCCCAGCAAAGTGAAGAAACTTGAAGGCTCCAGGTCACACAGCCAGGAAATGGCACATGCAGTGTTAGATCTGAACCTTGATTTGCCAGCATGTGCTCTGAAGGCCCACGCATGCTCTTATCATTAGCGGCTGTGCTTATAGTAACTCACTGCGTGCTAGTCACTGTTTCAATTATTTACATACATTAACTCATTTAGGTCTTACAATGGCCCCCGTGAAGTCAGTACGGATGAGAGGACTGAAGGATAGAGCTGTGAGGTAACTTACTCACAGACACTGTGAAGAGTTGGTACACCCAAGAGTTGGACACAAGCCAGCAGGCTTCCCAGTCTGAGCTTTCAATTATGACATCATGTACTCTCTTCTAAAAAAAGAGGAAGAACAGGCAGAAGGGAGACACATTTTGAACATTCAGAACCCCACTTCCCTCACTCAGAAGACACTTGAAATGATCTAAATTTTGAGGGTAACATGTCTAAAAGACAAAGTGCTCCCCTGGGAATTACTCCTTTCCTGATTTGAATCATTCGTATTTTCATTGCAGGAACTGTGTAGGAGTTGGGAAAAGATTTCATCAAATGAACCATGTGGCACTTTCTATATGTTCAGATTGACTTTGTCTATATGCAGCCTTATAGAAGATACCTGAAATCTTTAAAATCAGAGCACTTAAGCAGTGTGTGATTGTGTTTGTGTACATGCACACTACATGGTCAAACAAATGGAGGGAGCTATTTAAAGTATGATAAAAAAGCTTCTGCACAGCAAAGGAAACAGTCAACAAAACTAAGAGGCAGCCCACAGAATGGGAGAAGATATTTGCAAATGACATTACAGATAAAGGGCTGATATTCAAGATCTATAAAGAACTTCTCAAACTCAACACTCAAAAGACAAATAAACCGGTCAAAAAATGGGCAGAAGACATGAACAGACACTTCTCCAAATAAGACATACAAATGGCTAACAGATACATGAAAAATGCTCAACATCATTAGCCATCAGGGAAATACAAATCAAAACCACAATGAGATACCACCTTATACCAGTCAGAATGGCAAAAGTGAACAAAACAGGAAACAACAAATGTCAGCAAGGATGTGGAGAAAGGGGAACCCTCTTGCACTGTTGGTGGGGAATGTAAGCTGGTACAGCCACTCTGGAAAACAGTATGGAGGTTCCTCAAGACATTAAAAATAGAGCTAACCCTATGACCCTGAAATTGCATTACTAGTTATTTAAGCCAAAGACAGAGATGTGGTGAAAAGAAGGGCCCTGTGCACCCCAATGTTCATAGCAGCAATGTCCACAACAGCCAAATGGTGGAAGGAGCCAAGATGCCCTTCAACAGATGAATGGATAAAGAAGATGTGGTCCATATATACAATGGAATAGTACTCAGCCATCAGAAAGGATGAATACCCATCATTTGCATCGATAAGGATGAAACTAGAAGGGATTATGTGCTAAATGAAGTAAGTCAAGCAGAGAATGACAATGATCATATGGCTTCACTCATATGTGAAACAAAAGCAATAGCACAGAGGACCATAGGGGAAAGGAGGGAAATCTGAAGGGGGAGAAATCAGAGAGGGAGATGAACCATGAGAGACTATGGACCCCGGGAAATGAACTGAGGGTCTCAGAGGGGAGGGAGGTGGGTGGAGGGGTGATGGGTATTAAGGAGGGCATGTGTTGTGATGTGCACTGGGTGTTATATGCAACTAATGAATCACTGAACACTACATCAAAAACTAATGATGTACTATATAGTGGCTAACTGAACATAATAAAAAAAATAAAGTATGAGAGCCAAGTGAAAAGATACTCTTTAAAATTAGAAGAGATTAGGGTCTCCAAAGCTTAAATGAAAGGAGTCTTATGGAGCCTTTTTTAATTTCTACCATTTCATGTGCTGTAACCTTCTTTTTAATAGTAGCTATCATCTCCAATGTGGTGGGCATTTTCATAAGCCAGAAATAATCATTAGCTCTTAGAATTAAAAGACACCAATAATTGACTGATAATCTGTCTCAGTTAAGCTATTTCCTGCCGCTCTCTTTCGCTTGTTTTTATTCAGAGTGTGAAAAATGGCTAGCAGGTGGACTTTCTGTTGAAAACTGAAGGAAAGATGTATTTTGGCTAATTGCTTTGTGCAAGAGTTGGTTAGGAAATACGAGCTGGCGTTAAAGGCAAGATAAGTGTGCAGTTAATGACAACTGTGTAGGAATTAAAGAGCAGGAAAATATTACAGCCAATCTACGCTAATAGCATGAAAATAAAACCTCTCCACTCGAGAGGCAATCTCTTCTGCTTCCTTGCTTTATATCTTGAGTCTTTTTCAATTAGCTGCAGGTCATGGAAAAACAAATAACCAATCTATCATCCATCTTTTACTTCCATTTGAAACTGCAGTATGAGGTTGTTGTTGGGAGAAGTAAAATCATTTTAGAAGTTTATCATGTATATAAGTGCACATAAAATATTAATTATGATATTTTTTATAATATTACAATATGCTAATATTAACCAACAATTCCTGAGAACTTCTATGTGCCAGGCCCCATGCTGGTTTCATGAGGATTAACTCAGTCCTCACAATTTAGAAGGATCAGTGGTGATAACCAATGAGGAAACCATGGCTCAAAGAAGTAATTTATCAAACGTCAAACAGATTATTGGTAGTGAAGAAGGAGTCCAACTCATGGCCATGTGACCAAAAACCTATTCTCTTGATGGCTACTCTGTATGCCGTTTTACCTGATATTTCTCTAGTCTTAAGTACTTCACTTGAAACAGCAAGAAACCCGTTAACGGCTATCTTATTATCTGGTGGTTGTATAAACTGGTACTTCTCAGGCTGGAATCGGTGGAATGCAGGGAAGCACCTCAGGCTCTGAAGCTAGAGGATACTGAAAGATGTCCCTTCCTAGAGTGTCAAAGCTAGTCAATTGGTAATTGAAACATTATCTTTACATTAAAACACATATTATAGAGAAACCACATGCATTTTTAAGGTAAAACATGGTGAACATTAAAAGAAATTTGGGGTTCGTTCAGCTGTATGTTCCAAAAGGGCTAAGCCCAGACCCAAGTCTTGATTCATCTTTCTAAAGTCATCATCACACCTCAGACTGCCCACCAACCCCCCTTCTTCTGGTGATAGCACTATGACTGTTCTCTAGGAGACTACCCTCACATATACTTTCACTCTCAGTGACTTGGTGGTGGACTCCATTCCTGACTAAAATGGAGGACTGTGATCCAGGACTGACCAATGGGACCCAACTATAGGTCACTGGGAAAGAGAAATTCTTTTATATTGACTTGAAGCTGGGAAGATGACTGCCTAGAGCTGCTCTGAGCCATCTGGCCTCTATGTGAGCAGAGCTTGCCTGAGAATAACGCCAACATGGAGCAAATCAGGGCCAAGAGATGGAGCAAGACCAAGTCCTGCTGAAATCGTTTGAGCACTGGCCATGCTTGCGGCGAAATCCTGAACTCATTAGTTATGCGAGCCATTAAATTATTTTTTGTATAAACGTGTTTGTGCTCTCACTTGCAATAGGAAGTATCCTAATACAATGCCCACTAACCCCTTTGATCATTACAGAAACAGAGAAGGAAAGCCATTGTCCACAAGATGGAAGAAAAAATCCACAGCTACTGGTGGTGTTTCCACAATCTAGTTCATATGCATATAATGGGAGAGGAAGAATCAGAACCTCAGAAAAAGAAAAGGCTCATGGAAATGAATGGCCGGACCCTCTACCTACACAAGTACATAAATCAAGCAATGAAATAAAAATGATGTATCAAGAAAATGGGCAGGATTCCCAGAATAAATAATTCTTTCTCCTCTTCCCATCATAATATGATGTGGATATGCCTGGGTAGGAATGAGCTATGTGATGAGACAAAGAAAAGAAGAAATATAACTTATCCTACCTCTAAGAAAACCATTTGCCATGTTAGTAAAAAGAGACAGATAATTAGAAACAATGCACATATACATTTATACATACCTGCTGTATTTTCCAAGAACCTCAGTCTAAAATTGGCTATAATGTTACTTGTTGGGCCTCCTAACTTTGAAATTTAATACCTTTTAGTGCTACAAAAGCAGAGTGGTACCCAACCAAGACCAATGTCAAAGAAAGCCAAGAGCTCTCAGGTCTAGTCTCAGCACTGTTCATTATTACTATGTGGTCCTGGAACCTCTTTGACCTTGAAGGTATCCCCAAGTTTGGTCCCAGTGTAATGATTTCAACTTCCTTCCATATAGTCAACATATCCTCATACCTTCCTGCACAGTCTCCCTTTGCTCAGGCCACCAGATACTGCCACATTCGCTGTCCTACGTGCACCTGTCCCAATACTGCCTTCCTTTCGGCATCTGTGTCAAGTCCTACCTACTCTGCAAAGTCCTCCTTACTGTCCCAGTTTACACTTACCTCTTCCACATTTTCAGAACATAGAATATCAAGGAAGATGTTTAAAATGTTATCTAGTCTAATCCCACCTTCTTTCCACCAATTTGTGGTTTATGTATTTAACCAGTGCAAACTTAAATGCAGGGAACCCAAGAAGTGTGGGATGTAGGATGATAGGATGAAGGTGTATAATTGAAAGTAACACTTGCCCAGTTAACATGATTTCTAAAATATTACACATATGTAATAGCCAAACCAAATGCAATTTCAAACTATGTAAGACCAGTGGACCAGCACTCTAGACCCTGCCTAACATCACCTCAGCCATGACATGACTGATTATGAATGCTGACCGAAAATTACGGTTGTGCAAAACATGGTATTTCCTATCACCTCAGCCATGACATGACTGATTATGAATGCTGACCGAAAATTACAGTTGTGCAAAACATGGTATTTCCTATTCTGTGCTATTTCAGCTCTATTAAAAATCCTTCTTTAGGAATCAATACCTGGAGTCTTTGCTACACTAGGAAGCACTCAATTATCTCAAATCTCTGGTATTTTCCCACAATTATTTCAAATGCATTATTAGTGTTACTCCCAAAATGTAAGCCCCCTGAGATGAGGACACAAGCCGTTATGCGGCACACAGGTTGAGTTTTTGGTTTTTTTTTTTTTTTTTTCACTTGACTCACGCACTCTGTACCCCTGGCCATGAGAACATCTTGTTTGAAGACAATCTCTCTGGAGGCCTATTTTAGAGAATGACAAATGGAGTGGTGAAGCAATTAAATCCAAAATGCTCACCCACAGGATGTGGGAGAGGATCTCTCATTTCACCCAGAGATGTTGATTGTGGGATGATTTTTTGTTTTGGTATGTCTGCAAAGTAAAAATTCCTCAAGCATTCATCACCCAGCAATTATACATAAATGTTGCAATTAAGTTTTCTTTTTTCCCAAGCTGATAAGTGTCAGGAGAAAAAACCACATTAAATCCACTTAAGCAAGGCAGGTTTAAAAAAAAAAAAAAACTTTAATGGACCAAAATTATGTCAACAATTCTCAGTTCCTGTTTGAAAGTAGAGAAATAATGATTAATCAGCTGGCTTTCTGATCATTTCATGTACTCAGTTTTCTCCCCTATGCTACCTGCCCGGTTAGGTCCTTCTGGCCCTTGAGTGAGGCTCACTCAGCTCAAAGCAGCCAACCCGCATGCAGGATGCAGAACTCAGAAGTTCCTGGCATCCTTGGCAAGTGACCAATGACGAGCGCATGCTCGCTGCTGCTGAAAATGGAATGAAGAAACTTTAAGGGCTTCACAAACTCCTCTCAAGAAAAACACCTGGATCCATGTCTAGGCGCTGACACTTCAGTACTCATCTGTAAATGAGTGTTGAATGAGCATACAATTTCCTAACTTGGTTAGGTTTTATATTTGGTAGTTTTGCAAAAGGGAGGAAAACAGAGGTGGGAAGTGTAGAAATTGATAATCAAATGACATTTATTTATTTTACCATGGAATGTAAATGAGACTTGCCATTATTTTGTTCAAGTTGTATATATATGTTTGTTTTAGTGAGTTTACTCAATAAAAAAAGAAATTTTCCCTAGAATGTCTTATCTCTTAAGCATGAGCTCATTAATATCAAGAAATAAAGCTTGACACTGTGGGGAAAAACTACTGACACATTTAGCCTTCAAGAATAAAAATAATACTTATGGAGCACTTACCACATTCAAAGAACTTCACATGTAATTTTACAATTAATCCTGACAATCATTTGAAATAACCAGTATTATCCTCCATTCTACAGGTGAGAAAACTGAGGCACAGATGGATGAAGTATCTCACCCACAGGGATATAATTACTAAATAGTGGAATTGGGATATGAACTTAGGCAACATAAGATCAGAAAATATAAACATTCTTTCTCTATATTTTTGAATTTCACCTTTGTTACATCAACTGGTGCCCCAATGACCCACTTTCATGGGACATTTGTGTTCCTAAAGTAGCAACCACTTTAAATTCACAAACCAACATTGCTGCCTTCCAGGGGATACAACTGTTTGTCAGATATCACTTATAAGCAGAGCAATTTGGTTACATACATTTTGGAAACTTGTACATAGTCCAAACAGGCTGTTCTCCTGCAGGATGTCTCAGAGCCTTCAACATGCCAATGTGCGCTGCATTTAAAATAAAATGCTAACTCCTCAGCATTGTGTATCAGACCCATCATGATCTTCCCAAACCCAAGCCACTGCACTCATTTCCAATTCCTGTGCACCAACCAGACTCTCCCACATTGACTTCTTCCCATCAGCCAACCTCCTTGCTGCCTCACTCTTTCTTTGCACCTGCTGCTCCCCCTTTGCACTCTTCCAGCTCCTTACACAGCTTTCTCTCTCCCACCATTCAGGTCTCAGCTGAAATACTGGCTCTCTCAGAAAGCCTTTCCCATAGCCCCATCTGAAACCCAGATGGCCAATCCCAGCTGTCTTTATCCTATTACCTCTTTTATTTTCTTCACTCACCTTGTTCATTTATTTATTATTGATTACTGGCCCTTTTCTAAATAAAAGGCCCTGGAGGACATGAGGACACAAGGTCCAGAAGGATAAGGACACTATCTTATTCAGTGCTGGATCTTCACTAGTCAGCACAATCCCTAACACATACAGATGCCCAGTAAATGTGTGTCAAATGAGTGAATGAGTCTCCAATTTATTCTATTTCCTAAACAAGTCTGACACCCCTCCTTTTTAGTATCTATTATGTCTCACAGAGAGCTTGTACACGGAGCACAGTTTGTGAAAAGCAAAACTAAACCAAATAAACTCTCACTATTATTCAAAAAAAGGAAAATTTAAAGGAAAATTATCCTATCTCTGGCCTACCTTAAAATAGCTATGTTTTAAATTAATATTGTGGAATATTTCTGATGAAATGTTTAAATGCATCTAATTAGTATAATTATGTTCCATTAGATTAATTTAAATATGTCTAGCACTTCTTATGGTTTAAAGAATACAGGATATTCCATCCTCAAAAATACACCTAGGCCAAATGGTAGCTCTAGAAGTGATGCAGGTTTTAAATGTAAAAAGACTTACTGAAATTCCTGAATTCTCTTGTATGTTAGCCCAGGTCCTCCAAGAATGAATGAGGAATAATAAAAACAGTTAACTCAAAAGGTCATTGTGAATTTTAAATTAGATAATATAAGTGCTCATCGTAGTTTCTGGCACACCACTAGCAACCAATAAAGTGCAATGTATGGTTATTAACTGTTACTATTATGAATACTGTCGATGAAGAAAACATTTTGAAGTTCAGTTTGAATGTTAGTTTTGCCTGCCCCACATGGCTTAGCCTTTTAAAAAAATGGAATTAGTCTTTTCTGTGGAGCAGCCAACTACTGATCAATCCCTCACCACCTTCCCACATCTGGGATGATAGCATATTCTAGAGAAAGTCAATTAATGGGTCTCATTTCCCCACCACCAGACAGCATGATGATGTGTCCTAAATGGGTCCAGTTGTAATCATCCCCTCTATCTACATTCCCAGGGAAGAGACTCTCTTTCTATAAGGATTATAAACCAGGATATGCAGTCCTAAATGTCTCTGCATGAGCTGGGTTCTTCTTGCCACCACCACATCAATTTGTGTCACTCTCTCCCTTTTTTACTACCCTCTAGCCACACAGGCTTTCTTTCAGCTCCTAAGATGCCATAATACCTACCCTGATCAAGGCCTCTGCCCAGAATTCTCTCTCCTCTTTCCCTGGCCATTTCTGCACTTGGTCAGCTCATCCTTCAAAACTTGGCTTAAACGCCCTTTCTTAAAGAAGACCTGTACCTTCCCTGAGGTCTCTAAAGCATCACTAAGTCAACATGCCCAAACCCAAATCCATGACCATCTCCCAAAACTGGTTCCCTAGCTCTGCAAATTGTTCCACCATTCATAGAGTTATGCAAGCTAGAATCACCATGCTTGATCTGAGAATGATGATCATTCCTTGCCTGTAGATAGAATCATTTAAGAGCAGAAGATGCAGAACCCTGGCTCCACCTGTTACTGGACTTGCTGGAGAAGTGAGTCAGTACATCTGCTTTTGTTCTTAAGCTAGTATGGGCAGGGTTTTTATTGCTATAGCAAAAAACAGTCCAAGCTAATAAACTTATCATCATCATCATCATTATCTTCATCACCATCATTATTCTGTTTGTTGGAAAAAGAAGAAAACCCATATCTTCAGGAGTGTACATGTGAATTCATTGACAAACAATAGGGTCGGCTTGAGGACAAATCAGAGCTTCATCTAGATAAATGGGTTTGGGAGCTAGAACATCAAAGGTGAGTTTTCTTGCTCAGGTTTCAACTGCCCTTAACCTTCAGAAAGGCTCATTTTTCACATTCACCAAAACCATTTCACTAAACTTTGAGTACTCCATTCATCCATCCACCTGGGTGTCACTAGAAGTGATTTAGAAAGATTACAAATCTCTGTACCTTTCCACTGTCCTGAGAATATAGACAAAATCAAGCCTTACGTCCAAGGGCAGCATGAACTGGGAACAATATGACATTAAGTCTCATTTCTACTGGGGGATGAATATGG